>NC_058413.1:70402426-70515307 GCF_002201575.2 Neomonachus schauinslandi | reverse complement strand
GTTTTTATAATTGTTTGTATTTCTTTGGTGTTGGTTGTGATCTCTCCTCTTTCATTCATGATTTTGTTGATTTGGGTCATTTCTCTTATCTTTTTGATGAGTCTGGCAGGGGTTTATCAATCTTGTTAATTCTTTCAAAGAACCAGCTCCTAGTTTTGTTGATCTGCTCTACGTTTTTTTTGGTTTCCATTTCATTGATTTCTGCTCTGATCTTTATTATTTCTCTTCTCCTGTGGGCTTAGGCTTCATTTGCTGTAAATTCTCCAACTCCTTTAGGTGTAGGGTTAGGTTGTGTACTTGAGATCTTTCTTGTTTCTTGAGAAAGGCTTGTATTGCTATATAATTTCTTCTTAGGATTGCCTTTGCTGCATCCCAAAGATTTTGAATAGTTGTGTTTTCATTTTCATTTGTTTCCATGAATTTTTTTAATTCTTATTTCATTTCCTGGTTGACCCATTCATTCTTTAGTAGGATGCTCTTTAGCTTCCATGTATTTGAGTTCTTTCTGACTTTCCTTTTGTGATTGAGTTCTAGTTTCAAAACACTTTGGTCTGAAAATAGGCAGGGAATGATCCCAAACTTTTGGTACTGGTTGAGATCTGATTTATGACCTAATATGTGATAGATTCTGGATAATGTTCCATGGGCACTAGAGAAGAATGTGTATTCCGTTGCTTTGGGATGGAATGTTCTGAATATATCTGTGAAGTCCATTTGGTCCAGTGTGTCATTTAAAGTCTTTATTTCCTTGCTGACCTTTTGCTTAGATGATCTGTCCATTTCAGTGAGGGGGGTGTTAAAGTCCCCCACTATTATTGTATTGTTGTCAATGTGTTTCTTTGCTTTTGTTATTAATTGCCTTATATAATTGGCTGCTCCAATGTTAGGGGCATAGATATTTACAATTGTTAGATCTTCTTTTTGATAGACCCTTTAAGTAGGATATAGTGTCCTTCCTCAGCTCTTATTACAGTCTTTGGTTTAAAATCTAATTAGTCTGATATAAGGATTGCCGCCCCAGCTTTCTTTTGGTGTCCATTAGCATGGTAAATGGTTTTCCACCCCTTCACTTTCAATCTGGGGGTGTCTTTGGGTCTAAAATGAGTCTCTTGCAGACAGCATATCGATGGGTCTTGTTTTTCTATCCAATCCAATAGCCTGTGTCTTTTGATTGGGGCATTTAGCCCATTTACATTCAGGGTAACTATTGAAAGATAGGAATTTAGTGCCTTTTTATTGCCTGTAAGATGACTGTTACTGTATATTTTCTGTGTTCGTTTCTGGTCTATGTTGCTTTTAGGCTCTCTCTTTGCTTAGAGGACCCCTTTCAAAATTTCCTGTAGTGCTGGTTTACTATTTGCAAATTCCTTTAGTTTTTGTTTGTCCTGGAAGCTTTTGATCTCTCCTTCTATTTTCAATGACAACCTAGCTGGATATAGTATTCTTTGCTGTGCATTTTTCTCATTTAGTGCTCTGAATATATCTTGCCAGTCCTTTCTGGCCTGCTAGGTCTCTGTGTATACGTCTTTTGCCAAGCTAATGTTTCTAACATTGTAGGTTACAGATCTCTTCTCCAGAGCTGCTTTCAGGGTTTTTTCTTTGTCTGTGAGACTCATAATTTTTACTATTAGATGTTAGGGTGTTGACCTATTTTTATTAATTTTGCGGGGGGTTCTCTGTGCCTCCTGGATTTTGATGCCTGTTTCCTTCCCCAAATTAGGGAAGTTCTCTGCTATAATTTGCTCCAATATACCTTCTGCCCCTTCTCTTTCTTCTTCTCTGGGATCCCAATTTTTCTAATGTTGTTTTGTCTTATGGTATCGCTTATCTCTCGAATTCTGCCCTCATGATCCAGTAGTTGTTTATCTCTCTTTTTCTCAACTTCTTTATTTTCCATCATTTGGTCTTCTTTATCACTGATTCTCTCTTCTGCCTCATTTTCCTAGCAGTTAGAGCCCCCATTTTTTATTGCACCTCATTAATAGCCTTTTTTATTTTGACTTGGTTAGATTTTAGTTCTTTTATTTCTACAGAAACAGTTTCTCTAATAACTTCCTTGCTGTTTTCAAGCCCAGCTAGTATCTTTAAAATCATGATTCTGAACTCTAGGTCTGACTTCATAGCAATGTCCATATTGAGTAGGTCCCTGGCAGTTGGTACTGCCTCTTGTTCTTTTTTCTGATGTGATTTTTTCCATCTTGTCATTTTGTCCAGAGGAGAATAGATGAATGAGAGAACAAAATGCTAACAGGTTAACAACGTCTCCAGAAAATATACTCTAAACAAACCAGTAAAGACCAAAACTGGGGGAAAAGAAAGGGAAAGAAAGAAAAAGGAAAAAGAAAAAGAAAAAGATAAAAACAAACAAAAACAGAATAAAACAACAACAAAAAAACAGAATGTGATCAAATATGATCAGGCTCATGCATAGTTCAGTGCCACACACTAGATTTTGGGTGTATTTTGGTCTGTTAGAAGAAAGTGCCTCCCCAAATTTCAAAGAAAGAAAAACTTATATATATACAAAAATAAGGGTTAATATGATGAAGGCATTGAATATGCCTGTAAAGATGAAAATTTTAACAGATTTTATAAAAGGAATTGATAAGATGAGAAGTTGGTTGAAAAAAGAAAGAAGAGGATTTAAAAAAGAAAGAAAAAAAAAGGAAGAGAATGTGATCAGGCTGGAGACCAGAACAAAGCCATACACTAGAGATTTAAGGTATATTTTGATCTGTTAGAAGAAACTGTATCTCAAAATTTTAAGGAGAGTGAACTTATATATATATATATACCAAAAATAAGGTTAACTACTATGAAGGCATAGAATATGACTTTAAAAATTAAAAATAAAAATGTTTTTTTTAAAAAAGGGATTGATAAGATGTTGGTTGAAAAAGGGAAAAAGAAAAATTCAAAAAAAAAAAAGACAGTTAAAAAAATTAACTTTGAAAGACTAAAGAATCGTGGTAAAAAAGCCATGAATTGTATGTGCAGTATTCTCCTAGCGCCGGAGTTCTGCTGTTTTCATTGATTGTTAAACTTGGTCTTGGCTGGCTGTTCTTGCTGATCTTCTCGGGGAGTGGCCTGTTGCTGTGGTTCCCAAATGTCTTTGCCGGAGTCTGAGCTAAGTAATCTGCTTGGGTTTGCTCTTAGGGGCTTTTGTTTCCTGCAAGCTTTCCATTTGGCTTTGGAGGACGAGAGTGAAAATGGTGGGCTCCCAATCTCTGCCTTAGAGGAGCCGAGAACTTGGGGCTCCACTCCTCAGTGTGCTCCCAGAGAAAATCAGTCAGTCACTCCCATTTCCCCGGTCTCTGGCCGCACTCCGTGCTCACCCTTCCTGTGACCAAGCATTTCTGTCTCTGGCACCTGACCCAGTGTGGAGTCTCCAAACCCAGCAGATCCTTGCGGTGCGCTCCTACACTGCTCCTCCTGGGTGAGGAAGGGGAGTCTCCCTGAATCTGCCACTCGTTGGGTCCCTACTGGAGGAGCAGTGGCCCAACTGTGCCATGGATCACGATTTATGGCAACCCGGAGCTGAGAGCTGGTGCCTTGGCTCCATCTCTGCAGCTGGCTTCCCTGCTCCGATACCTGGAAGCTCTGCTGCACTCAGGTACCCCCGTCTTTCTGTGACCCCGAGGGTCCTGAGACCACACTGTCCCGCGAGGATTCCACCCCCCACTCAGCCACTGGAGTGAGGCCCCTCAGCGGAGCCGACTTCTAAAAATTTCTGATTTTGTGCTCCACTGCTTTTTCACTTGCCAGGAGCGGCCGACAGAGGCCCCCTCCCCCGCCCTCTATCCTCCCGAATATCACCTCGGATTCACTTCTCCGCACGTCCTACCTTCCAGAAAGTGGTTACTTTTCTTTTCAGTGTTGTTGCTATTCTTTTCTTTGATCTCCTGTTGAGTTTGTAGGTGTTCAGAATGGTTTGATCCCTATTCAGCTGAGTTCCTGGGACCAGATGATATCCAGGTCTCCTACTACCACTGATAATAATTTCTAATAATTGTTTCTACTTCCTTGGTGTTAGTCATGATCTCTACCCTTTCATTCATGATTTTATTAATTTGGGTCCTTTCTCATTTCTTTTGCATAAGTCCGGCCAGTGGTTTATTGATCTTATTAATTCTTTCAACGAACCAGCTTCTAGTTTCATTGATCTGATCTACTGTGTTTCTGGTTTCTAATTCATTGATCTCTGCTCTAATCTTAATCATTTCTCTTCTAATGTGTGGCTTAGGCATCATTTGTTGGTTTTTCTCCAGTTCTGCAAGGTGTAAAGTTAGTTGGTCAATTCGGGATTTTTCAATTTTTTTTGAGTGAGGCTTGGAATGGCTATGCATTTCCCACCTAGGACCACCTTTACAGTAGCCCATAGGTTTTGGACCAATGTGTTTTCATTCTCATTGGTTTCCATGAATTGTTTAAGTTCTTCTTTGATTTCCTGGTTGACCAATCATTCTTTAGCAGAGTGGTCTTTAGCTTCTAAGTGTTGGAATTTCTTCCAAATTTTTTCTTGTGATTGAGTTCCAGTTTTAAAGCATTATGGTCTGAGAATATGCAGGGAATAATCTCAATCTTTTGGTATTGGTTGAGACATGATTTGTGACACAGCATGTGGTCTATTCTGGAGAAAGTTCCATGTACACTTGAGAAGAATGAGTATTCTGTTGTTTTAGGGTGGAATGTTCTGTATATTTCTGAGGTCCATCTGTTCCAGTGTGTCATTCAAAGCTCTTGTTTCTTTGTTGGTTTTCTGCTTAGATGATCTGTCTTTTGCTGAGAGTGGAATATTGAGGTCTCCTACAATTAATGTATTATTACCAATATGACTCTTCATTTTGGTTAACAGTTGGCTTATGTAGTTGGCTGCTCCCATGTTGGGGGCATAGATATTTACAATTGTTAGATCTTCTTGTTGGATAGACCCTTTAAGAATGATATAGTGTCCTTCTGTGTCTCTAACTACAGTCTTTAGCTTAAAATCTAATTTGTCTGATATGAGAATTGCTACCTCAGCTTTCTTTTGAGGTCTGTTGATATGGAAGATGGATCTCCATCCCTTCATTTTCAGTCTGGATGTAGCTTTAGGTTCAAAATGAATCTCTTGTGGACAGCATATGGTTGGGTCCTGTCTTTTTATCCAATCTGCAACCCTGTGCCATTTTATGGGAGCATTTAGGCCATTCATGTTGAGGGTGATTATTGAAAGATATGAATTTATTGTCATGTTGCCTATGAAGTCCTTGTTTCTATAGATTGTCTCTGTAAATTTCTGTTCTATATCACCCTTGGGATCTTTCTCCTTTTATAGAAACACCCTTAATATTTCTTGTAGGGCCGGCTTAGTGGTCACATATTCTTTCAGTTTCTGCCAGTCTTGGAAGCTCTACATCTCTCCGTTGATTCTAAATGACAGCCTTGCCAGATAAAGTACTCTTGGCTGCATGTTCTTCTTGTTTAGTACCCTGAATATGTCTTGCCAGGTCTTTCTGGCTTGCCAGGTCTTTGTGGATAGGTCTGATGTTATTCTGATGTTCCTCCCTCTGTACGTAATGAATCTCTTCCCCCTAACTGCCCTTAAGATGGTTTCCTTGGTTCTAAGATCTGCCAGTTTTACTATTACATGCTGGGGTGTTGGTATGTTCTGCTTGATCCTGGGAGGGGTCTTCTCTGCCTCTAGGACACAAATGTTTGTTGCATTCCCCAGATTAGGGAAGTTTTCAGCTATGATTTGCTCAAATATATCTTCTAGTCCTCTCTCTCTCTCCACCCCCTCAGGGATCACAATAGTTCTGACATTGGAACATTTCATGCGTCACTTATTTCTCTAATTCTGTTTTCATGGATTTTAAGCTGTTTCTCCCAGGCCTCCTTGTTTTCCTTCTTTTCTATCAATTTGTCTTCTAGATCACTAATTTGTTCTTCTGACTCATTTACCCTAGCTATTAGAGTAGCTAGATTGGATCTCATTGATAGCATTTTTAAGTTCTGCCAGTTCAGCTCTCATTTCTTCCCTTAGAGACTCTGTGTTGCCATTAATCAATTTCTCCAGTCTAGCTATTGTCTTCATAACTGTTACCCTGAAGTCTATTTCTGACATCTTGCTTATATAGATATCCAGTAGGTCTGTGGGAGAGGCCATTGTCTCTGGGTCTTTGTTGGGAGTTCCTCCTCCTAGTCATTCTGTTGAGTTGTGGTTGAGGGGATATACAGTCGAAAATATCAACCACAACCCAGGCAAGGTGCACCCTGGGAAAGTTTGGAGCAATCAGAAGCCACCACCAAAAAACTCCAGCCAAAATGAAACCCAAGAATAAGATTTATAAAGTACAAAAATAAAAGCAAACAAACAAAACCCACAACACCCCCAAAAAAACTGACAAAAAAACCAAAAAACAAACAAAAAATGGGGGTTGCAGGGAAGGTGGCTATAATTCCTCTATGTGGGCAAGGTAGAGTGTTTCAGCTCTTCCTGGGTATATTTTGTTCTCTTTGTTAGAGAACAGTACTTCCCAGAGATGCAGGGATATTAAAACTGGTATATATATATAAAGTTAGTATTGAGTAGGGAAAAAAGGACTGCATTGAAGCTTATATCTATATATATATATAAAAGAAAAAGAAAAAAGTATACATGTGAAAAAGTTCAAGTTAAAAATTTACTATGGAATATGTTGTATTAAACATCTGTTTGAAATGATAAGTAGGTAAAAAAAAAAACAGAAGCAGCATGGGAAATGAATTAAAAAAAAAATGATAAAAGTTGTATCTAAGAAATACACAGGCTATGAGGCAACACCAGGAGCAGAATATACTAATTTTCCCCTGGTGTTGGGGTTTTACAGTTTTATGGGGACCCTGGGGTTGTTGTCCTCTAGTTCTTCCACCTTGTCTTCTAGAGGAGGGGCCTGCCCCTGTGTTTTTTCAGGCACTCCTGCTTGGGCGGAGTCACCCTGCCCCCTATCTAGGGGCTGGGCTCCATAGAAACCGGTTTTTTGGGCTTTTGTTCTCTGACAGCTTTTTGCACCTTTTGGGAGGGTCAGAGCAAAAGAAAATGTCCGCACCCAGACCTCCGCCCCAGAGGAGAGAAGCCACAATCTCCTTCTCTCTGAACCCTCCAGAACACAGAGTCTCCTGCTCTGTGAGCACCGCTGAAAACTGTAGCCTCCCACAGGCAGTGTGTACCCCCAGCAATCACCTCAGTGGTGGACCCCAGCCCCCGCTTGTCTCTGCCACCTGTGCCACCAGAACCGAGAGCAATCCTGGACTGGGAGGGCCCCAGCCGTGGTAGGAGCAGTGGCTGCCCCCGGGTCTGTGGGCTAGGTCCGCACAAGGTCCTCTCCAGCCTGGGTGTGTAGGCAGGCAGTGGCTGGTGGCTCTGCTGCTGAGGGTCCCAGGGTTTTCCCCTTAAGCCCCTATGTTCTGTTTGAGTGCTGTTATCAGTCCCCTCCTATTCCTCAGCCACCATTCTCCAAGCTATCGCTGGTTCCTGGGCACAGGAACTTTTGCGCTGGGGTATTACTTTCCAAAGGCTAGCTTCTGGTGGTCCCCTCCCCCTTCTGTTTATCCTCTGACATCTGTCCAAGCAATCCCAGCTCCATCCTTCCTACCTCTCGACTGATGATCCTCTGGCCCCATAGAAATCCAGATGTATAATCTTATATCTCAGGCTGATTTTGAAGGTTTTCAGAGTGGCTTTGTAGATATCTAGCTAAATTCAGGGGACTGGTTGAAACGGAGTCCCCCACTTCTCTGCCATCTTGCCGCTCCTCTCTGAGAGCTGGACTTTTAGATGAAGAGAAAAACAACAGATGTCACATCTGCCTTATTAATTTGCATTCCAGTTTGTCTGAAAAGGGATGCAAAGGAAGGCAAGCACAAAAGAAGAGTTTCTTAAAGAAAAATTTTTTATGCTATCCCATTCTCCTCAGTGTTGGTCATAGACACTAGACACATTAAAAAAAAAAAAATCCATTCCCCTAGGCACCTGACAAATATGGAACTTACTCTGTTTAAGTGGAGGCTATTGTGATCCAGCAAATGCAGACTTTCAATGGGTGTGATGAAATCTAAAAAGGAGGGACATAATTTGCTAACAGGAGTGTGAAAACTAGAAATTTTAATTTGGGAGGTGAAATAGAAGGGAATAGGAATGCAGTCAGGGGATTAAGTGAAAGGTAGTTCTGCATTGAGTTTATGCATGTGTTTGTAGAACAGAAATCAGCTTATCACTGATGTTTAGCTTAGAAGTCAAAATGTCCCAATGCCATGTTAACCTGCTTTGAATGAAATATAAAATATTGTGATAGCATGTCTTAGTGACAATAGCAAAACCAAATAAACTTAGAAGGTAAAAATAAAAATTTTCCTAAAACTTCACCTAAGTCAAAAAGATTAAGAAGTTGTAAAAAAAAAGTGAAATATATTTCTAAAACTATGCTAAAATCTAGTTTTTTAATGAGTGATTCAGATGCTAGGGATTTTTTTTAAAGCAAGCATTTAGGAAATACTTTTTTTTTTCCTTAAAGAGAGAGAGTACATGTGAGGGGGTGTGTGGAGCAGAGGGAGAGAATCTTGAGCAGACTCCACACCCAGCATGGAGCCCATTGCAGGGCCCAATCTCAGAACCCCGAGATCATGACCTGAGCCAAAATCAAGAGTCAGACGCTTAACTGACTGAGCCACCCAGAAACCCCAAGAAACACTTTTTTATTTTTTATTTTATTTATTGGCTCTTTTTAAATTTTAATTGTGATGTGGTTAATATACAGTGTTGTATTAGTTTCAGGTGTACAGTATTGTAATTCAACAATTTCATATATTACTCTGTACTCATTAAGCTGCATGTACTCTTAAACCCATCACCTATTTCATCCACACTCCCACCTACCTCCCTTCTGGTAACCATCAGTTTGTTCTCTAAAGTTTATAGTCTGTTTCTTGGTTTCTCTCTCTCTTGTTTTTCCCTTTATTTGCTTGTTCTGTTTCTTAAATTCCATAAATGAGTAAAATCCTATGGTATTTGTCCTTCTCTGATTGGCTTATTTTGCTTAACATTTTATCCATGTTGTTGCAAATGGCAAGATTTCATTCTATTTTATGGCTGAATAATATTTCATTATATACCACATCTTCTTTATTCATTCATCTATTGATGGACACTCAAACTGCTTACATAATTTGGCTATTATAAATAATGCTGCAATAAACATAGGGTTCATATATCCTTTCAAATTAGTGTTTTTGTATTCTTTGGGTAAATTCCCAGTAGTGCAATTACTAGATCATAGGGTAGTTCTATTTTTAATTATTTGAGGAACCTCCATACTGTCTTCCACAGTAGCTGCACCAATTTGCATTCCCACCAACAGTGCAAGTGGGTTTCTTTTTCTCCATATCCTTGCCAATACTTGTTTCATGAGTTTTTTGTTTTAGCCATTCTGACAGGTGTGAGGTGATATCTCATTGTAGTTTTGATTTGCATTTCCTTGATGATGAGTGATGTTGGGCATCTTTTCATGTGTCTGTTGGCCATCTGGATGTCTTCTTTGAAAAAATGTTCATGTCTTCTGCCCATTCTTTTTTTTTTTTTTAAGATTTTTATTTATTTATTTGAGAGAGAGAGACAGATAGTGACAGAGATAGCAAGAGAGCACAAGCAGGGAGGAGAGGGAGAAGCAAGCTTCCCTCTGAGCAGGGAGCCCGATGTGAGGCTTGATCCCAGGACCCTGGGATCATTACCTGAGCCAAAAGCAGATGCTTAACTGACTGAGCCACCCAGGTGCCCCTGTCTTCTGCCCATTCTTAAATGGACTATTTGTTTTTGGGGTGTCAAGTTGTATAATATCTTTATCTATTTTGCATACTAACCCTTTATCAGATTTGTCATTTGCAAATATCTTTTCCCATTCAGTAGGTTGTCTTTTAGTTTTGTTGGTGTGTCTTTCACTGTGCAGAAGCCTTTGATTTTGATGTAATCCCAATAATTATTTTTGCTTTCATTTCCCTGGCCTTAGAAAACATATCTAGAAAGATATAGTTACAGCTGATGTCAGAGAAATTTCTGCTTGTACTTTCTTTTAGGATTTTTACAGTTTCAGGTCTCACATTTAGGTCTATAATCCATTTTGAATTTATTTCTGTGTATGGCCCTAGAAAGAGGTCCAGTTGCATTTGTTTTGCATCGTGCTGTCAGTTTTCCCAACTCCATTTGTTGAAGAGACATTTTTTTTTTCCCCATTGGATATTCTTTCCTGCTTTGTTGAAGATTAGTTGACCATATAGTTGTGGGTTCATTCCTGGGTTTTCTATTCTGTTCTGTTGATCTATGCGTCTATTTTTGTTCCAGTACCATATTGTTTTGATTACTACAGCTTTGTAATATAACTTCAAATCCATAATTGTGATGCCTCTAGCTTTGCTATTCTTTTTCAAAGTTGCTTTAGCTATTCGGGGTCTTTTTGGTTCCAAACAAATTTTAGGATTGTTTGTTCTAGCTCTGTGAAAAATGCTGTTGGTATTTTGACAGGGATTGCCTTACATACTTAGATTGCTTTGAGTGGTATAGACATTTTAATAATATTTGTTCTTCCAATCCATGAACATGGAATGTCTTTCCATTTCTTTTCTTTTTTAAGATTTTATTTACTTATTTTGTCAGAGGGGGCGGGGAGAGCACAAGCAGGGGAAGTGGCAGGCAGAGGGAGAGGGAGAAGCTGGGAGCCTTATGTGGGGCTAGATCCCTGGGCCCTGGGATCATGACCTGAGCCAATGGCAGATGCTTAACAGACTGAGCCACCTAGGAACCCCTGTTTTTCCATCTCTTTGTGTCATCTTCATGTTTCCAGGAATTTATTTATTTCTTCTAGTTTGTCATATAATTTTGGCATACGTTTTTCACAATATTCTCTTACAATCCTTTGTATTTCTGTGGTGTTGGTTATTTCTCCTCTTTCGTTTCTGATTTTGTTTTGTTGAGTCCTTTCTGTCTCTCTCTTTCTCTTTGATGAATCTAGCTAGAGGTTTATTAATTTTGTTGATCTTTTCAAAGAACTGCTCTTTATTTCATTGATCTCTTTTACTGTTTTCTCAGTTTTTATATCATTTATATCCACTTTAATCTTTAATATTCCCTTCCTTCTGCTGGATTTTGGTTTTGTTTGTTCTGCTTTTCTAGCTCCTTTAGGTTTAAGTTAGGTGGTTTATTTGAAATTTTTTCTTGCTTTTTGAGATAGGCCTGTATTGCTATAAACTTACCTCTTAGAACTGCTTTTGCTGCATCCTGAAGATTTTGGACCCAATATTGTGTTTTCATTTCCACTCATCTCCATGTATTTTTTTATTTCCTCTCCTATTCATTATTTAATAGCATGTTATTTAACCTCCATGTACTTGTGCTCTTTCCAGATTTTCTTGTTGTTGATTTCTAATTTAATTGCATTGTGGTCAGAAAAGATTCATGGTGTAACTGTAATCTTTTTGGAATTGTTGAGACTTGTTTTGTGGCCTAATATGTGATCTATTCTGGAGAATGCCCCATGTGCCCTTGAAAAGAATGTGCATTCTGCTGTTTTAGGATGGAATGTTCTGAATTTATCCGTTAAGCCCATCTATTCCAATGTGTCATTCAAAGCCACTGTCTTTGTTGATTTTCTTTTTAGGGTGTTAAAGTCCCCTACTATTATTGTATTACTATTGATTCGTTCCTTTATATTCATTATTAACTGTTATATGTATTTGGGTGCTCCCATATTGGGTGCATGAATATCTATAATTGTTATGTCTTCTTGTTAGATTGTCTCCTTTATTATTTATAGTGTCCTTTGTCTCTTGTTATTCTTTGTTTTAAAGTCTATTTTCTCTAAATATTGTTACCCTGACTTTCTTTTAACCTCCATTTGCATGATAAATGTTTCTCCATTCCCTCACTTTCAATCCACATATGTCTTTAGGTCTGAAATGAGTCTCTTATAGGCAGCATATAGATGGAGCTTGTTTTCTTATTCATTCCAACACCCTATGTCTTTTGATTGGAGCATTTAGTAAATTAACAATTCAATTGATAGGTATGTATTTTTTGCCATTTTTTGTGGTTGTTTTTGTAGATCTCTGTTCTTTCCTTCTCTTACTCTCTTCTCTCACCATAAGTTGGCTTTCTTTAGTGACATACTTGGATTCCTTTCTCTTTATTTTTTGCATATCTATTACTGGCTTTTGATTTGTGGTTACCATTATGTTTGTATATAATATCTTTGCATAAAACTGTCTATTTTAAGTTGATGTTCACTTAAGTTTGAACCCATTCTTTACTCCTCTCCTTCCCACGTTTTAGGTATATGGTGTCATGCTTTACATCCTTCTATTTTGTGAGTCCCTTGACTGATTTTTACAGATATACTTAGTTTTACTGCTTTTGTGCTTCCTACATTTCTTACTCTTACTTATGGTCTTTCTTTTCCTGTCAGAATCCCCTTTAACATTTCTTGTAACATTTATTGGTCATGAAGTCCTTTCACTTTTTCTTTTTTTATGGGAAACTATCTCTCCTTTCATTCTAAATGATAGCCTAGGTGCATAGAATATTCTTGGCTGCAGATTTTTTATTTTCAGCATTTTGTATACATCATGCCACTTTCTTCTCACCTACAAAGTTTCTGCTGACAGTCTTATGGGGTTTTCCTTGTATGGAACTCTTTTGTTCTTACAACTTTTTTCTACATCACTACTTTTTGCCATTTTAACTACTATGTGTCTTGGAGTGAGCCTCCTTGGGTTGAATTTGTTGGAGGATCTCTTTGCCTCCTGGATCTGAATTTCATTTTCCTACACCAGATTTGGGAATTTTTCAGCTATTATTTTTACAAATAAATTTTCCACCCCCTTTTCTGTCTTCTTCTTCTGAGACCCTTATAAGGTAAATGTTACTACATTTGATGGAGTCACTGAATTTTCTATCTATTCTCATTTTGTATAATTTTCCCCTCATCTACTCAGCTTGATTACTTTCCATTACTCTGGCCTCCACATTACTGATTCATTCTTGTGCTTCTTCCAGCCTGCTATTTATTCCATCTAGTGTATTTTAAATTTCAATTATTGTGTTATTCATCTCTGACTGGTTCTTTTTTATCACTTTGTTAAGCATCTCACTGATGCCCCCCACTCTTTTCTGAAGTCCAGTGAGTATCTTTATGATCATGACTTTAAATTCTCTATCAAGCATATTACTTCTATCTCTTTTGCTTAGGTCTCTTGCTGTAATTTTGTCTTCTTGTTTCATTTGGGAGATATTCCTCTGTCTTCTCATTTTGTCTATGTGTCTGTTTCTGTGTGTTTGGAAAGTCAGCTGTGTCTCCTGCTCTCTAAAGTAGTGGGCAGGGTATACACTTTTAACAAGGTGGTGCTGGTCCTCTGCTGGAGAGGACAGGCCTCCACTGCCCAGACCAGGGCTGGCTAAGATGATCCACAAAGCATGCGTGCATGGGAGGTGCAGTGTCTGTAAGTTTTGTGCACAGTCCTCTTCAATGGCTGGGCAGCCACTGCTAAGACCTGGCTGGCTGGAGCTCCTCCACCAGGCACCTGAGGGAGGGGCATACAGCCTTAAGAAGGAACATTATGTCTTCACAGGAGGTGACCAGCCACCACTTCCCGAATCTAGGCCCTGGAAAGCACAGGAAGCACCCAGTTGGGAGATGTAGTGTTGGCAAGGTTTGTGCTAGTCTTCTTGGGAGGGAACTCACAGTGCTGAGACTGAGGTAGGCCTGAATGGAGGGGACAGGGCATGGTGTAAGCAATTCCCCTAGATGGCTGTGTGTCTATGCTGGGAGGTAGGGAAATGAAGGGGTGCTTGCCAGCTCCTTTGTTCCTAGAGATATCCCTCAGTGAAACTTGCCCCTCTCAACATGCTGTGCAATTAGTCATTAACTCTTCCTTTAGTATGTGCCAGGTGTTTTTCAAACTGCTGTTTCTGTGCCTGTCTCTGCAGCTATGTGTTGTGCTGTCTCTTTAAGGGCAGGTCCTCAGCTTCCTCTTGCCCTTCTGGCTCTCCCAGAGCTGAGCCCACTGATTTTTAAATTTCTACCTTTAAGTCTCACTGGTTGTAAGAAGTCACAACCAGCCGCTCTGGTTTTCAAAGCCAAATGTTATGGAAATTCATCTTACCCATGGGGGCTCCCCAGTGTGATAGACTGTTTTCTCTCCCCTCTCTGTGCCCTCAGGATCCCTCCCGGAGATAGTCTCAAGGTCCAATTACCTCCCGACCATGTGTCTGCACTTCCTCCCTTTTTGATGAGGCCTCTTCTCTACATATGTCATGGAGTTTGTTCTGTCAGTCTTCAGGTTATTTTCTGAGTTATTTACACTGGTGTAAGTGTTATCTAATTGTATTCGTGGGAGGAGGTGAGCTTAGGGTTTTCTACTCCACCATCTTCCTTGGAAGTCCTCTAGGAAATAGTTTTAAATAACCAGTTTTAAAGGAAACACTTGATAGATATGTTTGTATAAAGCCAATCTACTTATCACTAATTAGGAGAAAAACCTAATGTAGAGAATTTTTTTTTTTTTTTAGGTCAGAACATCATTTTGAAATCTGAAGGCAAAGATACAAAAGAAGAAATCTTTGAATATTTTTATAAATTAACAGTTAAATAAATTCAGGAAAATTCTTAGTTTTCTCAAGTTGTATGTTCTAGATAGAGGATATTTTAATGGGTTTTCCATGGAAATAAGTAAACTGATAGGTAAGTTTAACTGGCCTTTATGATCCTTTTTTGTCTGTCACTAACATATGTAAGTTCTTTTGAAGTGACTGGTGAAGTGTTTTTTTTTTTTTTTTTTAATTTTTTAAAGAGATTCAATTGCTTCTATAATAGAAAATCATTGCCTTCTGCCTATAACTAGTTTCTCAGTTAATCAAGTTATTTTTTCTTGGGAATTTAAACTGGTAACATATTTATTTGCCAAGTGTTACAACTAGAAGGAAGGTGACAGACCAACTAGCACAATTACAACTTAGGTGATGCCATTATAATCAATACCATCTAACATCAAATGAGCTATCTAACAGGTATCCACAAAATGGCTTCAAGGTAACAAAAAACTTCTTTTATTTCTGGCAACAACAAAACCAAGTTGTGTATAATCAAGAAAGGCCATGTGGTTCATCTCCTGATCAAAAATTGGTATTTTCTGTGTCATATAGAACATGACTGGACAATCTATGGAGTGTGTAGGGTTGTTTGTCTATTTCCTAGCATAGAGCTGATTATTTCCAGGGATATTAAACAAATTCTTCAACAATGACAACAAAAATAGACCAGCTAATTTTGCTAACTTCCTAACAAGTGTCAGGAGCATGCTCAGAGCTGAGGATATAGAGAAATTAATATATTATCCTTGCCTAGCTGGTACTTTGTTTACAAATGTGAATTTCATATCTGCAACACTGGAGACTGGGTAAACTATTGTTAATTCCATGTTATGTAGTGAGGGAGAAGCTATAATGTTAATTACTTTATTAGAAACAGCAACCTATCATACAATCTAAGTGTGTTGTATTAGACTTTGATGTTATGTAATTATTATTTCAAGAAGTCTATTGCATGATCTTTGATATGCAGGGGTCATAGATTCAAATATGAATCTGTGTAATTATTATAATCAGTGACATGGAGGGAATACCAATGCTAGAGAATGGAAAATGAATAGAGAAAAGTCTGTATTTCTGTAATTTCAGGGGATACTAAGGCTGTGTCCATAGAAATTAGAGCAAAGTTGATACTATTTCTAATGTGACACATTCATAAAGCTCAAGGTTTTTAGTTTAGAATTTGGTCCATACTTTGGTTCCCTTAATGTCTTAATGTCTTTGGCACTCGAAAAAAAAAAAGCCATATACTACCTTAATCTTGCCAGAACTTTGTCTCATTTCCTCATTTTCCTAAACTTCGAATTTGTCAGAACATATTGTGTCATTGGCTGGCTTTGGTAAAATTTATCCCATACCATTTCCTTTATTCATTATTTCATATGTAGATAGTGACTTTATGAGTGGCTTTAAGTTCCTTTGCTCCATTTTGGGAACATTTGCTATTCCTTACAAAAATTTTAACCTAGTCCATGAAAGTCATTTCAGAAAGTCTACTTTAATTAAGTCTAATCTTAGAAATAACCTTATGCAGTAGTATTATAAGCATTAAATTTAACATTCTCAAGCCCTCTATAGAATGGAAATATTACAAACATGTAGTCAGAAAATGTATAAATTATCTAATAAAATGGTTCTTTGGGTGTCAAACACTGGAGAGAGAGTCTCTTTCTGTTATGCAGAGGTTGTGAATGAGAAGAGCCTGCACCAAGTGGAATATTGCTCCCCATCTGTTTTATCAATGGAATTTAGGAAAATAGAAATAGGCAAGAAAAATACAGAGAAAGAGAACACAATCACTAGCATGTTAAGGAAAGATGCCCCCGACATCACTTTGGTTAGATTTGGTACAAGTAAATATGTTCAAGCCCTAGTCAAGAAAGCAGAATTATAGGAAACAAAGACACAGTGGCAGGTAGAGAATTTTTTTCTCGTCCTTCTCTTATTATTATAGGACTTTCAAGTTACAAGGGGAAAAGCACCAGATAATGACTGAGAAGCCATTGTACTATGGTGACATGACCTCGGAGCCAGACAAACCTGAGTTTAATTTGAACTCTGTCTGACTTTTGTGTAACTGTGGTATAATGTTCCATTGGAGGTCCCCCAATGAACATGCATTCTGATATTCATATCCTTGTGTTGTTCCTAATTCCACTATCTCTGGCTTGTTCATGTGATTTTCCTTGGCCCCTGGGACAGAAGAGAGTTTTCATATGCACTTGAACACCGGGGCTTTCCCATCTAATATTCACCCCCACACACAAACACAAAGAAGACTGAATCTAGTTATATGGTGGAACCATGTACATGTTCAGCCCTTACTGCCATTTGGCTGCAACCATTTAAGACCCCAAACAAAACAGCAGGAGGAACTACCCAGCTGAGCTTAGTTCAATCCATAAAAGTATGAGCATTAATAAATAATTGTTGTTTTAAGTCACAACATCTGGAGCTAGTTTGCTATGAAGCAATATGTAACTAAAATTACAACCCTGATCAAATGACTTAACTTCTATGAGTAAGCAAAGATTATGGCTTTACATTTAATAGATGAAGAAGGAAACCAACCTGGGCCTCAGTTACTTTGTCTTTAAGTTGTATCATTGTTTTGTCATGTCTGTTCTTGTTTAACTGATTAGAGAAATAGAAATGTGAAAGGTCATTTTCATGAGAACTCAATTTGAGGTCACTTTTTTCCTGGTGGTTCTCCTGAGACAACTTTACCTACATTTTGAAATCTGAGTTGGAAGCATTGTTCAGAAAATGGTCACCAACTCAATATTTGTTGATGGTGTCAAACATGTCTCCTGCCCTTATGGGAATTTGTACTCTAACAAGAAAGTTGGGTATTAAAGGAAAATACTTAGAAATAGATGTAACAGCTTATGGAATGTACATATTTTGGTTAGACAAAACTAGGATAAAGTTTTATTTGTTGGAGAGGGCTGTGAATCATACAAATGATGGATTTCGAAGTCTAGAGAAAAGAGTTAGGATTGGAAATGAGAATTTGAGGCCATAAATAGATCCTGAGTTATTCTAGTATTTATTATTTGGGGTGAGAGGAGCTGGCAAAGCCAGCTGAGAATTAACCATTAGATGGAGTGAAGGAAAACCAAGATAGTGGCATGGAGCTAAGAGGGCAAGAGAACAGGATGCTGTTAATTGGACTTGGCAACTTGGAACTCAGGAATGGCCTATGGGGAGCTGGCTGGCTGGCTGGACAAGGATCTTAGTGATTGGAGATTTGGACACTGCAGTACCACGGCCATGGCAATTTCTTTCTGACTCTGAATGAGGAAGAGTGTAAATCAGAAGGGAAACTCAGACCCTTAATAAATGTTACAGAATGGATTCACTGACTGAGATAATAGATGCTGAAAGATCAAGGACCATCCCTATTTTACATTTTCTCTTCTGACTGCCCTTTAAATACAGGTTGCATTTGTCAAAACACCCATGGTGATTTTTGTTTCTCTTTGTGTGTAGGATGTTAGTGGTGGGCTGGAAAAGTAGTGCAGCTTGTTAAATGTCAATAAAAGGTAAAATGGATTTTTCTATATCTGCTATCCATGATGTTCCCTTTGTCCAGCTACTTTTCAACCACAGAGAAAAGCATATGCATCATTGTCTCCCTTTATCTGCCCAGATAGATGAGCGGGAGTATTATAGTGACTACCATTCTCCAAGTTAATTGAACACATTATATAACTACAAAAAAAAAAAATGATCCACTATCCTGGCCTCTAAACTAGGAAAGAGATCCTGAGCACTTGTCATTGAATGGCTTGTCATTGCTTTAAAGACATGGCAGGGTCACAAAAACAAAATTAGCTACACAAAACCAAAGGAAAAAAATCAAAATAATTCTGTAGAATCCTTTAGTTAATGTGCAAAACTGAGTCAGAAATAACATCGTGTTTTCTCAGTGTCTCCGCCCTAAAACATAGTGATGAATGAAAATGCTGGCCCACAATTGTGATTGAAGTTGTGAAAAATCTAGGATATATCTTATGGTTATGATTCTTTTAGTTTTTACAGGTCTAGAGGATAGTTTCATGTTTTGTCTTATCCTTTCTTGTTTGGCAGAATTACTACAAATATTTCTTTTTAGTTGCTTTGGTGGTCTAGTCATGTCATGTGTCTAGTTTTAAAGGCGAGTTGAACTAGACAACT
The DNA here is from genome assembly GCF_002201575.2 of Neomonachus schauinslandi. Classification (NCBI taxonomy): domain Eukaryota; kingdom Metazoa; phylum Chordata; class Mammalia; order Carnivora; family Phocidae; genus Neomonachus; species Neomonachus schauinslandi. The sequence continues at coordinate 70,496,478 of NC_058413.1, read as the reverse complement.
GACTAGATAAATTGTGAGAAAAATTATTTCCCATGTATTTCATTTCATACAATTACCCTTTGACTTCTTCTGGTTGACCTTGACCTAATTCTGTAGCACAGCTACTTCTCTTTCAAGAAGTCCCCTGTGGAACTAGGTCTGTCCATGTGCTGATATAGAGACTTTGGAAGCAGATAGACTATGGTCTTCCACTCTGCTAGCTAAGGATCTCAGTCAAGTTACTTAATTTCTCAAAACTTTTTTATCTGTGAAATGGGGATAATAGTCATTACGAGATAACTCATACAGTTGCTGTGAAAATTAATGCTTTGTAAGAAAGCAATTTATAAACCATAAAGGAATAAGGAATTTTTAGTTATTATAAAAAAGAAATATTTCTCATGGTACAGTGTACAGCATATGATGAAATACATGAGCTTGGTGATCAGCTTGACCAGTGATTAGAACACCACCTGCACCAATTACAAGTTGTGTGAACCATGGCAAATTAGTTAATGGTCTTTGTTATTTAATGTCCTTTTCCTAACATGCAAATTGGTATACTATTATCTGCCCCATAAGATTACTGAGATGTTTAAATGAGATTATGTATGAATGATATGTATGTCTGCATTATATAACTTGACCTATTATTTGAATGTATATGATGTTCTGGGTCAAAGTAATATATCTTGGCCTCCTTTTGGAGGCATGCAAGGTACTCCATTACCAATTCCAGTGTATTAAACACTTCTTCCTTGATTCTAGGTCATGGCTCCACTGGAGACAATTTATCCATATTGTTCCAGAAGGAAAAATATCACATTTTTGTTTTACTAGCACTGGTATCACTACTATTTGTACAGGGTGGCTTCATTCTAAAGGAGATCTCTTTCAGATACTCCACCTTAAATAATGGAAAAGAATCACAAGCATTCTGTAGGAAGTCAATTACTGACAAACTTAGAAAGGAGAATGTTGCCATGTCCCTCAAATAACATGTGTGGTACTTTGTTTATGTGTAAGGGTGGTCATCTTAAATAAACAAGTATGTAGTCATTAGAGGACACATACTCTTTCCACACAGTGTTTCTTTCTCTTTGCTGTAGCTGAAAAAGTGACAGGGAATCACATCAGCTGAAATCACTGTTAAGGCATGAAAATTATCCCCTCAATTCTTCTACTACCACCCTACCCCTAAAAAGAAAAGAAAAGGAAGAAAAAAAAGTTATTCTTCCAGGGAATGACCCTTGTTGGAGGCAATCCAACTGCCTTGAGCAAGGGACAGCATTAAACTTTTGTAAAGAGAGGTTACAGGAAAGGGATTGGTTAACTTGGAAAACAATCTCCTAAGACTCCCTTGGAGGAGAATGTGGGACACTGTGACTATGTAAATAGTTTCACCTCTTTTAATTTTCTGGGGCTATAAAGGAAAGCAGTCAACTGTATCCGGGTTGAGTCTGGAAAGATGGAAAACTGTGAAGGTTCTTCAAGAGCAGACACTCAAGCTAATCTGACCCAGTGCCTGTGAGGAGAATGGCTGTGTGTTTAACTAGGGCAGGCACTAAAGCTTGGTTCCTGGGGCATGCAGCTCACCCAGCATGCAGCTGGGTGAGCACCCACTCAGGGAACAGAGTCTCCATAGAGGAGCCTTCTATAACGGGCAGTGCCAGTGTGTCCTGGGAGCCTCCTGGGATCCAGGCCAGGGAGACTTGGCTGCAACTCCCATCAAACAGCAGGTCAGATGATGGTGGACCAGCATTCAATAGTGACAACATGTGGCAATGGGCCTTCTCTCAATTTGGCAGCTGGGCTCTTAGACCTTTTTAATTTAATTTGATGAAAAATAAGGAATTATAAAGTATTTGCACTTTAAAGCCAGAAAGCTGTTCTTACCAGTTTCCAAGATTTCCAGCTATTTCGACCAGGTCTTAATTGCTTTGAGGTTCTAGCTTCTCGGTCATAAAATTACTTTATGCCAAAGAACTTTTATTACCCTAAGTAGTTAAAACTACCTTCTATATTTAGGTATTTTTTTTCAAAAATGGAATTTGGACTGAACTAAACTGTGTTGTTCAGTTGGGCAAGTAGATGATTAATTACGATGTGAGTAAGATGTGATTTTATTTAATCTCAACACAAGGAGCATTTTCTAAAACTGCAGAATATTGCATATATTGGTTTAGGTCAATCCCCCAAATGTGGAGAAAGAAATCATAGGAAAAAAACTAGACATAATTGTATCACATGCCTGAAGGGAGGTGAAGTGGGGAAAAGATACAGGACAGAAGTTTCTCTTTTTATCACTTCTCAGCCTTTTGGCTAAGATCAAGTGTAGAGGTTTCTCTTTTAATGGTTTAAGTAAAGAGGAAAAGTTTACAGAGACAAAGTTCTCTGCTTCCTTACCAACAACTTGACTATTGGGTGACTGAATTGGTGTTACAAACCTGTATCAGCTGACAAAACTTCTATCAGCTTACTTTTTAAAGAAAGTGACAAATGCTTTTCATGTCATAGGGAAGGGACTTGCCGAGAATCCAGTCATAGAGCAGATCAGGTCGATCTATCTTATTCAAAGATAAGTAAAGAGAAAAAATAAAGAAGATCAATAAAAAAATGTTGCATGTGAATTCGAAGCAAATAGAAATGTTTGCAAAAGCAATTCTCATTCTCAAGAAAATTAATGAAAATAGCACACCCATGTTCATAGCACCATTCACATTAGCCATGAGGTGGAAGCAACCCAAATATCCATCATGGACAGATGAATAAACAAATGTGATATATACACACAATAGGATTTTATTCATCTTCTAAAAGGAAGGAAGATCTGATGTATGCAACAACATGGAATGAATCTTGAAGACATTATGCTAAGTGAAATAACCCACAAAAAGCCAAATACTGTATACGATTCCACTTGTATGAGGTATCTAAAGTAGTCAAAGTGATAGAAGCAGAAAGTAGAGTGGAAATTGCTAGGACCTGGAGGGAGGGGTAATGGAAAACTGTTGTTTAGTTGGTATGGAGTTTCAGTTTTATGGGATAAAAAGTCCTGGAGATTGGTTGCACAAAAATATGAATATACAGTTGACCTTTGAACTACATAGATTTGAACTGGTTCTACTTATATGTGGATTTTTTACAGTCCAGTACTGAATGTTCTTTGTCTTCCTTATGACTTTATTAATAACAGTTTCATTTCCCTAGCTTATTCTACTGCAAGTATATAGTATATAATATGTAGAACATGTAAAATATATGTTAATTGACTGGTTTTGTGTCTGGTAACGCTTCTGGTCAGCCATAGGCTATTAGTAGTTAAGTTTTGGGTGAAGCAAAAGTTATACATAGATTTTTGACAGCATGGGGATTGGCATACCTAAGCCCTGTAGTGTTCATGGGTCAATTGTATTTAATACTATTAAACTTAGAAATGGTTAAGATGGTAAATCTTATGTTGTGTATTTTTTTATCACAACTAATAATAATTTAAAAAATAACATTAGAGAAAATAAGAGGATATGATAACATATTGCATGACCTAACTATCAAATTTAAAAAGAAAATTGAACACATTGTGTTACAACAGAACTTAAAATATAATAATAGAATCTAGATTACATAAAGCCAAATCAGTAATAGTAAAACAAAAAAACAAAACAAAACAAAAAAAAACCCACTTCAGATATGTTTAAAACATTAAAAAATCCTCCAGAATTCAGAGAATAGGAAAAGACAATGAAGTGATTAAAGACAAGTCATCTAGATAATTGACACCCAACATGAAACCAAGAAGTAAATAGAACAAAAATATTGTAGATAGAAAGATTAGCTAAGTGGAAGAAAAACCTGAATCTGTAGGTCAAACAGGATTATCTAGTGTTTATTAAGGCAACATGTATGCAAAAACGAAATTACTGAATTTCAGGGTTTTATAAAAAGTGAGATTTTGCAAGCATTCGACAAAAATAAAACAAACTAAGAAACAGTATAACAAAAACAAAAACAAAAGCTTTCTTACCTACCGAAGGGAGAAAGCTTTGTCTCTGCAGTGTTAAATTACAGAAGAAAATGATGTTTGAGGGTAGAGGCGTGACCTAAAATCTATATTCCTAGCCAAGCTGAACGTGAACCAACCCCCAAGACATACTGTGGAAATGTTTGTGGATTTAAACATGCATCGAAACTCAGTTCTGGTGTTCTAATTATCCCAGGCTAGCAACGATGAAATACATGAATTTGTGTTAAATGCAGTGATACAGTAGCAGAGAAAATAGTTTCTGATTTAAAAAGAAATTCTCCAAATCTTAGAATAAATTAATAGTGTACTTCTGCCTTCAAAAAGAAATAAATGAGACCAATACTTGTTTCAAAAATATTCCTTATTTATCAGTACAGGGGAAAAATATTTTTGAAAAAATTGAGCGAACATTTTAGGTGCCTCTGAGACCCACAATAATGAATTACAAGGATCCTGAGTGAGCAGGTAGATTTAGAAATTCTTGGGATTTGAATATATTACCTGAGGTAATATTTATAAATGTTTAAAATATTATTTTTGACTTAATAGAACAGCAAATTATAAGATAACCTCTTAAGTGGTAGATAATACATTTGTCTACATAGCTTTTGTTGACATGATTTTGCTATTCCTGACACTCAGAAGTGAAGTTCTCCTGAAGCTAATCAGGAAAACTGGACAAAATCTGAGTAGTGAGTATGTTTAGAGAAGCTATGCTTCTCAGATAATGAGAAATGGACCAAATGAGGATTATTTACTATGGAAAGGAAAAAGATTATTGTCATCTCCAAGGTAAAAACCAAGAGAAGTAAAGTGAAGTAAAACAATACAATTTGTCTTTGCCAGGAAACCATCCTAAAGAGGATTCTAGAGGAGTGCACAGGTAGCTCTTTGAATGAAAAAATATCTAGAACAACAGCAAAAGATCCCAGAAAACACTGAGGGGAACAGATGGGCACTTAAGTTCAGCATTCCAAAATATTTTGCTTTATTTTATATTGATCACTGTTAATTCTTTATGAGAGTTTAATGGGTTCCTAACTTCTAACATTTTGAGGCTATTCAAAAAGGTGAGTGAATCTTCACCAGGGTTGGTGGTGGTTTGGGTGGGGGCTGATGAGGGATGAAAGACAGGATATGTCAAAGAGAACTACCTGAAAAGGAAGCAAGATACCCAATTGCACAATGAAGAGCATGTTTTCCGCACATTTCCTCCTGACAGAAAGCCTTGGCTACTGCCAAAGACAGGTCAGTGTTCAAAATCTTTCAAGAGTTTAATCCCATATGTCATCTCCTATGCCCATAAATTTTGGAACTTGGGATGAGGTTGGCTTTGGATAAGAAATTGAAAAGTCCTGGGTCATAAAACTACTGTCAGTACAGTCTTCCAAGAACACAGGATGCAATTATAACTTTGAGAAGAGGGGTTTGGGGGTAGAAAAGATGGGGAGTCAAAGTTGAGATTTCAATCTGTTTTCCTCAAACTTGAAAGAAATGTAATTCTAAAAGCAGATTTCTTTTACTAGGAAAGGTATTTATTAAGGGGGTGGGAAGGAGAGAAAAGAGACAGATGATAGATGATGATAGATAGACAGATGATAGATAGGTAGATAGATAGATGATAGATAGATGATAGATGATAGATGATAGAGAAAGAGAGAAGGAAGGAAGGAAGGAAGGAAGGAAAGAAGGAAGGAAGGAAGGAGCAACAAGCAGGGGAATGATCAGAGTCCAAGGGCTATCATTGTTCACAGAATTGGAATAACTTATTTTTGAAATGGAACTTTAACTAATGGGTAGAATGAATCATGGGGTCCTTCTTCAACCTCTAATTAGCACAGGGGAATGTGATAATAACTACTGAGGGTTAGCCCAGGTCCTGTCTCCTTTAATACAATTCTCTTACTTGCACATACAACCCTTCATAGGTAAGATATGCCTCAAATATCTTCACCTTATTTGGCTGAGAAGACAAAGCAGAGTGTAATATAACTTAGAGAATAATATTTTAATACAGTTGTATCATAAATAGTTAACAGAGTATATGACACATACTTTAATGAAAGTGCTAAGGAAGCCTAAATATATAAAAATGTATGTATGCAAAAAAGTACTTTCTCTTAAAAACAGTCACGTTAAAAGATAATGCACTAATTCTAATGATGCTGCCATTGTTCGGAAAGTATTTTTTAAATTCAAATGTAGAAGTATATCCAGAACTTAAGCTAAAATCTTTAAATTGGTGTGTATGTGTTTATGAATTTCACTCCTCCTAATCCTTTAAAACCAACATTTTATCTGGATTGGAAGGTTGGGGGATTTCTTCACAACCCATTCTCCAGAAATCTCTCATTAAGTTCTTCACATGCTTTTAAATGCCTCACTTTTCACTCTATTTGCTTTTATTTCCCCAGTGGCAGTCTTGATTTGTCTTTGCATCGCCAGTGTATAGTATAGTTTTTGATAAATACATATTTAATGAACACATTTTGAGGGAATAAATTATTTGATCTTGTCATTAAAAATTGGCAACCATCACTCAAGACTCACATATAAAACTACTTTGTCATTCAACCTGAATAGCAAAATTATGTTTTTCTAATCAGGTGAAATAAAGTTATAAAACAGATTTTCCTTTGTGGCTTGTCATGGCAATTCCAAATATAAATTTCAAGTATATTTTGAGCATTGTTGGTTGCTGCACGTTGGGCTCCCTGGAAACAATGCTGACAAAGGGTACTATCTTATAAGGATTATCTTAGTAGGGATCAATACCTGTGAAGGGAAGTGGAGAGTAAGAGAAGCAGGGTAGGGACAGACAAAGAAATCAAACTGAGATGAAGACCTGGCAGTCTTGGCCAACTAGACTGGGGGCTCTGGACAGATAAGCATCTATTAGAGTGTCCCATATAGGGCTGAAGGAATCAGTAGACCCATCTTGCTCAGTCACAGAAGGCAGGCTGGCCTTGGAAGGGCATAATCTTGGGCTAAACCAGTGCAGGTGGGGCCAACCCAAAGGAAGCAACAGTGTGCTGATCTTATTCCCCACAGCTGGACAGCAAGTCCTTGCTTCTGAAGAAATCTGAGTAACTCACCTCCATGTCTCCCCCATTAACTTTATTTCACCAGAGAACAAGTGGGTTGTGTGAATTAAAGGAGAAACTGTATATAAAGTGATGAGCATAGCATCTACCATGGTAAGCACTTTGTATTCTACCTATTATGATTATTACCAAAGTCTACAGTTTGGTTAAAATAAATACTTTACTTTATCCCTTGATTTGAGTCTCATTTCATGAACCATTTAAAAGTGTGCTCCAGAACCGTTCGAAGAATGTCCATTGTCTTGGGTCAACTGTGTCCCTCACCTACTAGATAACTGCATTGCTAATGTAAAGTCAGAGACTTGCTTCAGTTCTGCCACTTAATGAGACAAGAATTTCAGAAAGTTATTTTCTCTAGATATCAGTCTCTTCTTTCATTGAAGGTGCTTAACACCTTTTCCTTAGAGTTATAATGATGATGAGAAATATATTTGAAATGCCTAGTGTAGGACCAGGCAGACATTTTGTACCAATGAATGGAAAATATTTTAATGATTTTCATTCTTATTTCAGGCATGTGATTCTAAAATACAATATAATATCAATATAATATCATAGAGTATTTGTACTGTCCTAAAAATCCTCTGTGCCCCACCTATTCATCCCCCCACCCCCACCCCCAATGCCTGGAAACCACCGATCTTTTCCAGGATGTCATCTAGTTGGAATCATACAATATTTGGCCTTTTCATAATGGCTTCTTTCATTTAGAAATATGCATTAATGGCTCCTCCATGTGTTTTCATGGCTTGATAGCTCATTTCTTTGTGGTGCTGAATGATATGCCTTGTCTGGATGTGCTACATTCTTCATTCACCTACTGAAGCACATCTTGGTTGCTTCCAAGTTCTGATAATTATGAATAAAGCTGCTATAATCATCCATGTGCAGATTTTTGTGTGGATGTAAGTTTCTAATTCCTCTGGGTAAATACCAAGGAATGTGACTGCTGGATATTATGGTATGGATATGTTTAGTTTTGTAAGAAACTGCCAAACTGTCTTCCAACGTGGCTGTACCATTTTGCTTTCCCGCCAGTAATAAATGAGAGTTCTTGCTGCTTCACATCATTGCCAGCATTTGGTGTCGCCAGTGTTCTGGCATTTGGCCATTCTAATAGGAGTGCAGTGGTATCTCATTGTTGTTTTGATTTGCATTTCTCTGATGACATATGATGTGGAGTGTCTTTTCACATACTCATTTGCCATCTGTATATCTTTGTTGGTGATATGTCTGTTAAAGTCTTTGGCCCATTTTTTCATCAGATTGTTTTTGCCAGCCCCTTTTTATCTTTTGTAATTTTCACAACAAACCTTTCAGTTAGGGATTATAATTATCGCTTCAAAATGTTAAATATTTTTCCTAGTCACTGGGGTCTGAGTCAGACCAACAAAAGTGCCTTGAAAAGTTCAATTTAGATTGGCCAAGCCTTTGCAAATTCTTATTCTGATGTGTCACCCTCCATATGCAATGAAGAAATTTTGGTCTGCTGGGAACCTTGTGTTATTAGCTCCTAGTGGGCTTTAATGATCCTTCTGCTCAGACTAGGAAACACAAACATGCACACTGTGCTCTAAAAAATGCCACTGGAAGTCAGGCTAGAGTTCGGTGCTTCCAGCAGAAGTAAAACAGCTGTTGCAACCCTTCAGCTTGGGGCAGTGAAACAGAGTTATCAGAGCTGTCAGTGAGCCCCACGAGCTCTGCATTCATGGCCTTGCTTCCCACACTGTGCCTCCCGATTTCGGAGGCTTTATTATGATGATGATTCTATTTCTAGTGAGCCCAAAGAACATAAGGGAGATTAGTGTATGAGGCACTAAAGGTATATAGGACTTATCCTTCAGAGGACCATTTCAAAGGTTTTGAGTTTCGACCCTCCGGATGCTTTAAAAATAACCCAGGGATTTAGAAGTCTGAAAACAGAGTTGTGCTCAAGATAACAGTATGGTACACAACGTCCTCCATTTATCACAAAAGGCAGCAAGAGGTCAGGGCATATTCTCACCTCCAAAGTATAGACTTGGATCTACCAAAGATAGTTTATGGCTGGGGTATTTGAAGTGTCTGGTGTCACAGAATCATTACATTTTAAAAGAGAGAGAGAGACAGGGAGAGCAACCGAGAGAAAACTTTTAAAAAGAAACATGATCCTCTGCAAGGCAGTGAATGACAGTTTAATATTTTGTGTAAAATAATCTGCAATAAAGCAAATTCATTGTATTTTTGCAATAAAAATAATTGTAATAGTCAATCTTTCTTATTAAGAATAAGAATAATGAGGAAATGTGCATGCAGTAGGTTTGAATGAATTGCTGAGGGTAGGTAGTCAGTGTAACTTTTATGCAGTTTATATTTATCAATGTATTTTTCCCCCAATGCAGCACTGTTTGAATCATTGTTTTTACATGTAACTCTCAATGGCATTTGACATTCAGTGTACAAAAATATGCTAAAGAAGAAAGTGTGATTTGTATGTTGATGTAAAAAGAAAAAGTAAGAAATATTCTGAGTTTTTAAAATTCATTTACATATTTATTAAAAATAATTTTATTTTGGGGCGCCTGGGTGGCTCAGATGGTTAAGCGTCTGCCTTCAGCTCAGGTCATGATCCCAGGGTCCTGGGATCGAGCCCCACATCGGGCTCCTGGCTCGGCCGGGAGTCTGCTTCTCCCTCTCCCTCTGCCTCTCCCACGGCTCATGCTCTCTCTCTCTCTGTATCTCTGTGTCTCAGATGAATAAATAAAATCTTTGAAAAAAAAATTTTATTTTGCCAAAACCTAGATCCTATTTTCACTAGTAAAATACCACCATGTCTCCCCAAAACAACTATTTAAAACCTAGTTAGGGTCACCTGGGTGGCTCAGTCAGTTAAGCGCCCGACTCTTAATTTCAGGTCAGGTCATGATCTCAGGGTCCTGGGATCCAGCCCTATATCCAGCCTCACATCCGGCTCAGTACTCACCAGGGAGACAGCTTGAGGATTCTCTCTCTCCCTCTTCCCCTCCCTGCGCTAGCACTTGCATGCGTTCTATCTCTCTCAAATAAATGAATCTTAAAAAAAAAAAGAAAAACAAAACAAAAAACCTGGTTATAGGTGCATATAACAAGTATAAAGCAAGTAATGAAAATTAAGAAACTACTTACATATCAAATATGTAACTAATGTGGCTATGGAGAGGAAAATTTCTCCAACTTAGACTCCTAGAAATATATATACTGAGAAGCATTCATATTGTAGAACTTATAGGAAATTTCTTCCAAGAGATCTAAAATCCCAGTAGGAAGTATACCTTCATATACCTAATAGATATTAAAGATACACTTTTTGTTTTAAGATAATTTTTAAAGTTTACAGTATTTTATAGATTTCAATTTTTAAGAGAATAGTTTAATATACACTGGCATGTACATCCTTTACTTTAGTTCAATAATTACTAATAGATTGCTATGTTTGCTTTAGCTCTCACGTTCATTTTATTACTCTCATGTATACATATTCATACTTTTTCATTGAACCACTTCAAAGTGAGTTGTAGACATCAGAACCCCTCACCCCTAAGTATTTCAGTGTGTTATCTCCTAAGAACAAGAATATTCTCTTACATGACCACAATACAAATATTACATTCACTAAGCCAATTCAAAAAGTCATACCAGTTGTCCAAATAAAATCCTTAATGGCTTTTAAAAAATTGAAATGCAATCAGAAGCACTAATTCAATTTATTCTCATTTCCTTCTAACAGGAATTCTATATTGGTAGGTGTATTCTTTTCATGCATCGCATCAGAAGGCATATGATTCTTCCTAGAAATATTATTTTGATCACTTAATTAAAGTTATGTCTGATATGTATGTGTCTATTAAATTTATATATATTTTTTCCATTTTAAAGGTAACTTTTTCCATTTGCAGTTTAAAAAATGATCCGGGATACTTTGGGGTATATAAATATCCTGTTTGCCAACAAATTTCCACCAATGTAAAGGAGCTTGACTATTGAAAGACAAATACTTATGTATTCTTCATGGAGATTGTTAAAGTTCCCTCAATATGGGTTCATACTATTTTGCACTCCCAGCAACATTTAGGAGCACAGCCTCCCCAGCAAAGTATATTCTCAAGCTTTTGCTATTTGTGAATCTGATTAGTGAGAAATGGTTCATCAGTGTAATTTGTTTCCAAGGATCAGCTTTATTGCTTGTTAAGTCTGATTGAACTACGTGACTTGGGTCTGTAGCTAGTGCTATGCTAGAGCCACTGGTTCTCAAGAGCTAATTATGCATGTTTTCCCAGCTCCACATTCAGTGACATCATTTTGGTAGCTGGAAATCAGCCACAGTGGGACTACTTACTCTGTGGAAGTTAGAAAATGTTACAGTTCAGAGCTCCCCTTATCCCCAGAAATCTACCTGTTAAGCAATTATTTGTTCACCACTTTTTGCAGCCAAAACGGGCTTCCTCATACTCCTTAACCTCCAGGCCCAGCCTAAACCTTGGGACCCGCCTGTGGGGAGAATGGGGTCAGCAACCATCTGAGAAGAGGATGGTGATGTGAGGCACACGTTGGTGAGAACAGAGAGCCCATGAGAGGAAGGCTCCCCTTTACAAGTGACATATTACCTTCCCCACATAGAAAAATGTGGATGACTGTCTGTCAGTCTCTTGCCATTTTAGCAACTACACACATCATTCTTACTCCTGGGGGAAGAAGCCGTTGAAAAGCAGAGAGGGTAATTAGTGGTTTCTGCTGATTATCTTCAAGACAATAGAAGTTTCTATTTGGCTGGTGGGATCACAGGGAGAGTGAGTGTGCGGTTCTCCTTCCACTCTTTTATGTTGTTCTTTTATCACATTTCCCTTTTCCAATATAACAGATGAAGAACATGAGCATCAGAAGAAATTAAGTGACTGTTTTGAAAGCCCATCAAATTCAGGACCAATCTAGGGCTAGAATTTTGAACTCCTGTGTTCTAGCATGCCAGAGGCGGGAGAGAGTGTAGAGCTCACTAGGTCAAACCTCTCCTGTTACAAACGGAGCAAGTACACCGCTGAGCTGACATGTTACTTGCCCAAGAACAGAGAGCAGGTAGGTGAATTATAAACACAGGTCTTCTGACTTCCAGCTAGGGGATCTTTCTAGTGCCCCAAGGTATCACTGGTCTACACATGTAATTTTTGTGCTCTTGGCTTCTGTCTGGGCTCTGGGGATTCCAGTCCAGCATCCATTAAGGGAAATTAAATGATAATAACTTTCCCTTGCATTCTTGTAAAAATCAAAAGACATCAGAGTGAAAAAAACCCAAAAGCCTGGGCATGACATCCAGACCAATTAAGATGGAATATCTGAAAGAAAGAGCCCATCACTGATCTATTTTTTATTTTAATGTATTTAATTCATGATTTCATTTTAAAGAAGTAAAACTTCCATTTTTGATGTAGAGTTCTGTGGTTTTGACAAATTCATCCAATCGGGAAATGCTCGTGATGTAACCTTTGAATCAACCACTACCCCAAATCTCAGCCTCTGACAACCATGGATTTCTTTTCTGTTACTACAGTTTTGCCTTTTACAGATATGACATGAAAGGAATCATGCAGTATGTAGCCTTTCGTGTCTAGCTTCTTTTATTTACAACAGCGCATACATATTGTTGCATGTATCAGTGATTTCCGTTTTATTGCTCAGTATGTATGACTGAACTACATTTTGTTTATCCACTTATTGTTGAAGGATATGTTGGGTTGTTTTCAGTTGGGGGTAATTATGAATAAAGCCATGGTAAACATTCATATACAAGTAATTCCTTTCAGGTATATATGAAGAGTGGGATTGCAGGATATGATAAGTAAATGCTTAGCATTATAAGACAATAGTAAATTGCTTCCCAAAATGTCTGTAGCATTTTGCGTTTGCACCAGTATGATGAGAGATTCTTCCCCAGCATTTTGTATTGTCAAGTTTTTTTCTTAAATGTATCCAATCTAATAAGTTGCTTTTCCTTAGTGCCTAATGATGTTGAGCTTCTTTTCATGTGCTAATTTGCCACCCATGTATTCTCTTTGATGAAGTATCTGTTCAACTCTTTTTTGGTAAGTGGTATGCTTTCCTTAATTTTTTTTATTTTCTTGTTAATGAATTGAAGGGTTTTTGTGTATTCTGGGTAAAAGCCCTTTATCAAATATGTATTTGGCAAATATTTTCTCGTATTTTGTAGCCTTCCCTCTTCATTCTTAACCATGTTTTCAACAGATATTTTTTAAATGTTGGTGGAGCCCAATTTATACATTTTTTTTCTTTTATGGATTGTGATCTGGGTGTCATATCCAAGAAATATTTGCCTAATCCAAAGTCACGGATATTTTATCTTATGTTTTATTCCAGACATTTGAATTTTTTAGGTTTTAGGCTTTGGTCTATAATCAATGTTAATTTTTATATAAGGTAAGAAGTATGGATTAACTTTTTGTTTATTCTTCCTTCCTTCCTTCCTTCTTTCCTTCCTTCCTTCCTTCCTTCCTTCCCTCCTTCTTTCCTTCCGTGCTTCCTTCTTTCCTTCCGTGCTTCCTTCTTTCCGTCCTTCCTTCCTTCCTCCCCTCCATGCTCTCCCTCCCTTTTTCCCTTCCCCTCTATCTCTTCCCTCATTCCCTCCCTCCTTCCTTCCTTCCTTCCCTTCTTCCTTCCTCACATAGCTGTCAAATTGCTCCAGTGAAGTTTGTTGAAAAGATGATCCTTTCTCCATTGAATTGTCATCTTTTATTAACAATCCATTAGCCATGTATACACGTGTGGGTCTATGACTGGACTCTATTCTCCATTTCAGTATGTACCTAGACTTCTGCAAATACCACACTGTCATAATTGCTATGTAGATTTATCTCAGATTTGTAATAGTTAAGTCTTCCAAAATAATTCTTTATTTTAGATACTCTTGGATCTTTACTTTTCCAAATAAATTTTATAATCCTTTTATGACAAAAAAAGGCTTCCTAGATAATGACTGAGATTGTATTGAATCTATAGATCAGTTTGAGAGATGTGTGCTTAATTATTTGTGTCAACGTGGCTGAGCCATGATGTCTAGATATTTTGTCAAACATTATTTTGGATGTTTCTCTGAGGCTGTTTTTGGATGAGATTAACATTTAGATTGGTAGTCTTTGAGTAAAGCAAATGGTTCCCCTTAATGTGGGTCAGCCTCATCTGATAACCTGAAGGCCTGACTAAAACAAAAGCATGAATTCCCCCAAGCAAGAAGGAATTCTGCTAGTAGTCAGTCTTTGGTCTGGCACTGGACTTTCCCTGGGACTCCAGAATACCTATCTACCTTGTAGACTTTGGATTTGCTAGCGCACACACACACACACACACATATTGCTTTCGTCTCTCTGAAGAACCCTAATACAAGAAATTAACATCTTAAAATATGATGTCTTCCAAACCATGAATACAAGAATTCTCTCAATTTGCTTGTCTTTGATATCCTTACCCTTGCTTTGTTGCTTCCAGTAGTCATATCTGGCACATATTTTGTTAGATTCATATTCAAGTATTTCATTGTTTTGGTGCTATTTTAAGTGGTATTTTTTTCCTTAATTTTAATGTCTAATTGTTTATTGCTAGAATATAGAAAAATAATTTGTCTATATAGATCTTGAATCTTGCAACCTAGATGTATTATTCTATGAGCTTCTTTTTTTCTTGTAGATTCCATGGGATTTTCTATGTAGATAATCTTGTTACCCACAGATAAAGATATTTTTATTCCTCCCTTTGCAACCTGCCTGCATTTTCATTCTTTTTGTTGTCTTAATGCATAGCTAAGACTTCCAGTAAGATGTTGATTAGAGGTGATGAAAAAGAATATCTTTGCCTTATTCCTGATCTTAGGGGGACACTATTTAGCATATAATTATTGAAAATCATGTTAGCTATCACATATTGTAGATTTTTTTTTTAATTGCAGTAGAGTTAACATACAATGCTCTATTCATTTCGGGTGTACAATATAGTGATTCAACAATTCTAGAAGTGTATTCTTAATCCCCTTCACCTGTTTCACCCATCCCCCTACCCACCTCCCCTCTGTAACCATCACCTTATTCTCTCTAGTTAAGAGTCTGTTTTTGGGGTTGTCTCTTTTTTCTTTGTTATGTTTCTTAAATTCCACATATGAGTGAAATCATGTGGTATTTGTCTTTCTCTGACTGACTCATTTCACTTAGCATTATACCCTTGACTTCCATCCATGTTGCTGCAAATGGCAGGATTTCATTTTTTTTTTTTATGATTGAATAATATTCCATTATGTGTATATACCACATTGTCTTTATCCATTCTTCTATCAGTAGACACTTGGGTTGCTTCCATAATTTGGTTATTGTAAGTAATGCTGCAATAAACATAGGGGTGCATATATGTTTTTGAATTATTATGGATTTGTTTTATAAGATTAAGGAAATATC
Organism: Neomonachus schauinslandi; assembly: GCF_002201575.2. Classification (NCBI taxonomy): domain Eukaryota; kingdom Metazoa; phylum Chordata; class Mammalia; order Carnivora; family Phocidae; genus Neomonachus; species Neomonachus schauinslandi. The sequence goes on along the minus strand of NC_058413.1, from coordinate 70,480,906 downwards.
TTCCATTTTTTTTCTTTTTAAAAGATTATTTATTTGAGAGAGAGAGCACAAGCAGGGGGAGGGGCAGAGGGAGAGGGAGAAGCAGACTCCCTAGTGAGTGGGGAGCCAGACGTAAGGCTCAATCCCAGGACCCTAAGATCGTGTACATTTTTATGTACACCAATTTCTCCTTTTGTTCAGGGACATTAATGACATTATACTATAATTCCTTGGCTTTCTTTATTTTCTACTCTTTTCTCTCTATTCATCAGATTAAATAATTTATATTGACCTACTTCCAATTTCCCTGTTATTTCCCTTCCATTATTTAAACCCATCCTATTTTTTTTTTTATTTTGTTATATAAGAAATTGTATTTTTCAGGGCAAAAATTTCTGATTGGTTCTTTTAAAAATAATTTTTATTCCTTTTAGGAACTTCTATTCTTCCCAATTATTTCAAATGTATTTTCCTTTACTTCATGAAGCATACTTTTCATAGCTGCTTTAAAGCTTTTGTCTAGTTGTAATGGACTGAGTTCAAAATTCATATGTCAAAACCCTAACCCCCAATGTGACTTTTTTGGGAATAGGGCCTTTAGGGAGGTAATTAGGTTAAACAAGGTCTTAAGGGTGGGTCCTACTCTGATAGGACTGGTGTCCTGGAAATTAATAGGAAGAGACACCAGAGATTTCTATTTCTCTGCATACATGCAGATGAAAGTCCATTTAGGGATACAATTAAAGGCAGCCATCTACAAGCCAGGAAGAGATGCCTAGACACCAACTTTGGTAGCACCTTGATGTTGGACTAGTAGGCTCTGGAATTGTGAGAAAATAAACTCCTATTGCTTAAGCTGCCCATGTGTTATGTCAATCCTAGCCGACTAGTATACTAATAATTCCACATTTGCATTATCTCAGGGTTAGCATCTGTTGATTGACTTTTCCTCCAAGAATTAGTAAAACGTCTTTGGTTCTTCGTGTGTCAAAAATGTTTATAATGTATTCTGGACAGTTTGAATTTATGTTGTGTAGGCTCTGAACCTTTTAAAATGCTCTGAAGAGTTTGATCATTCAATAGCATCTTAAGAATTTCAATGTTGCGGGGCGCCAGGGTGGCTCAGTCGTTGAGCGGCTGCCTTCGGCTCGGGTCCTGATCCCAGAGTCCTGGTATTGAGCCCCGCATAGGGCTCCCTGCTCGGCGGGAGGCCTGCTTCTCCCTCTCCCACTCCCCCTGCTTGTGTTCCCTCTCTCGCTGTGTCTCTGTCAGATGGATAAATAAAATCTTAAAAAAAAAAATTTCAATGTTGCATATACTTAGGCTTGATGATTATATTAGAAAGGGACACCCAAGAAACTTGTCTTGATGTAGAGTTCACATGATAAGAACAAAACTTTGACCTGTATTGTACAATTTTGCTTGATGTGGTTAAGTGGAGTTGATAGATATTTTAGGAAACAAAGACTCTTCCTCTATCCAAATTACCTTTCCTTCAATTACTGGCATCTGGTAGATTGGGACCAAAGGAAGTTTTGGTAATTTGAGATGAATACATTTCACAATGATTTTTCAAGGTTGGCTGTTTTGACTAATTACCTTTTTTTAATATGCGTACATTCCCTAAGACATAAGTAGAGTGATATATTTATATATAATTTAAAAATAAATAAATTCCTTTGGTAAATAACACAAATGTATTTCTCAAAAATATGTTAAATTCTGTCAATTGTAGCAGTACAATGTTTATGATATATAATATATTTTTTTATTTATATAAAAGAAAATATTTTAAAATCCTATAGACTTTGAAGAAGTCATTTTTGCTGTCAGCATTATTGGTAAGTAGTATATTTGAAAATTGATGTTTATTTTATCTGATATTAAATTATCTAGAAAATAAGTTCTTTGGTATCAATAAATTAAGCTGTTTTCCTAAAAGAAATGGTTTTAAAAATGTGGTTATTGCAAATGATAACTGGCATTAACATAATTTTCCAAGGGTTTAAGCTTTTCTTCTTTAAAAGTTTAGCTTTCTATTTATGAAGTCTCTACACTTAACACATATCAAAATCTGAGCATTAGCTGCAGAGTTATGAGAGTAAAGTTCAGTCAGCTGCAACAAATTCTTTGCTTGTAGCTAATATAAATTAACAAATAGGACAAGAACAAGTATTTTAACACTTCCACAAATTCCCTCCTATTCCAAATTACACTACATTAACAGAACATCAAATTGCAGTGGTTTAAACGCCAAACTGCCTATAGTCTGCAGAACTTATGCTACTGAAGACCAAGGCAGAGGAAAGCCTGTTTGTACATTCAACAAAGTGGCTTAGGAATGACTAGATTGTGTGTGTGTATGTGTGTGTGTGTGCACGCATGCACGCATACACGCACCCATGTAGAACAAAATAGGCAATCTAATTCCATAGAATTCAATAAGCCTTTGGAATGCAAATTTCAACTGTCAAATCTTAATTAAAAAGTACCAGTCAGCACTATTTAAAAATTGGAAGAGAACTAAGTGGTGGGTTGTTGGAAAATGTGCAACTTGCCTTCTAAATAGAGTAGGTAGGCTGACAGGTATATAATTAACATCACATCAAGTGAAGGACAGGAAGCCCACTGTAGTTCCTTAAAGGGAGGAGCTTCAGCAATTTTCAAGGCAGGGAAAAAGGTTCTTCAATCAGAGTTAATTTATAATTCCTTTTATTTCTACAGAGAATCTACTTTTTTTTATTGAACTTCCCTGAACCTTAGAAAGCAGTGACATTTGCAGAGTTAAGATTTTATTTAAGAGGTTAATATTAACATAAATGTTTAGGCACCTTTTGTCAATTAGAACACTTTCTCAGTCGTATTGGACTTCTGGTATCTTTGGGTCATAGCCCTCTTCATCTCAACTTTTTTTTTTTTTAGCTATATTGTTTCATTCCTACATAAGAAGGTAAATTAGGCAGCTGTCACTTGGAAGAGAGGTTTCAGTCCTTAGTGTTATTCCTATGGAGAGAAATAAAATTCACAAGAACTAAAACACATTTTGGACAATGATATTTTTACCAGGAAAGTGTAACTCTCCTAGTCCAAAACTAGTTTGGAGAGGACAGTAAAAAATTGCCTTGTTCATGATTTCCCTTAGAATTGTTCACTAGTGTGAAATTTTCTAATGAGAATATTCATGAGAAAAAATTTCTTCAGGATGCAATCATTAGTTAACCCACCACAGGAAGCAAGATTAAAATTACTTCTCAAAGAAGTCTTGCAACAGGGAAGTCAGGGGTAGGGACTCCTTAGAAAAAGACTGGGAGAACTAGTTCACTTAAGAAAGTAATTGGAGGGGTGCCTGGGTGGCTCAGTTGTTAAGCGTCTGCCTTCCGCTCAGGTCATGATCCCAGGGTCCTGGGATCGAGCCCCGCATCAGGCTCCCTGCTCAGAGGGAAGCCTGCTTCTCCCTCTCCCACTCCCCCTGCTTGTGTTCCCTCACCAGCTGTGTCTCTCTCTGTCAAATAAATAAATAAAATCTTAAAAAAAGAAAAGAAAGTAAGTGGATTTGGATTCTACGTATGGGATCTTGACAGGTGAGATTTGGAATAAGTAGGAACTATGTAGGCACAGAGGAAGAAGGTGGATATAACACGAAACACACTGATTTCTATTGGACACACTGGAAATTCAGGGTTCCTACAGGGTAGAAAGATCTATGAATATCTGTTTTAGAATAGTGTTTTTGCTTTCTGACTTTATTGCCTCTATTTCCAGCACATACAGAGAATTTTGAAAACTAGCAACTTAGATATACAAAATTTCAGTTTCTGATTGCAAATTCATAGCTAAAGAAGGCAAACCTTTTCTCAGTTCTCTATGGTACCTGCTGTCATCTTGGCACATTCCGGTGATGGCACCTTTCAGTTGTCCGCCAACATGGAGTCACTCACGATAGTGCTGATCCTTATTGAACTAGGGATTTGAAATATAAATACAAAACAAAACAAAACATAGACAATAACAAGCTCAGAACTTAGCCGCTTTATCTTTCCATTCCTCTTGCATTTTAAAAAAATAAAGCCTTGTTTATTTTAAGCTCTTGCTGTGGACAATGAGAGAGGAAAAAAAACCACAGCATGCTACCTCCAGCTGCTAATTCCTACACACTTCATTAATTACTCAGAATTCAGAGAAGCAGGATATTTAATTAGTTTCTCAAATGCAAAAAAATAACATTCAGCCACCATGCAAATACACATCATAATTGTAGCAGGAACATTTTTTGACAGGAACCCTGTAGACAGTAAAATGTCAAGTAAAGCAAACCTTTGACAAAATAAAACCAACATATGTAACTGCCAATGCAACCTAAAATTGAGGAACGTATCTACAACTAAGAGCCATGTGTAGTAAAATATCATTTGATTTTGGGGATCGATCAGATTTGCTCGGGCTGAGTCTGGGAGTAACTACTATCACTCCATTTATATCTGGATATCCATCAATCTGTCTTTGGGATAACTATGCATTCCTCATTTTCCTTCCATACAGCAGAGATTTTCAATGAGGGTGGAAAGGGTAGCTCATTTAGTCAGCCTTTTCAAAAATTTCATGACCTCTGACTTTCAGGATCTTAATCATGCTCTCAATGGCAGACACTGTGGTGGAGAAGGAGTGTTCTTAAACTTTTGTATTGAGAAAATGTTCTGGGGTAAATTTGATCTATGTCACTCCTCCAGTTGTAGATAGTTCTCCAGAGTTTCTTGAAGTGGTTGGGGAAATGCAATGTAGTCCATTCAGCCATTCATTCATGAAGTCAATCAGCCAATCATTGATTCATGCAACAAATATTTACTAAATGTTTATGTGTGTCAGGCACTATGCTTGGTTCTGGTGAAAATGATGAAAGAAAAGATGATCCTTGTCATTAGAGAGCTTAGAATTTTTTGAGAGGAGGAAGAAATTGAGATATGATAGACAGATTTCCAGGCAATTAACAATGTATTATGATAAATGCTCTGAATCCGTGAGGAAGCAGGAGTATAGGATATTCTGAATATAAGGGAAGATGCCTAACCCCAGATTTGGTGTGTGTGTGTGTGTGTGTGTGTGTGTGTGTGCGTGTGTGTATTATGAGGCTAGGTGTTGCTAGGGAGGGTTTTTAAAGATTAAGTTAGGGCCTGAGGAAAAAGGAAGAAATAGCCATTGCAGATGGAGGAGGGAGGAATGTGGTCCAAGCAGTGCAAATAGTATTTTGAATGGCCTGAATGTAAAAGAAATGATGAGATGGGACACCTGGGTGGTTCAGTCAGTTAAGCATCTGCCTTCAGCTCAGGTCATGATCCCAGGATCCTGGGACTCCCAGACTCAGCCCGAGCAAAGCCAATGGATCCCCAAAATCAAATGATATTTTACTATACATGGCTCTTAGTTGTAGATACGTTCCTCAATTTTAGGTTGCATTGGCAGTTACATATATTGGTTTTATTTTGTCAAAGGTTTGCTTTACTTGACATTTTACTGTCTACAGGGTTCCTGTCAAAAAATGTTCCTGCTACAATTATGATCCATGTGGGCATCAGGCTCCCTGCTCAGTCCTCTCCCTCTGCCCCTCTCCCCACTCATTCTCTCGCTAATAAATAAATAAAATCTTTAAAAAAGTTAAAAAAAGAAAAGATGACATGTTTATACCATTTTATAGTCTGTAAAGTCCAACTGAGCTGATAACTAAATATATATTGAATAAAACTGAGACAAGTTAGCATTTTAAAATGATAACCAAAAAAGTCCCATATCCTTCTAAAACATCTTGAAAAATGCTGACATCTTTATAGAATATCTCCTGTGTCCACTGAGTAGGGCATATATAAACTATTTTACACATTTAAACTTTCTAAAATTCTTCTTGACCTTTATCTTTGCCCCTAATCCATCTTCCCTTTCTTTCCTTTAAAAATTTTTACCTGTTTCTCTTGCCCACTAACCTACATAATTTTAGCCTTTCTAGACTTTGTGAATTCCTTATACTTAGATCAGTGAGCAAGTACCCCAAGTATAGACTTCTGAAATACTGGGAGAGACTAGATAGGAATACATTACAAGTAAGGTATTCTGAATAGACTCATTCTTTTATGAGACACTAACAATCTAGGGAAATGTACTGACTCATGGTCCTAGTATATTGAGTGCTGATTTGCATGTGTCCCAAGAGTTGATTGTATTTATTCCCAAGACTTTAATGCGAATGTATTGTAATTACATAATTTAATTGACAAGAGGATTTATTTATTTATTTATTTATTTATTTATTTATTTATTGCCCCTGGCATGTAAATAAGGACTGACAAGTGATCATCGAATTTACTAGTAGGACGTTGTTTCATGTGAGTGATGGGAGTGAACACCAGACTGTAGTAAGTTCATGCCTGACTGTCAGAGAGCAGAGCTGGTGAGAATAAACAACTCTTCCAACAAAATGGGTGTGGGAAGGACAGGAAAGGTAGGGAGAGTAGTGTTTAGAAGTGATGTGGGGTCATGAGAACATTTTTATCATTAAATGACAGACTTAATTAAGCAGGTTCAGTACTGAAAAAAAGGACCCTCAAGAGACAGAAAGGAAGACACTGGGAAAGGAAGTGACAATCATGAGAATGTCCAAGTGGAAAGGTTTGGTGGAAAGAACATAGTCTTTGGAATCATGTACATCTAAGTTTAAGGCTCTGTAACTAATACCCATTGTTAAATCATTTAACCTCTCACAGACTTAGTTTTTCATCTGACAATGGGGGCAAATAATGCCTCCCAAAGTGTATTATTAAGGTTAAATAAAACGTGGTGGGTTACCAGATATTATATTTAATTATTTATATATATCTGTTGCTTGTTAATAATTTAAGTCCAAGAAGGTTGAAACTTTTTTTTTTTTTGGATAACTGTTATATCCACAAAGACAAGAACAGTACCTTCTTTGATAAATATTTGCAGGATAAATAAATGAACAAAAAATTAATGTATACACATTAGTTCCCTGAATTCTTGTCACTGAAAAAAAAAGAAGAAAGAAAAAGGAAAGGTGGCTGACTTTAACACCCTATCACAAAAGTGAAATAGAAATCCGCTATGGCTTTCCTTCTAAAGTGCTACATTTTTGAAATCTAATATTTTAAATTTTATTATTGAGTGTACACTTTGGTGACTTACTTGAAGATTGGGTCATTTATACTTTAGGATAATAATCATTTTAGGTCAAGTTTTTAGTTTGGGTTAGATGAGAAGGTTACTTGGTTCATGAAAAAAGTAGTACCTCTGAATGGAGAAAGATGGCAGAAAATAGAAAACTAGATGTTTAAAACAATTCCTTCCTATGGAGTCCTGAAGATGCTTCAGTAGCAAGCCAGGCCTAGAGGGAAGAAAAAAAATGAAGAAAAAAGATAAAATAATAAAAATATAAAATAAAATATAAAAATATAAAATATTGCTTTTGTCTAAAATTTTATGAAATTTAGAGAATCCATTGTAATTTTTCCTCAGTATTTCATTCCTACTGGTTTCAAAATGCTAATCTACTTATGTGCCAACATTGGGCATATATTAATTCATATTCATCTAAAGTAGGCACAGTTATTCTTATTTTAAAGATTGGATGAATAGGATTCTGGAAGGTAAGATGCCATGCCTAAATTCACCCAGGTAGTCAGTTGAGAGCCCTGTATTCAAACTCAGACCTCCCAATGGCATAGTCTTTTTTTCCACTATTAGAAGTTTGTTTTCAATATCTGAGTGTCAAAAATAGGTAGTTGCTGTTGGTGATACCAAAGTACATAATTCAATATAGTTCTAGCCTCAGGGAGATGAGGGTACATTACTTCTCAAAATATTACTTTCTAGAGGAGTCTTTGATTGACAATGATTACATAAGAGTAACTTGTTGATTTAGTCCTGAATTTTGGGATCAAGTTTGAAAACTAGAGAAGCTAAGATTATGGAAAGTTTTTATAAACTATTGGGGAAAGTGAAATGCCTTTTAAAAAGGACTTTTCTTGTTTAATAAGTGTTAGGCTTTTTTTTCTTCCCTAAAGAAATTCAGGTAAGACAAAAGAACAGTTCTCATGGACTTGGAGTGTGTATGTGTATGCATGTGGGTATGTCTGTGACAGAAACTGTTTTTAAAATTCATATCCTATCTGGAAAAAAAACCTTTGTATTTAGTCCTTATTATTCAGTCATATGTTAACTGACTCATAAATAGTAAAATAACTATGAAATTGCTTTACCTTAAAGTACAACACAAAGTGTCTGTAAAGTCATCAAACCACTAAATACTCACAAAAAACGATGAAATAAAAGATATGTAGTTTTAGGATATTTGATTTTTCCTACACCAAACTTAGACAATTAGAGAATTTTGAAAATTAATAAAACTTGCTTTTAATAAAAATTGTGTAAGTCAATCAGAGAAAGACAGTTACCATATGATCTCACTGATATGTGGAATTTAAGAAACAAAACAGAGATCATAGGGGAAGAGAGGAAAAAATAAAACAAGATGAAACCAGAGAGGTAGAAAAACCATAAGAGACTCTTATCATATGAAACAAACTGAGGGTTGCTGGAGGGGAGAGGGGTGGAGGGATGGGGTAACTGGGTGATGCACATGTGATGGAGTGACCACTGTGTATTATATAAGACTGACAAATCACAGACCTGTACCCCTGAAACCAATAATACATTATATGTTAATTAATTGTATTTAAATTTTAAAAATGTTTTTAAAAATTGTGTAAATAAAAAACAGTGGGGGGTGCCTGGGTGGCTCAATGGGTTAAGCTTCTGCCTTCGGCTCAGGTTATGATCTCCAGGTCCTGGGATGGAGCCCTGGTGTTGGACTCCCTGCTCAGCTGGGAGTCTGCTTCTCCCTCTTCCTCTGCCCCGCCCCCCTGCTCATTCTCTCTCTCTTTCAAATAAGTAAACAAAATCTTAAAAAAATAAAAGAAACAATGGGAGATTTTCCCCCTTATTGAGCTAAGTGAGCTGGAAACATGCTGGTCTGAAAAAAAACTAACAAAGAAAAGAGGCTAACTCTAAGAGTAAATTCTAATGAATTATTCAAAGACACATATGTTCGGTTGCATGTGAAAGTCTCTAAGGGAATTAGAGTCCTTGGCCTCACATATGCTAAGTTGCCTCATGGGTAAAAAAATTAATGTATTTACAGAGTCTGTGTGCTTTCACACTCAGTCATTAAAGCAGCAAATACTATGATAGGCGTATACTTATGAGAAACAAGAAAATCAGATAATAATGTGGATAAATCTCTTAAATGAGTGTTCTTGATATTTTTGGCTTCTGGATCATTTATTGCCCTTTTACCAGAGTCCTCTGAAGTAGGCTCCTCATCATTGTATCCTTTGGAGACAGGCTCCCAGCATCTGGCATGGTGTTGTCATAGAGATGTGTGGTCATTCCTCTAGTTCCTGAAATCGAAAACCTGGAACTGCTTTATCTTGGTTCTTTTTCCACCTTCTCTACTCTCCAAGAATATCTTAGCTCATTGTCTCCCAAAGTAATATTCAGTTCTAACTCACTCCTTTGAAGGTTTCAGCCATTCCATGGTATCAGCAGAATGGATTGTGGTGGATGGTTCACTGTGATATTTAAGCTTCTGTACTTCTCAGTTGCATGGCTCACTTTCAAGATCCCAAACAGAATTTTGTATTTGCAGTATTCCTTTACTTTTCTTAAAGATGCCTCCCCCTAAATGGATAAGTTTCAGGTCCCACAACACCTGGATCTGTTCATAATTATATAAATATATATTTTTTCAACATCTTCTCTGAGTTCTGTACACTGCTAGAGTTCACTAACTTCTCGTATTTAGTATGATTAAAACCAGCTGTTCTTCCTTCAAACTGCTCCCCCCCCAACTTACCTGTTTCGATGAAGGGTGCTACAGAGTTCTCAGTCATCCTGAGTGAAAAACGGAGAGTAGAGATGAAATACTCCCTCATCCTCATCCCATATTTACAGTTAATAAGCTCTATCAATCTTCATTTAGTTCAGACCCCACCGTTTCTATTAATGCCATCCCAATTCAGGTTCTTGTTACCACTTCTCACCTTCTCTGCTGCTAACACCCTCTCTATTTTAACCTTTGTTATAGCAGGAGGTCTCCTGGCTTCTGCTTGAGCCCTGCCCCTTGTCCTGCATGAGAGTCTATTTTCACAATATCTGTCATAGTTATTTTCTGAAAACATAATGATTTCTTTAAAATATAATTATTTTCTTTAAACATAATTATTTCTTTAAAACATATTTATTCATTTAAAACATAAATAAGATTATATCACTTCTCTGCTGAATCCTTCCAATAGCTCCCCATTTCCCTCAAAGCAAAAAATAGCCTTAAATGTGCTGTAAAACTCTGGTCAGTCTTACCAATTCCCCTCTATGTCACTTTCTACTTCTCTTAAGTCACCTTATTCCAGCTGTGCTGGCTTCCTTGAATATTCTGGTACCCTTCTGCCTGAAGTTCTCTCCTCAGATTTTTCCCTTTATTGGGACATGTTTCCAGAGATCCATATCACCTACTCACTCAAGATTTTCCTCAAACGTTCCCTTCTCAATGAAGCCTACTGTGATTTATTTAAAATTATAACTCCCCCCATTTCCCATCTCAGAAGCCTGATATTCTTTCTCTGTTTATTTTTTCCCAAATCATTTAACATGTCTTCACACACTATATCATTTACTTATTTATTTTTGTTTCATTTATTGTTTGCTTCCTGCTGCTGGAATGTAAGCTCGGTGAGGTCAGGAATTTTGTTCTGTTTCTTTACTTCTGTATTCTGATCACCTTGAAGAGTTCCTGGCAGATAGTAGAGGGTGGGTAAATGTTTTTTTGACTACATTAATTACTTCTGGCCTGAACTTTTGCAATAATTATTTAACTAGCTCCCCACTTCATATCTCTTACTTTTCTCTTCCAGACTCCGTTCTGTGGTAAATTAATCGTTCTTTAGCTCAACTCTATTAATATAATTTGCTTAAATCCTTCAAAATTTCAAATTTCTCATCATAAAAGGTCCAACTTCTTGGCATGCTAGTCAACACCCTCACACATGGCTCTCAAGCTTTCTTTCCAGGCTTCGTTACTGTGATTCACCTACAATAACTTCTACCTGACTCTTCAGTCCCAGATTTTCTTATTTCCTGGCATTTTGTTTTGCTCATTTTTCACCTCTCATTGCAGGTCCCTAACCTACCCCTGACTATGGAAATGTTATTTGTACTTGGAGGAGACCTAGTCTAAAAATCAAATACAAACCTTCACATCAGCTCAACTATTAGGGTTCTTTCAAGTATGAGGGTATATATATATATTAGAAACACATTTTTTAAGTAACCACTTATTTAGTCAATTTCCTCAGGTCATGTTGGCTCTTACTTTTCCTTTTTATTTTAATTTTGCAACTCTTAGGACCTGAATGATGAATGATCAGACAAATACTCCTACTCCCATCTGCATACCATCAGTTTCAGGCTCTGAGAAAAATGAAGTGGGAATATTAAGACATTTATACATTAATATTTATACATGAAACATTTATTGCTAACTATACTGATATTTCTTCAAAAATTGTCAAGTACATAGAAAAATCCAGTTACATTCAAATAAGCTGTGGGATGTCCAGTCCATATATTAGTAGTCTAACAAGATGTTGCTCTAGTTCTATTGGGAAATGTAAAGTGTTCTCTCTGGTATTCTTTAATTTATTTAAAAGTTCACATTTAACTTTCAGAGATGATGGAATACCCAACTCCTTTCTGTATTTTTTTTTTAAGATTTTATTAATTTATTTGAGAGAGAGTGCACAAGCAGGAGGAGGGGGTGGGGGCGGGGGAGAAGCAGACTCCCTGTTGAGCAAGGAGCCTGAGAACCTGGGACTCGATGCCAGGACCCTGGGACCGTGACCTGAGCCCAAGGCAGATGCTTAACTGACTGAGCCACCCAGGTGCTCCAACCTCTTTCTGTCTTAATCAAAATTACTAAAATATATGCTACCAGTAAGAGTTTGTAAAAGCTATTTACCAATAATCGTGTTTTCCTTAAAGCAGGTATTTTAGAGAGTTATATAAAATGATTCTAAAGAAATTATTTTATTAGTAATAACTAACAAGGAATTGAAGGAATTTTTAGTTTGTTTCAGTGTTTTCATAAAACTAACAAAGTTTTGGAATATTTTCTTAAGCTGGTTTGGATCTCTGACAGATTTTCCCTAACTTACATAATAGTAAAGTTTTAGGTTTAAATGAGCAAAACAAACAGGAAAACCAAGCCAGAAACAAAAACAAAAGCGAAAAAAAAAAACAAAATTCCAGCTATTGAAGTGAAAGTGCTTTTTGTGGTGAACTGATTTTTTAATCAGGTTTGCAGGGAATAGTTCAAATTGACTTTTGATTTATTGTATAAAAATACAGACTCTGCTATTTAATAAGAAAATAAACTTGAAAAAGTAAGGTTAATCTAATGTTCTAAGCCTTAATGGTCAAATCAGAGTAACTTCACAACTGATTCCATCAATTATGCAAAAATTCCTCAACAAAAGATTTGAGTGGGGGAAAAAAATAAAGAAAGCAACCAGAAACCACTTGATCCCATGGCTACCTTTAAGCTTGAACTCTGAGAATATTAATATCAGAATAGTCTAACTCACAATCACTTGGAGGCAGGAAAAGGGGGCTGACATTTGTTAAACTACTTAGAAGAACATTTGAAATATCATTAAGAACTGGAATAATGCCAGGCAATTGAGGGAAAGCAGACAGGGTGCAGAACTTCAAACAGAAGAGAGTAATCAGAGAGATGTGATATGTGTGATGTCAGTACTTATTTTTTTCTTTAAGTCCCAGGTATTGAAAGGAAATCTATAAATAGCCAGAGAACACAGACTTAGTAATATGGCTGTATGGACTTATAAAAAATAAGGGATGCTGAACATTGTGTCTGTTTGTCAAAGGACAAAGCTAGTAGCACTGTGAAATACAATCTGTGTTTTACTGGGGCAATATTTGAAGCATTTAGTGGAGTGTCCCAGAAAAGTTAGTGTTCCAACCTGTTTCACGTTGGCTTGGATCTGAACACTGTCACATCATTTGGCATGCTGGCTGAGCCTGTGCAAAGAAAGGTGGTGATAAATGGGAGTGCGTCCAGTTGTGAGGAAGTGGCTAGTAGGGGGGCTGCAGGAGCTTTGGCATGAGGTCAGGTTTTATTTTCCATCTTTATTAATCATCTCCAGGGGGGGAATAAATTGCCTGCTAATGAAATTTGCAGATAGCACTGAATTTTGAGGTGTTGCCAAACACAGTTAACAAAGGAGAAATAAATATAAATGGACTTAAGCATGCTATTTATCATTTATTTGGATTTAATCAAAATTGTTCCCAGGATACATTTATAAGCGATTCCCACAAATTAAATTTTAGAGGAAGAAATCTCCATCACAGAGCAAGACAAATGGGCTGATGGTAGGATCGCCTTCTGCATTCTGCTAGGTTAAAAGAAAAAGGATATTCTTAGCAAAAATGCACTGTTCAGAATGTCCTCTTTCCATGTCCATTGAATGCCAATTTCAAAAGTGGGCAAATTTCCAAGCTTTGAAGAAATCTCAGGTTTAAGAATTGAGCTAAAGCACAGGGATTAAGGATTGCATATATATTCCCCTCATCTTTTTCTAACTTGGCCACCCCCAGAAAACTTTCCCTGGAGTCCTCTTGAGGGAGAGATATTTTTGTTTTGTTTTGTTTTGTTTTTCCCCCCTCATGTCCTTTATCAACACAGGACCTGGAGGTAAGGTGGGGATTCACATTGCTCCTCATTGCTGTTTCAATTGACCCTCTCTATAAAAACAATAAAAATAGCAACAACAACAACAACAAAACAAAAAACAAAAACAAAAAAATCAACAGATAAATAGAAAAAGATAAAGATAGATACATACATATATACATAAAATAGTAGCTTCTTTGAAGTTTAGGCAACCAGAGATTTCAGTTACCTATGATCTCATATTCATGCCTTCTTTCATGGAAATTGCAATACTTTACTAGATGTTTCCTCGTTATCACTATATCCATTGCAATCTCAATATCCATTAATCCAACACTCTGGATATTTAGTTCCTTGATATCCAATTTCTGATGATCCCTTTTCTCATCCAGTCCTAGCCACCCACTTCCTGGTCATTCCCTATTTCTTATCATTAAGAATAGCTGTAGTCTTGCCCCCAAATCTTAATATCCTAATTACCCATTCTCTGATCTCTACCTCCTATCTTTATAGTTTTCCAATTCTAATAATTATTCCACTCACACCTTGACTTCTGATCACTTGGCCCCTTCACTTTTTTTACTTTCTACTACTTTATGTTATCCTTTTCCCTTAGTGTACCTTAAGCTTCATTTGTCTATCACTATATTTACTCCCTAGCATAATTCTCAACTTGCTTGTTCCTCTGTCCTTTCTTTTCCCTTTGTAAAATCTCAACCTGGTTTAATCCAATTATATTCCACATGGACATAGAGAAGCTGAAGATGGATACTTGTTTACTGATGCCACTTTACACTTGTGACCATTAAAATGAAGGATGCCCTTGGCACTATTTAGTAATACTATTGCATTTCACTAGCCAATATATAATCTACTTTCTTCTGGCTTCTCAAACTTCTTTATTTTTTAATTTCTTAATCAATTGCACATCTAGTTTTTTTTTAATTCCATGGAGAAAAATACAATCAAAGATAATCTAACTTCTCACCATCAAATATGCTAACCTACTTACATCTGTCCCACAAACTCTGCTTTCCTTCCTGTTAGAAGAGATGAACTGTTCCTCTCCAGTTCAAACTTTTCCCTTCTGCACTGATCTAATCCTTGTCACCCGCAATAAGACTTTGCACCAGGGATCTCCTACTATCCTGCTTTATCAATGGTCTGTCTCCACTTGGTCACTGCCATCATCGTCAAGCTTGTTTAAGTAACACCCAACATAAAAACAAAGCAAAGCAAAATGTTCCTTTAACTCCCAGTCCCCTGTAACTACTGTGTCATGTCTCTGTTCTCCTTCATAGCAAATCTCCAAACATTCTCTTCCTTTTCTGCATCTACTTCTTCAGTTTCCATACTTTCCCACTTGGAACCACGTCAGTTAGTCTTTCAACCTACTTCCCTGAAATGTCATTTGTCAAGGTCATTAAGAAATGCAATATTGCCAAATCCAGTGGTTAATCTCAGTTCTCATTTAACTCAATTTCTCAGTAACACTTAACATTGTTGATCAAAAAAAAATATTCTGGGGAAAAAAATTATTCTCCTGGCTTACAGGATGCTATCCTCTCCTATATTTTCTTCTCTTGGCCATCCAATCTCTCAGTAGGAGCCATTGCTCTTCTTTGGGTTTCTAACCCTTTTAATGCCCTTGTTCCCTAAAACTTAGTTTGAAACCACTTTTCATCTACCTCTATAAACTCTCATTAAGTGGCCTCACCAGGGGCGCCTGGGTGGCTCAGTCGGTTGAGCGACTGCCTTCGGCTCAGGTCATGATCTCAGGGTCTTGGGATTGACCCCCACATTAGGCTTCCTGCTCAGTGGGGAGTCTGCTTCTCCCTCTCCCTCTGCTCGTGCTCTCTCTCTCACATTTGCTCACTCTCTCTCTCAAATAAATAAAATCTTGAAAAAAAATTTTAAAAAATGGTCTCACCAAGTCCTGTGGTTTTAAGTATCACCTACATACTGAAGATTCCAATATTTGATTTTTCCTCCAAACATGCCTCACTTTGAGTATTTTCAATCTCAGTAAATGTACTATTATTTACACTAATTTCAGGTTCCTGATTTTGTTATTTCTTCAATCACACATCTAATCTAGTAGTCAAGTCCTTTCAACTGTATTCTCTAAATATATTCCATTTTTTTCCTTTGTACTTTTTGTGCAAACAGGGAGGAGAGAGGAGGGGCAGGGGGAGAGGGAGAGAGATTCGTAAGCAAGCTAGATCTCAGGATCCTGAGGACCCCCAGGTGGGGTTCAATCTCAGGACCCCGAGATCATGACCTGAGCCAAATCAAGAGTCAGACGCTTAACCAACTGAACTACCCAGGTGCCCTCCCTTTTTTACTTTTTATTGAAACACAATCTCAGACTTGTGGAAATTTTGCAAGAATAGTATATGTATCCTTTTGGATTTCACAAATGTAAATATTATATATCATATTACATTATATATATAATATGCATAATTCTTTTTTCTCTACTGATTGACAGTAAGTTGAAGACACATACCATTTTAACCCTAAATACTTCAGTGTGTTTTCTATAAACAAAGATAGTGATACTCCTATGTCCCATTACTAGTTATGTTAATTTGGGTGATGTGTTTCCCAGGTTACTCCATTATAATGATACTATATTTCTATGTGTAATTAATAAGCATATTGAGAGGAGATATGTAAATATGTTGTTACTCCAAAAACTTACTCCTACTAGTTTAAACATCCATTGATGATTCTTACCTGCATCGACTATTATTATGATGGTTGTTGTGGTAAAGGGAATAATGTCCTTACCTCCAGGATGTTCATATAGAAATCCCTGGAACCTATGAATATGTTAGGTAACATGGCAAAGGTGAATCAAGGTTGCTAACCAGCTGACCTTAAATTAAGGAGAATTATCTGGATTATGTAAGTGGACTGAAATTAATCAGAAAGGTCCTTAAAAGCGGATGAGTGAGATAGAAGAGAGGCACCACGAGCTAGGACTGTGAAAGGTCCTGTGAGACATGTGAAAAGTAACTGACTCACTTTTGATAGCTTTGAAGATGGAGGAAGAGGGCTATGAGAAGAGAAATGGCAGCATCTGAAATCTGGAAAAGGCAAAAAAAAAAAATTCTTTCCCAAAAGTCTTCAGAAAAACCCAACCTTCCAGACACATTGGGTTTAACTCAAAGTTACTGCTGTCAGACTTCTGACCTACAGGATTGTAAGATAGTACATTTACATTGTTTTAAGCCATCAAGTTTGTGGTAATTTATTATACTAGCAAAGAGAAAATGAATGTAGTTGCCAAATGGCAAACCTATCTTTTTCCTACCTTTATTAGTTTTCTACTGTAAGGAAGAGCTTACCTGTATTGATTAATTGATTGATTTTTGTCAGTGTGGACTCATGAGTTGTTATTTTATTCAAAAGATTATTATCCTTTATTATAATTAACTTACTTTGATGTTCAAATTGTTCCAAATTGGCCTGCAATAGTCCCTTCAAACTGTCTGTGGTGACCTTTGATAATTCCCTATCATTCTCTGAATACTTTCTTATTTATGGCACAACAAGATGTTCTAGGCTAATTTCATACTTTCTATGCCCCAGTCTTGGAATTAGCCATTTCTTAAAGGCACCCTCGTTCCTTTTTTTTTTTAGAGAGAGAGAGGAGGGGCGGAGGGAGAGAGAGAATCTTAAGTAGGCTCCACGCTCAGCATGGAGCCCCACACAGGGCTCCATGACACTGAGATCATGACCTGAGCCGAAATCAAAAGTGGGTTGCTTAACTGAGCCACCCAGGTGCCCCAAGTCACCTTGGTTCCTTTTAATTGAGAATTGTATTTAGAAAGCAAGATCTCGGCACTAGGTGTCCTCATTGCTAGTAGGGTGTCTATTTCTTTGCCATCTCAGCGGACAGAGTTAGGGAGTCTCTATCTATTATCTATCTATCTATCTATCTATCTATCTATCTATCTATCTATCATCTATCTATCCATCCATCCACCCACAATCATCTATCATCTGCCTGCTATTAAAATCACGCATTCACATGAGTTTACACTGATAATTTCAATTAATATTCAAAACCACAGGGTTTCTTCTATCCTTTTGCCTTTCTATATTTGTGATTTCTCTGTCGATGAGAAACCTGGTTTATATTCCCACAATATATTTATTTATTTTCTCAGTCCTCTAAAGCAGAGAGAGTAGTTTAGAAATTGCTAAGCCATGACTTTGTGAAGATGAAGTCTGTTAACAGTGTTACTTTCTGTTCTTTGTGTCTTGAGTCTGGACATTATAGTTCAGATACTGTCCTCAAAAGTTACTTGGATTAATTCTTCCCTCCATGCAGGTAAGTGTGGTTCTATAATTCATTTGAAATATAATTCATAGTATTTGCTCCCTTTTGTATTCCACTTTAGAATTTTATCTTATCATTGTTTATTTTATTCATTTTTTATTTTGGCATGTAAAGTATTAACATGATTCCAAAAGTCATATATACAAAATGATATATTTGGATAAGTCATTTTTACCCCCATTCTCCTATCCTTTCTTCACAATATTGCCAACTCCCTATAGGTAATAATCAATCTCTTTATACTCTGGCTCCTCTCTCCTACATTTCCTTATGTATTAATGAACAAATATAAGTATAATTTTTAATTCTTTTTTAACTGAGATGTAATTCATGTACCATACAAAGTATACAGTGCAATGGATTTTAGTACATTCACAGAATTTTGCAAGTCACCATTTAATTTTAGAACATTTCTTTCTCCCTTGAAAGAAATCACATACCCGTTAGCAGTAACTCCCCAAACCCTCTTCCCAGTCTTAGACCACCACAGTATCACACTATCTTAATTACTGTAGCTTTGTAGTAAGTTTTGACACTGGGATGTGTGAGTCCTCCAACTTTTCTTTCTTTTCTAAGGTTAAATGGCCTATTCTGGGTCCCTAGCATTGCCATATGAATTTTAAAATCAGGCAGTTAATTTCTGTAAAAACAAATCAGATTGTTAATTGATAATGTATAGAAATTGATTTTTGTATATTAATCTTTTATCCTTGCTGAACATGTTTATTAGTTTGAATAGTGTTTAATTATATGGTGGATTCCTTGGGATTTTCTAAATATAAGATCACATCATATGCAAATAGAAAGGTTCTTACTTTCTCCTTTTTATTAAGGATGTCTTTTATTTTTATTTCTTGCCAAATTGCCCTGACTGGGAGCACAAGTTCAATGTTGAATAGGAGTGACAAAAGCAGACATTCTTGTCTTCTTTTTGATCTTTTGGAAAAACATTCAGACTTTCACCATTAAGTATGATATTAACAGTGGGTTTTTATAAATGCTCTTCCCTTCTATTTATAATTTTTTTAAGTGTTTTTATCATGAAAGGATTTCCATTTTATCAAATGCTTCTGCAACTTTTGAGATTATTGTGTTTCTTCCCCTTGTCTATTGATACAATTTATTGAATTAATCTATTTTGGGATGTTAAACCATCTTGGCATTCCAGGCATAAGTCCTACTTGCTCATGGTATACTGCTTTTCACTGCATCCCATAAGTTGTGGTATATTGAGTTCTTGTCATTTATCTCAAAGTATCTTTTAATTTCCATCAAATTTTCTATGTAACTGGATTAGGTTTGCTGGCCTCATAAAGTGAGTTGAGAAGTGTTTCCTGCTCTTTTTGTATATTTTGAAAGAGTTTTTTGAGAATTGATTCTTTGAATGATTTGTAGAATTCACCAGCAAAGCCATGTTGGCCTGAGCTTAGCTTTGTGGGAAATTTTAAATTACTAATTCAATATGTTAATCATTATACATCTATTTAGATTTTCTGTTTCTTCTTGAATCAGTTTCAGTAATTTATGGGGTTTAAGTTTTTATTTAAATTGCAGTCAGTTAACATACAGTATAATATTAGTTTCAGGTGCACAATATAGTGATTCAACACTTCCATACAACACCTGGTACTCATCACAGTAAGTACACTCCTTAATCCCCATCAACTATTTAACCCATCCCCCACCAACCTCCCCTCTGGTAACTATCAGTTTGTTCTCTATAGTTAAGAGTCTGTTTCTTGGTTTGCCTCTCTCTCTTTATTCCCCCCTTTGCTCATTTGTTTTGTTTCTTAAATTCCACATATGAGTGAAATCATATGGTATTTGTCTTTCTCTGATTTATTTCACTTAGCATAATACTCTCTAGCTCTATCCATGCTATTGCAAATGGCACAATTTCATTCTTTTTTATGGCTGAATAATATTCCATTCACTTTATATATATATACCACTTCTTTATCCATTCATCAGTTACTGAACACTTTGGCTGTCTCCATAATTTGGCTATTGTAGATAATGCTACTATAAACATCACCATGCATGTAACCCTTCGAATTATTATTTTTGTATTCTTTGCTAAATACCTAGTAGTGCAATTGCTGGATTGTAGGGTAGTTCTATTTTTAACTTTCTGAGGCTCCTCCATACTGTTTTCCAGAATGGCTGCACCAGTTTGCAATCTACACATTAAATGCAATCCCTATAAAAATACCCACAGCATTTTTAACAGAGCTAGAACAAACAGTCCTAAAATTTATATAGAACCACAAAAGACCCCAAATAGCCAAAGAAATCCTGAAAAAGAAAAGCAAAACTGGAGGCATCACAATTCAGTTATATTCTGTTACATTGCAAAGTGGTCAAACAGTATGGTACTGGCACAAAATAGACACACAGATCAATAGAACAGAATAGAAAACCCAGAAAGGAACCCACAACTGTATGGTTAGTTTATCTTCAAGAAAGCAGGAAAGATTATCCAGTGCGAAAAAGACAGTCTCTTCAAAAATGATGTTGGGAAAACTGGACAGCAACAGGCAAAAGGATGAAACTGAACCACTTTCTTATATCAAACACAAAAATAAATTCAAAGTGGATAAAGACTTAAACATGATACCTGAAACCATAAAAATCCTGGAGGAGAACACAGGCAGTTACCTCTTTGACATCAGCCATAGCAACTTTTTTCTAGATGTCTCCTGAGGCAAGGAAAACAAAAGCAAAAATAAACTATTGGGACTTCATCAAAATAGAAAGCTTCTGCATAGCAAAGTAAAGAAGCAATAAAACTAAAAGGCAGCCTACTGAATGGGAGAAGATATTTGCAAATGACATACCTGATAAAGGATTAGTATCCAAAATGTATAAAGAACTTATAAAACTCAACACCCAAAAAACAAACAATCCAATTTAAAAATGGGCAGAAGACATGAACAGACATTTCTCCAGACATACAGATGGCCAACAGACACATGAAAAGATGCTCAACATCACTCATCATCAGGGATATGCAAATCAAAACTACAATGAGGTATAATGTCATACCTGTCAGAATGGCTAAAATTAGTAACCCAAGAAACAATGGGTGTTAACAGGTATGTGAAGAAAGGCACCCTTATGTACTGTTAGTGGTTTGTGTTTGTTTTTTTTTTTAAGAAATTTGTTAATTTCTTCCAGGTTATCTAGCTTGTTGCCATACATTTCATGATATTCCCTGTAAATATTTTTTGTTTATCTGCAAGTTCAGTAGTGATGTCCCCTCTTCTATTTCTGACTTTAATAATTTGAGTCTTTATTTTTTCTTGATTAGTCTGCTAGTTTGTCAATGTTATTAATCTTGTTAAAGAAACATTTGTTTTATTGATTTTCTATATTGTTTTTCTTTTCTTTATTGAGTTTTCTTTCACTGAAGGATTTATTGTATCTTTTATTCCTGTGTTAGGTTTACTTTTCTTTTTTTTTTTTGTTTGTTTCTTAAGGTAGAAGATTGATTGTTGATTTAAGATATTTCTTCCTTTTTAAATATAAGTAGCAGTTATAAATTTCCCTCTAAGCATTTTTTTTTACCTTTTGGTAAAAAAGTTTTGGTATGGTGAATTTTTGTGCACATTTATCTCAAAGTATTTTCTAATTTCCATCATGATTTTTTTTCTTTGATAGTTATTATATAGTGTGTTGCTTAATTTCCTATATACTTATTAATTTCTCAAATTTTCTTCTGTTATTTACTTTTAATTTAATTCTACTGTTGTCAGAGAACATTTTTTATATAATTTCAAGTCTCTTAAATGAACTGAGGCTTGTTTTATGGCCTAGAACATGATCTATCTTGGAGAATGTCCCTTGTGCCCTTGAGAAGACTATGAATTCTACTGATCTGTGGGAGTGTCCTGCAGATGTCTATTAAGTCTATTTGGTTTACACTGTTACCAAGTCCTCAAACAGCACTGTTGATGTTTGGCCTAGCTGTTTTCATCCACTATTGGGAGTGTGATATTAAAACCTCTAATACTATTGTGACTTGTCATTTCTCTTCTCATTTTTCTCAGTTTCTGCTTCATATGCATTTGGTGCCTTGTTATTGGGTGCATATACATTTAAAGTTATTATAAAATTTCTTATGGATTTACCTTTTATCATAATAAACTATCCATCTTTATTTCTAGTAATATCTTTTGTTGTAAAGTCTATTTTTTCTGATATGAGTATAGCCACTCAGATCGCTTATGGTTGTTGTTTGCTTAGAGTACCTTAGAGTACCTTTTTCCATCTTTTCCATTCAGTCTTTTGTATTTTTGAATGTACATTTTGTCTCCTATCGAGAAAAGTTTTGTTTTGTTTGTTTATTAAATAGAATTTATTTCTATTTAAAAATGTTCAAGAGACTTTAAAAAAGACCCAAAGTACCAAATATGTCCAGGTTTAAAAAAAGATTATACTGAGGCAGTGTCTCTTGGATTCTCCATTGATAAAGCCTCAATTTGACCCTGGTTAATTATACACCCCAATAATTTTTCTCGTAGGGTTGTGGTGATTGGCTCTTCTGAGAGATCACAGAGTTGGCTATTATTGTTTGTTTATTTGTTTTTATAGCCTGACAATCTCTTCCTTTTGATTTGATTATTTAGTTCATTTGCAGCTAGTAATATTATTGATACAGTTGGCTTTACATCTGCCATTTTATCCTTTCTGAATTGATAGAGAGATACACATATGTATTTTTGTATTTAACCTTCTTCTTCATAAAGTTAACATATTCTGGTTACTTTCTTTTTCAATTAACAACATGTATTCTGTATATTTTAAATTTGACTGCTTTTCATGACTTTCTTCACTATTTCACTGATCCATATACCACTATTATGTCTTAATGTGCATTGCTCTAGTACAACAGTACTGTCTTAATTGGTCTACCAAGCAGCCAAAGTGATATATTTTAAATTTAATCTTTCTATCATGTTCAGAAGAAGATAGAAATCCTTTCCCATAATTTTTCTAGTCCCACATGACTGTGTAGGTGTGCCTTGTATCACTCTAACCTACTCCATGTCACTTAACCTAGCTGTGTTGTTGTTGTTGTTGTTGTTGTTTTTACCTTGAATAGAATAAACACAGTATCCTTATAATTTCTTTACCCAATACCTGGAATATTCTAACCCTAGATCTTCACATGGATTACCCCTAACTTCATTTGGGTCCAACATCCTCAAAGAACTTTTCCCTGATCCCATCATACTCCTATAACCAGATCAATAATACTGGCTTTAAATTTTTTTCTTAATAGCACTTATCAAAATTTTACACAATAATATTGTCATTACCTCCCATCTGAAGTAAAGTCCTGTAGGAGGAGCAAGATGGTGGAGGAGTAGGAGACCTAAATTTTGTCTGGTCCCAGGAATTCAGCTAGATAGGGATCAAACCATTCTGAACACCTACAAACTCAACAGAAGATCAAAGAAAAGAACAGCAGCAACTCTCTGAACAGAAAAGCGACCACTTTCTGGAAGCAGGGACCCAACAAGCGGCAGATCTGGGGAGACTCCCCTTCCTCCTCTGGGAGGAGTGGCACGGGAGCTCACCACAGGAATCAGCTGGGTTTGGAGACTCTAAATGGGGTCTTGTGCCAGAGATAGAAACTCTCCGTCACAGTCTGGGTGAGCACAGAGTGCGGCTCGAGACTGGGAAGATAGGAGTGATTGACTGCATTTCTCTGGGGATGCCCTGAGGAGTGGGGCCCCTAGTTCTCGGTTCCTCTGGGGAAGAGAATAGGAGGCCACCATTTTCAGTCTCGTCCTCCAAAGCTGTATGGAAAGCTTGCAGGGAACAAAAGCTCCCAAGAACAAACCCGAGCAGATTACTTAGCCCAAACTGGACAAGGGTGGGGCAGTTCCGCCTCCGGCAAAGACATTTGGGAACCACGGCAACAGGCCCCTCCCACAGAAGATCACCAAGAACAGCCAGCCAAGACCAAGTTTACCCATCAATGAGAATGGTATAACTCCAGCGCTAGGGGAATACAGCAAATAGAATTCATGGCTTTTTCCCCCTGATTCTTTAGTCTTTCAAAGTTAAATTTTTTAAATTTTCTTTTTTTTAAAAATTTTTCTTTTTCCCTTACTCAACCAACATCTTATCAATTGCTTTTATAAAAATCCTTTTTATTTTTCATTTTTAGAATCATATTCTATCCCTTCATAGTAGTTAACCTTATTTTGGTATATATATAAATTGTTCTCTCTTTAAAATGTTGGGATACAGTTTCTTCTAACAGACCAAAATATACCCTAAATCTCTAGTGTATGGCTTTGTTCTAGTGTCCTGCCTGATCACATTCTCTCTCTTTTTTTAAAATTTCTCTTCTTTCTTTTTTTCAACTAACTTCTTATCTTATCAATTCCTTTTATAAAATCTTTTATAACTTTCATCTTGACAGTCATATTCCATCCCTTCATCGTATTTACTCTTATTTTTGTACATATATAAGCTTATCTTTCTTTAAAATTTTGGGAGGCAGTTTCTTCTAACAGACCAAAATACACCCAAAATCTAGTGTGGCACTGATCTATTCACCAGCCTGATCATATTTGATCATATTCTTTTTTTCTTCTTTTTTCTTTCTTTCCCTTTCTTTTCCCCCTGTTTCATGTCTCTTCCGATTTGTTTGGTGTGTATTTTTCTGGGGTCGTTGTTACCCTGTTAGTATTTTGTTCTCTCATTCATCTATTCTCCTCTGGACAAAATGACAAGGTGGAACAAATCACCTCAAGAAAAAGAACAAGAGGCAGTACCAACTGCCAGGAACCTAATCAATACAGACATTAGTAAGGTGTCCAAACTAGAGTTCAGAATGACAATTTTAAAGATAGTACCTGGGCTTGAAAAAAACATGGAAGATATTTAGAAGAACTAAAATTTAACCAAGATGAAATCAAAAAGACTATTAATGAGGTGCAATAAAAAATGGAGGCTCTAACTGCTAGGACAAATGAAGAGGAAGAGAGAATTAGTGATATAGAAGAACAAATGATGGAAAATAAAAAAGCTGAGAAAAAGAGAGATAAACAACTACTGGATCACGAGGGCAGAATTCAAAGATAAGTGATACCATAAGATGAAACAACATTAGAATAATTGGGATCCCAGAAGAAAAGAGAGAGAGAGGGGGGCAGAAGGTATATTGGAGCAAATTATAGCAGAGAACTTCCCTAATTTGGGGAAGGAAATAGGCATCAAAATCCAGGAAGCACAGAGAACCCCCCCTCAAAATCAATAAAAATAGGTCAACAACCCGACATCTAATAGTAAAACTTACGAGTCTCAGAGACAAAGAGAAAACCCTGAAAGCAGCTTGGGAGAAGAGACATGTAATCTACAATGTTAGAAACATTAGATTGGCAAGAGACCTATCCACAGAGACCTGGCAGGCCAGAAAGGACTGGCATGATAGATTCAGAGCACTAAATGAGAAAAATATGCAGCCAAGAATACCATATCCAGCTAGGCTGTCACTAAAAATAGAAGGAGAGATCAAAAGCTTCCAGGACAAACAAAAATTAAAGGAATTTGCGAACACGAAACCAGCCCTACAAGAAATATTGAAAGGAGTCCTCTAAGCAAAGAGAGAGCCTAAAAGCAACATAGACCAGAAATGAACACAGACAATATACAGTAACAATCACCTTACAGGCAATACAATGGCACTAAATTCCTATCTTTCAATAGTTACCCTGAATGTAAATGGGCTAAATGCCCCAATCAAAAGACACAGGCTATCAGATTGGATAAAAAAACAAGACCTATAGATATGCTGTCTGCAAGAGACTCATTTTCGACCCAAAGACACCCCCAGATTGAAAGTGAGGGGGTGGAAAACCATTTACCATGCTAATGGACACCAAAAGAAAGCTGGGGTGGCAATTCTTATATCAGACAAATTAGATTTTAAGCCAAAGACTATAATAAGAAATGAGGAAGGACACTATATCCTACTTAAAGGGTCTATCCAACAAGAAGATCTAACAATTGTAAATATCTATGCTCCTAACATGGGAGCAGCCAATTATGTAAGGCAGTTAACAACAAAAGCAAAGAAACACATCAACAATACAATAATAGTGGGGGACTTTAACACCCCCCTCACTCATATGGACAGATCATCTAAGCAAAAGGTCAGCAAGGAAATAAAGACTTTAAATGACACACTGGACTAAATAGACTTCACAGAACATTCGAACCCAAAGAAACAGAATACACATTCTTCTGTACTGCCCATGGAACATTCTCCAGAATCGATCACATCTTAGGTCACAAATCAGGTCTCAACTGGTACCGAAAGATTGGGATCATTCCCTGCATATTTTCAGACCACAATGCTTTGAAACTAGAACTCAATCACAAGAGGAAAGTCGGAAAGAACTGAAATACTTGGAGGCTAAAGAGCATCCTACTAATGAATGAATGGGTCAACCAGGAAATTGAAGAAGAATTCAAAATATTCATGGAAACCAATGAAAGCAAAAACACAACTGTTGAAAATCTTTGGGATGCAGCAAAGGCAGTCCTAAGAGGAAAGCATATAGCAATACAAGCCTTTCTTAAGAAACAAGAAAGTCTCAAATACACAACCTAACCCTACATCTAAAGGAGCTGGAGAGAGA
Organism: Neomonachus schauinslandi; assembly: GCF_002201575.2. Taxonomy (NCBI): domain Eukaryota; kingdom Metazoa; phylum Chordata; class Mammalia; order Carnivora; family Phocidae; genus Neomonachus; species Neomonachus schauinslandi. Next base: position 70,454,103 of record NC_058413.1, on the reverse strand, counting down.
ACAGCAAATAAAGCCTAAACCCAGCAGGAGAAGAGAAATAATAAAGATCAGAGCAGAGATCAATGAAATGGAAACCAAAAAAACAGTAGAGCAGATCAACAAAACTAGGAGCTGGTTCTTTGAAAGAATTAACAAGATTGATAACCCCTGGCCAGACTTATCAAAAAGAGAAGAGAAATGATCCAAATAAACAAAATCATGAATGAAAAAGGAGAGATCACAACCAACACCAAAGAAGCACAAACAATTATAAGAACCTATTATGAGCAACTCTATGCCAGCAAATTAGATAATCTGGAAGAAATGGATGCATTCCTAGAGGTGTATCAACTACCAAAACTGAACCAGGAAGAAATAGAAAACCTGAACAGACCTCTAACCACTAAGGAAATTGAAGCAGTCATCAAAAATCTCCCAACAAACAAAATCCCAGGGTGAGATGGCTTCCCAGGGGAATCTACCAAACATTTAAAGAAGAATTAATACCTATTCTTCTGAAACTGTTCCAAAAAAATAGAAATGGAAGGAAAACTTCCAAACTCGTTTTATGAGGCCACCATTACCTTGATCCCAAAATCAGACAAAGACCCCATCAAAAAGGAGAATTACAGACCAATATCCTTGATGAACACAGATGCAAAAATTCTCACCAAAATACTAGCCAGTAGGATCCAACAGTACATTAAAAGGATTATTCACTACGACCAAGTGAGATTTATCCCTGGGCTGCAAGGTTGATTCAACATCTTAAATCAATCAATGTGATACAATACATTAACAAAAGAAAGAACAAGACCCATATGATCCTCTCAATAGATGCAGAAAAAGCATTTGTCGAAGTACAGAATCCTTTCTTAATCAAAACTCTTCAGAGTATAGGGATAGAGGGTATATACCTCAGTATCATAAAAGCCATCTATGAAAAACCCACAGTGAATATCATTTTCAATGGGGAAAAACAGAGCTTTCTCCCTAAGGTCAGGAACAGGCACGGATGTTCACTATCACCACTGCTATTCAACACAGTATTAGAAGTCCTAGCCACAGCAATCAGACAACAAAAAAATAAAAGGCATCCGAATCGGCAAAGAAGAAGTCAAACTCTCACTGTTTGCAGATGATATGATACTTTATGTGGAAAACCCAAAAGACTCCACCCCAAAACTGCTAGAACTCATACAGGAATTCAATAAAGTGGCAGGATATAAAAGCAATGCACAGAAATCAGTAGCATTCCTATACACCACCACGAAGACAGAAGAAAGGAATTAAGGAGTCTATCCCTTTAACAATTGCACCCCAAACCATAAGATACCTAGGAATAAATCCAACCAAAGAGGCAAAGAATCTCTGCTCAGAAAAGTATAAAATACTCATGAAAAAAATTGAGGAAGACACAAAGAAATGGAAAAATGTTCCATGCTCATGGATTGGAAGAACAAATATTGTGAAGATGTCAATGCTACCTAGAGCAATCTACACATTCAGTGCAATCCCCATCACAATACCATCCACTATTTTCAAAGAAATGGAACAAATAATCCTCAAATTTGTATGGAATCAGAAAAGACCCCGCATAGCCAGAGGAATGTTGAAAAAGAAAAGCAAAGCTGGCGGCATAACAATTCCAGACTTCAAGCTCTATTACAAAGCTGTCATCATTAAGACAGTATGGTACTGGCACAAAAACAGACACATAGATCAATGGAACAGAAGAGAGAGCCCAGAAATGGACCCTCAACTCTATGGTCAACTCATCTTTGACAAAGCAGGAAAGAATGTCCAATGGAAAAAAGACAGTCTCTTCAACAAACGGTGTTGGGAAAATTGGATAGCCACATGCAGAAGAATGAAACTGGACCATTTCCTTACACCACACACAAAAATAGACTCAAAATGGTTGAAAGAACTAAATGTGAGACAGGTGTCCATCAAAATCCTAAAGGAGAACACAGGCAGCAACCTCTTCGACCTCAGCCACAGCAGGTTCTTCCTAGAAACATCGCCAAAGGCAAGGGAAGCAAGGGCAAAAATGAACTATTGGGACTTCATCAAGACAAAAAGCTTTTGCACAGCACAAGAAACAATCACAAAACCAAAAAACAGCCTACATAATGGGAGCAGATATTTGCAAATGACATACCATATAAAGGGCTAGTATCCAAAATCTATTAAGAACTTATCAAACTCAACACCCAAAGAACAAATGATCCAATCAAGAAATGGGTTGAAGACATGAACAGACTTTTTTTCCAAAGAAGACTTCCGAATGGCTAACAGACACATGAAAAAGTGCTCAACATCGCTCGGCATCAGGGAAATCCAAATCAAAACCTCAATGAGATACCACCTCACACCAGTCAGAATGGCTAAAATTAACAAGTCAGGAAACAACAGATGTTGGCGGGGATGCAGAGAAAGGGAGCCCTCCTACACTGTTGGTGGGAATGCAAACTGGTGCAGCCACTCTGGAAAACAGTATGGAGGTTCTTCAAAAAGTTGAAAATAGAGCTACCATATGATCCAGCAATTGCACTATTGGGTATTTACCCCAAAGATACAAATGTAGGGATCCAAAGTGGTACGTGCACCCCAATGTTTATAGCAGCAATGTGCACAATAGCCAAACTGTGGAAAGAGCCAAGATGTCCATTGACAGATAAATGGATAAAGAAGAGGTGGTATATATATATACAATGGAGTATTATACAGCCATCACAAGGAATGAGATCTTGCCATTTATGCTGAGAGAAATAAGTCAATCAGAGAAAGACATGTATCATATGACCTCAATGATATGAGGAATTTTTAATCTCAGGAAACAAACTGAGGGTTGCTGGAGTGGTGGGGGTTGGGAGGGATGGGGCAGCTGGGTGATAGACATTGGGGAGGGTATGTGCTATGGTGAGTGCTGTGAATTGTGCAAGACTATTGAATCACAGATCTGTACCTCTGAAGCAAATAATACATTATATGTTAAAAAAAAAAAAAGAGGAAGTAGAAGATAGCAGGAGGGGAAAAATGAAGGGGGGGAATCAGAGGGGGACATGAACCATGAGATATGATGGACTCTGAAAAACATACTGAGGCTCTAGAGGGGAGGGGGCATGGAAGGATGGGTTAGCCTGGTGATGGGTATTAAAGAGGGCAATTTCTGCATGGAGCACTGGGTGTTATATGCAAATAATGAATTATGGAACACTACATCAAAAACTAATGATGTATGGTGATTAACATAACATAATAAAAATAAATTAATTAATTAAAAAAACCATAACATAATAAAATAAAATTAAAAAAAAAAGAAAGTAACATCCTGTAGATTAGGGCTTTCTTTTTTTTTTGCTGCTGTATATCCTGAGTCTAAAAGGTGCCTGGCATAAAGAATAGGTAATCAATATGCTTTTTTTTGATGAACATGTGAATAAATTATATATATATATGAAAACTAAAACTGGTTTCACCAAGGGTTGTTCATACAGAAAATCAAGAGTGTACTATATCTATATATATGCACTTCTTATGTACCAAGGAGCTAAAGAGAATCACAATAAGCTGAATAAGCAATTAATTTTTTATCTAAAAAAATTCAGTATTCCTAATTACTAATTAAATGTGAATTTAATTTTGATTATGGACAAATAAAACAATTTAATTTGATACTAGACATAGTTCTCTGTCTATTTTCTTCACTTGTATTGCCATCTTAATATTTTTATTTTTAAATATTTTAAAAATATTAAATAAATGTTAAAAATATTAAATATATTAAAATAAAAATATTTATTTTATTTTATTTTAACCATTATTATTAATAAAATTAAAAATATTTTTATTTTTAACCCTCCCTGTTAAAATAAGGAAAGGAATGACTTGATGAGATATGTTGTTTTGGCTTTGGCTGTCAAGGTATATATAGAATACACATGATCAGAAGAATTCAGAACCTCTTGTGATGTATGTGATTTTTTTGGCAAGGTGCTATAGAAGAGGATCTTAGAAAGATGTAGATGACCTATTTTTTTAATTATACTTTTTTCCTAGAACTATCTCTTTGGAAAATATAAAGAAGCTTTCTCTCATAGGAAGAGCATTTTTATATATTTCTAGAATAGGTGTATAATTGTTCTGCATTAAATTTTTACCCCATCCCTGTGGTAGACAAAGATGCACAGGTTATAAGGTGATTAATTGTTGACTTGAAATGTTGATTGGGAGAAATCATTTTACCTTTGCAAAATTAATTACAAAAATTGTTCTGATTAATTCATCAGATATTTCTGTTTAGAATTTTCAGGAGTCTCTCAACAAGGAATTGTGTTTCAAAGATGAAGCTACATGAATGGTATTATAAAGCCTGAAATTATTGGCAAAGAAAGGGAATGCAGCACTACAATGAAGCAACTATATTCAAATATGTGTCCTATGTTACTTTATCTTTATACCTGCAGTCTAAAGCTTGCTAATTCTTGGTTTTCTATTTTGGAAACCAAGTTGGCTGGGGGAATTTTTTTCTGGCCAGAAACAGTCTATATTTAAGCTTTTTTCAGAAGGCTCACAAGAAATTAAAAAAGAGGAGGAAGGTATAAACTTGCCAATAAATTAGAATGGGAAAGATGGAGAATGAGGAGGAAACAGTATCGTAAAATTGACCACATGCATGCTCTTATACTGGGAAATATAACTATAATATAAATTAATGTAAATGTAACTTCTTTCTTTTTTTTTTTAAGATTTTATTTATTTGCGAGAGAGAGAATGAGAGACAGAGAACATGAGAGGGAGGAGGGTCAGAGGGAGAAGCAGACTCCCTGCTGAGCAGGGAGCCTGATGTGGGACTCGATCCTGGGACTCCAGGATCATGACCTGAGCTGAAGGCAGTCGCTTAACCAACTGAGCCACCCAGGCGCCCCATAACTTCTTTCTTTTTATATAACTTTTTTGTATATTTATAAATATAAATTTCTTATTTATTTTACTTTTTAAAGGATTTTTTTTCCTTTTCTGAATTAGGACAAGTATTTTGCCTAAGGAAAAAATATGAAATAAAATTGTTCTTTATTCATATACTTTAACTTTTCTTTACTTTCTCCTCCCCTTTTAGGCCTCTCTGTCTTGAGTGGCTTCTTACTCTCTTTGCCACTTCATTAATCAAAACTTGCTCTCAGGAAAGGAGTTGACAAATACATTTACACTAAGGGAAGAATAATAAATAGTATCCTAACAATTGTTACCCATTTCCAGACATTATCATCAATCTTGATATTTTTTATCACTCATGCTGGCTGTGTCATCAAAATCCTTTTCAATTGAATGCATCAGGCAAAATGTATCAGTTGCTCATAGTGTTAATGAGAAAACCTATTTCCTAATCTTGCACTAAAATACAATTAAATTCTAAAACTAGATGACATCTTTTTCTTGAGGTATTTTGAATTTTTATTGAGGAATAAAGGCTTCGTCTCTTATAGATGATTATCATGTGATAATATTGCAGTATGGCAGCAAAGATGAATTCTAAGATGCTGTATTAGTAGAAAATCTAAAGGGATATGGGATTTTATTAGTGTAAATTCATACCTTTTGGATTACAACTGGCTGGATGTCTCTGAAGTCTACTGCATTAGGAATGATTATTACTCTCACCCAACAGGTGTTAAAGGTAAAAGAGGGACAACATTATATGTGACTATTGGGATATAGAATGCTCTCCTTGATGTTACTTTGAATTTAGCTATAATTTGTCAGGTGGAAGTAGCTCATCATGTGAGAAACACAAGCATTAATGACCTGGATTTAGTAGGTTTGAGTCAGACAACACCATTACGCCAACACCATTTGGGGTCCTCAGAAACTGGTGAGACTATTCTTTATTTCAAAAAATAGAGAAGAGTTACAAAACATGATTTCCTAGGAATATAATATAAATAAAACAGACATGGACACTGGTCTTGCAGAGCTTAAATTATGGAGGTTGATTTAGACAAGTAGGAAGGCATTTCTAATAGTGTGGTAAGTGCTGTGATGAGAGAAAAAAGGTATTCAGGGTGCACATGAGAAGGAATGCTAATCTAAATATCCATTGTGCCATTCAGGATATGCACTAGAAAGATATAGAAACAGTGGATGAATCAGTAAGTCATTTTTCAAGAGAAACATTTTGAAAAGCATCCTTAATTACTTGTATATTTGATACCACTTCTATTAAATAGCTGATTGTCAGAATCCTTGAAGCATTTGCCCTGTTTTCTAAGGATATTTCCCTCCATCAACTGCCACCATCATATATATAACTCATTGATATAATAAAAAGGACATATTTCCTGCTCCATTTTTGTTCTCATTGGGTTCAACTCAAGGATTCTAAATGCAAGGCAGGAAAGCAGCTCTTAAAACAGTGAAAGGCAAGCTATACCAAACCTAGCCCTGTATAGCACAAAAAGTCCTTGAGTAAAGATACAAAAGTAGGGATCCGAAGGGGTACGTGCACCCCGATGTTTATAGCAGCAATGTCCACAATAGCCAAACTGTGGAAAGAGCCAAGATGTCCATCGACAGATGAATGGATAAAGAAGAAGTGGTATATATATACAATGGAATATTATGCAGCCATCAAAAGGAATGAGATCTTGTCATTTGCAACGACGTGGATGGAACTGGAGGGTATTATGTTGAGTGAAATAAGTCAAACAGAGAAAGACATGTATCATATGATCTCACTGATATGAGGAATTCTTAATTGCAGGAAACAAACTGAGGGTTGCTGGAGTGGGGGGTGGGGTGGGAGGGATGGGGTGACTGGGTGATAGACACTGGGGAGGGTATGTGCTCTGGTAAGCGCTGTGAATTGTGCAAGACTGTTGAATCTCAGATCTGTACCTCTGAAACAAATAATGCAATATATGTTAAGAAAAAAAAAAGAAGAAGAAGAAGGTAGCGGGAGGGGAAGAATGAAGCGGGGGAAATTGGAGGGGTAGACGAACCATGAGAGACGACGGACTCTGAAAAACAAACAGGGTTCTAGAGGGGAGGGGGGTGGGAGGATGGGTTAGCCTGGTGGTGGGTATTGAGGAGGGCACATTCTGCATGGAGCACTGGGTGTTATGCACAAACAATGAATCATGGAACACTTCATCTAAAACTAATGATGTAATGTATGGGGATTAACATAAGAATAAAAAAAATAAAAAATAAAATTAAAAAAAAAAGTCCTTGAGTAAACTTGTCAGGTTAGGCCTTGGTTGTAAAAGAAGGGAAGTCAAACAGATATGGAAAGACAGCCCCTTTGCAGCTAGGTAGACCTAGTGACAAGTCCCAGTTATGCTCTGAGACTCAGTTTCTTTATCTGAAGAGAGGTAATAACATTCATCTTGCAGGATTTAGACAACAAGGGCCAAGAACCTGGTACATAGTGAATGCTCAATAAATAGTGGTTTACTCCTTGGTTGTAAATAAGTAGTGATAGTTTCTGAGGCATAGGACTAATTATCAGTATCTTATATTTGTATAGCATTTGGCAGTTAATAAATAAGTAATCATTTATTGACTTTCTAATATAGGTCAGGCTTTGCAGTTATTTTGTTCACATTTATTTTCTTACATACTCTTCAAATATTCACTGGGAGATAAATACTAATCTCTTGATTTTAAAATAAAGAATAAATGAAATTCCACTTGAGGAAGAAGAGAGAATCTGTGTGGTCCCATGAGGTTAAGCAGAACTGTGTTTGAAATATAGCTCTAGAACTCAATATTCTCATAACCTCCTGAAGCACTTAGCACAGAACTAGGAACAAATGAAGTCACCATATTTTTTATTATTCTTATTCTAAATATTATAAGTCAACTAATCTCATTGGGCTTCTGTGGAATACTTGAGTATTACATAAGGGACATGAAGATATTTAACCGAAATACATAGACTATAATTGAGGCTTAATAATTATTATCTTTTCCTTACTTCATAATCCAAGGAGAACCTAGTCTAGGATTACTGGACAAAAAAATAAAGTGGAATTTGGATAATGAGTATAATCTAGAGAGTTCAGTCCCTAAAGTTAATTGGTGAAGAAAGCTTTCACAAATATTTAGCCTGTATTTAGTAAGCAATTGATTAGCCTTCTGCTTTATTTCTTATGTCTTAAAATAGCTTAGCATAAAACATCTGGCCTAATAAGCAGGGCTGTGGAAAAAATCCAAAGAACTAATTTTATTTCACTAGCGCTCCTGATGGTTTTCAAGAAGGTTCAGGGAAGACAATGTGTAGAGAATGTTGTATTGGGATTGTTTCACAGTTGAAATGGAGACTCTGAAGTTTTTATTGTTATATTTCAACTCAAACATCCCTCAAAAGCATCAAAAAGCCAGAATGTTCTACAGTGAGCTGATAGCTAGCACTCTAACACACATGTTCACATGCACACATATACATGGTGTTAGGTCTCAGTTGCTGACAGTGTCTCATTATTCTCTGAGATAGTGTCACAGAATTCATATGTAGAACCTAATGTTCTCCTGTGCACCACACATCTAAAAGCATTAATGAATTCTGCCATGTAAGGAAGCTTGTTCTCCAAGGAACAAATAACCTAATAATAATATTTATTATAATATTAATAATATGTAATATAATAGCTGTAGTTTATTGGCTGATTTCTATGTTCCATCAGAATATAAAATTCTCATGAATGCCATCTTATAGCTAAGGAAACCAAGATTGAGAAAGGTTTACATAAACTGCTCAGAATTACATAGCAACTGAGTAAATATGAATTCAAATATATACTGCCTGAATCCAGAGCCAGATCTCTTACCTTCTCCATTTATAGCAGGAAGAAAGCTAGGCTGTTCCTTGGGGAGTTTCAGTGATTAGTGGTCAAGTGTTGACTAATTGTTTTCTCCTTTGAGATTTTTTTTTATTATGTTATGTTAATCACCATACATTACATCATTAGTTTTTGATGTAGTGCTCCATGATTCATTGTTTGCACATAAGACCCAGTGCTCCATGCAGAACGTGCCCTCCTTAATACCCACCACCAGGCCAACCCATCCCCCCCCCCTCTAGAACCCTCAATTTGTTTCTCAGAGTTCATAGTCTCTCATGGTTCGTCTCCCCCTCCGATTTCCCCCCCTTCATTCTTCCCCTCCTGCTATTTTCTTCTTCTTCTTCTTCTTTTTTTTTTTTAACATAATGTATTATTTGTTTCAGAGGTACAGGCCTGTGATTCAACAGTCTTACACAATTCACAGTGCTGTTTGATTCTTCTATTCCTTTCAGTTAGTCCATTGACTGTGGGCTAGTGACACATGTATGAATTCCTTAAGGTTTTCCATAATATCGTCCTAACCCATGTTTCCAAAAAACATCCAATATTCCCCTGCATGCATGCAATTGTTAAATTGGATTGCTTATTATTCTCAGAATCTACTATAGCCTTTCATATTTCCATATATATATATATACAAAATTTTTCTGGTGATATTCCCTCTGCCTGAATTCTACCATTCTATTGGCTAAACTTTTAACTCTTTTTCAAGCATCAGGTTAAAGCCTTGCCTGAACTCTAGAATCAGATGTTATCTCACTCATTTTTTTTTTACATTATGGCTTTTAACATTACTTTTTAATGGCTTTTAATATTACTTTGTTCCATATTATGGGCATTTGTGCAGAAGTATATAAGTCCTGAAAATCCTCATTTGATATTTCATTAACCACTTATTAGGCAAATTATTTCCTTTTTCTGAGCCTCTTCTTACATGTATGTAATATTATTAACTATAACAGGGTGTTTAGAGAGATGAAACTGATTTTTTCCCTATAAAAAACTATTAGCCGTTTCTTTGGTTCTCAACCAGAGGCGGTACTGCCTCCCTAGGTGATAACGGGAAATGTATATGGGTCTGCCTGAAAGCAGAAAGAAGCTAGGCATATTCTTGGAACATAAGACCAGTATGGCTGGAACATCATTAAGGAAGAGGGAGGAGGTGTAGCATGACATGAAAATTAGAGTACTGAGTAGGTCATGTATTTTCTTCTAAAGTCATGAAATAATGATTAAAAGGCATAAAACACTGAGATAGTATAATCTGATTTTCTGATTTAAATACTGATTCTTTTTCTTATGTGGATGGTTGATTAAAGGAAACCATTGTAATAATTCAGATAAAAGGTGTCATACCTAGACCAGTATCGTGTCTGTGGGGATGAGGAAAAGTGTGTGGCTCTGGACATACAATATTTTGAAGGTAGGTGAAAAGGATATGGCAGTGGGTGAAGAAGATGTAGAAAGTATAGGAATTAAGAATGAGTCCTAAGAGGTTGCAATATACTGAGATTGGGAGCACACAGGCACCAAAAGTTGTAGTGAGAATGTAAAATGATAGGCTTTTGGTATCTTAAGTTGAAGTTATAATTATAGTAAATTTGGATGTATAAATTATATGGTGGGATATCAGTTGGGTCTAAAAGGAGAGATCAAGGCTATATATAAAATGTGCAAGCTAGCATATTTAAAACCTAGCAAGACTGTAGACAAAGAAAAATAAAATATCCCAGATTGAGTCCTAGAGCCATTGAGCATTCAGAAATGGAATAAAGAGTCAGCAAAGGATGTTTAGAAAAATCAGCCAGAGTAAAATGAAAGAAAGCCAAAGAGAAGGAATGTCACAAAGGTCTAGAGATGAAAGTGTTTCAAGAGTGGTAGCGTGGTCAGCTCCACTGAAAGCTACTCAGTGGTCAAATAAGATGAGTGCAGAAAGTGACTATTGCATCAATCAACATGATATCCTTAACAAAAAGCATTTCCTAGAGAGTGATTGAGATAGTGACTTTGTTGCAATTAGTTAAAAGGTGATTGGGAATTGGAGCTCTGAAATGATGACAGACGAAGGTGCCAAAAAAAACATTTAGAAATGCCTAACTTCCTGAAGTTATATGTATGACGTTATTTTTATAGCATAGTTGATCTCCCCAAAAGATCAGAAATCAAATGCCAGTGATGAACTGAGAACTGAATCACAATGTGGTCAAGGCAAGAACTGATACTGATGTTGCCCTTTGGGAAGTAATAATTACCAGTAACATAGGAGTTTGAGTTGAAAAGGTAGGGAATAGGATTTCGGTCCCCATGTTGGTGAGATGATACTGAAACACCCATAAGTCTAATGCATGAAGGACTGCATTTCTGTGAAAGAGTTATGTGATAAAAATAGACCCATCCTGGGGCTCCTTGGTGGCTCAGTTTGACTCTTGATCTCACTTCAGGTCTTGATCTCAGGGTCGTGAATTCAAGCCCCAGGTTGTGTTCCAGGCCCTTTGTTGAGGTCCACCCTCGCATTGGGCTCCAGGCTGAGCATGGAACCTACTTAAAAATAATAAATAAAATAAATAAAATAAAATAAAATAAAATAAAAAATAGACCCATTTCTTCTTGCTTTTGGGTGAAAAAAATAAAAAAGTCCCTAGATAAATCAAAATCAAAGGCAGGTATTTCACATGGGTTTTATACTACACAAACAGACCAGATTAACATAAATATTAACGTAAACACCAGAGATACCTGTTTGGTGTCTAGAAGGAGCAAACATTAGAACCACAACAACAATGTTGAAAACCCAGCCTGCAAGAGAATTCTTTAGTGGAAAGGGTGAGTGGACACTACAAAGATGAGTTCATATTTTAAAAAGGGGGAAGATGGCTGTATTAACTTCCAAGAATACAATATCATATAATTAATTTATCAAATAGAGCTTGCAAAATATTTAAAAAGATTAAATATCATCCCTTCTCTAGGAAAATGAAGAACCAACCACACTCTGAAAATTCCTCAAACTATGGGTCTTTTTTATACTTGAAAAACTCAAAAGATCTTTTTAAATCTATAGCTGTCTTTGAAATAAAGAAAGGGGAATTTTCAGGGAGCAACCCAGAGAAAGATAGGTGAAACCAGAGTGGTAAACTAGTACTAATGCTCTTAGTGGTGGATCATTTTAAAATATCAAGGTTTTTTAGCTTCAACATTTTATTACGAAAGGTTTGAACATATGGAAAAGGTAAACAGGAAACACTTATATCCTCACCACCCTGGGTGGTGTCATTAACATCTATAATACTTGTTTTTCCACATATCCATCCATTCATCCATTCATCCATCCATCCATCCATTTTTCTCCCTGTCCATTATTCCATTTTATTTTTGATGCATGCTGAAGTAAATTACAGACATCAGTAGTCTTCACCCTAAATATTTCAGAATACATATCATTAAATAAAATTCAATATTTTTACATCTTCTTATTCTCTGTGAACTTTACATTCAATGGAATCCCTAAATCTCAAACCAAGTTTTGGCAAAAGCATACAACTGTGAAACCCAGACCCTATTAGGATATAGAATATTACATTACTGTTATCTCAGAAAGTTCTCTGATGACTTTTCCCAATAAATCTTGCCACCCACCCTCCAAATTCCCTAGGGGAAATAATTTTCTTGATTTTTTTTCTCACCATAGAATATTTTATATAAATGGAATTTCATTGTATATACTCTGCTGTGGAATAATTCTTCCAGTCATCATAAGTATATTTGAGATTCATCCGTATTATTGTATGTACCCATCATTCATTTCTTTTTATTCTAAGTAGTATTTCATTGTATGAAAATATTATGAACTGCCTGCTTATTTCTTTTTAACCAGAGTTTCATACACTAGCTCTATCAAACATTCAAAGAACAAGTAACCTTCATTTTACATAAGCCATTCCACAGGGTAGAAAAATAGAAAAGGGAACACTTCATAAATATGTTACCACAACTAGACAAGAGCAATTTGAGAAAGGAAAATCATAGTCGATGTTGCTTATTAATTTTGATGGAAAAAAATTCTTAAAATATTAACAAATATAAGCCAACAGCCTATAACAAAAGAAACAACCTAACAGTTCAATCACTTGAACACATACCCAGCAACCATCAGTACCAAGTGGAATTTAACTTTGGAATGTGAGGGCCACTTAACCTTGGGAAATGCATATTAGGGCAATTCAGCACATTTGTAGGTGGAGAGGGGGGAAAATACTGCATCATCATCATAATTATTGCCAAAAAAAATGTGTTTGATAAATTTAATATCCATCCATGATAAAGCAAACAAAACCAAAAATCTTTTTTTTTTTTAAAGATTTTATTTATTTGACAGAGAGACACAGCGAGAGAGGGAACACAAGCAGGGGAAGTGGGAGAGGGAGAAGCAGGCTTCCCACGAGGCAGGGAGCCCAATGTGGGGCTTGATCCCAGGACCCTGAAATCATGACCTGAGCCAAAGGCAAACATTTAATGACTGAGCTACCCAGGCGCCCAAAACCAAAAATCTTTTAGCAAACAAGGAATAATGTGGCATCGCTGTCTACAAAATTATCTACAATCACAAAATTGATGTATATCATTCTTAGGTATGTTTTTGTACTTCTACTTTATTAATAGGTGTTCATACACAGGATACAGTATTGTTTTTATGTTCAATTTTTACATGAAAGGCAATATTTTACTTATTTGTTTGTAATTTGCTTTTTTTTTTTCATTTGGTATTATGGATTTATCCATGGTGGTATCTGTAGGACTGTTCCTTTGTTTTAACTCATGTGTAATATTCCATTGTATGAATCAGACATAGGATATTTATAAATTAGATTGAGGGACAGGTAGGGGATTTGTGTTTGCTTGTTATGGAGAGATGTGGCAGAAATCCTTGGATACAGCTCCTTAATGCACAATTTCCATCCAAGTAGAATTGCTAGGTGGACAGTTTATAAGCATTTTCAGCTCCTCATCTACTGCCAATAACGTTCTACCAAGTGTAACAATAAATTGATAGTGTCAACAGCAATAAATAAGTATCCTTTTCCCCATATCCTCACTAAAATTTAGTTTATCAGTTTTAATAATTTTTTTTAAAAAACTGGGAATGAGACTGTTTTCTGTAAGGTTTACATTTGCATTATTTTTATTAGGGCTATAAAGATTTGTGTGGGTTTTGTTGATGAGTTGAGTTCCTATAAGAATGCTAATTCACAAATTTTGTCTATTTTTAAAAATTGAGCTATTCATTTATCATTTATTTGAATGAAATCTTGCTCTATGTTGTATTAAAATATTTTGTTGCCTTTGTGATTTCTCATATCTGCAGCTTAATGTTATATTTAGCTTCTCTTGTCTTTTGTTAAATAGAGTATTTTGTTTTCAAATGGCCAGATATATTAATCTTTTCTGCTATGGTTTGTGCTTTTTTTTTTTAAGAAATATTTTTTTCTCTCCTGGGGTCATGAAGATATTTTATCAAGTTTTCTAAAAATTCTAAGTTTTTTCTTTGTGAATACCTATGAAAATGATATTAAAATAACTCTGTGATACAGGAACTATTTTCCTGAGTGATAAGAGTACTGAAGCATCGTGAGATGGTGACTTGTCATAGCTACACAAAGGCAGCATTGGAACCAAAGTCTAAAACTTGTGTTTCTAAGCCCACGTATAGTTTCACTGCATAAAACCATGGGAAATGTAAAATATTTTCTCCTTAGAAATACTTGCATGATACATCTGAGGCTCCTAGAAACTTAGCATCTTATACGAATATAATGCAGCATTAATGATGGACATCTCAAATATTTTGACAATCTTGCAAGATGTTACTTTGGGGGTAGATGGGAAAGAAGTTGGACTGCAGAGGAGGAGCAAGATGACAGAGGAGTAGGAGAGCTAAATTTCATCTGGTCCCAGGAATTCAGCTAGATAGGGATCAAACCATTCTGAACACCTACAAACTCAATAGGAGATAGAAGAAAAGAGAGCAGCAACTCTCTGAACAGAAAAGCGACCACTTTCTGGAAGGTAGGACAAGCAAAGAAGTGAATCTGAGGCGATATTTGGGAAGACAGAGGGCATGGAATGGGGGCCTCCATCAGCCGCTACCGGAAAGTGATACAGCAGCAGAGCCCCAAATCAGAACTTTTAGAAGTCTGCTCCGCTGAGGGATGTCACTCCAGTGGCTAAGCGGGGGTGGAACCCTCATTGGGACAATGTGGTCTCAGGACTCTTGGGGTCACAGAAAGACCGGGGGTGCCTGAGTGCAGCAGAGCTCCCAGGTATAGGAGTGGGGAAGCCGGCTGCAGTGACGGAGCCAAGGAGTGGGCTCTCAGCTCGGGGTTGACATAAACCATGGTCTATGGCACAGTCAGGCCACTGCTCTTCCAGCAGGGACCCAACAAGCAGCAGATCTGGGGAGACTTCCCTTCCTCCCCCGGGAGAAGCAACATGGGAGCACACCACAGGGATTTGCTGGGTTTGGAGACACCACATGGGGTCATGTGCCAGAGATGGAAACGCCTGGTCACAGACTGGGTGAGCACAGAGTGTGGCCAGAGACCAGGGAGATGGGAGTGATTGACTACTTTTCTCTGGGGGTGCACTGAGGAGTGGGGCCCCGAGTTCTTGGCTCCTCTGGGCTGGAGATTGGGAGGGCACCATTTTCACTCTTGTCCTCCAAAGCTGTACGGAAAGCTTGCAGGGAAAAAAAGCTCCCGAGAACAAAACCGAGCAGATTACTTAGCCCAGGCCTGGCAAGGGTGGGGCAATTCTGCCTCTGGCAAAGACATCTGGGAATCACAGCAACAGGCCCCTCCCCCAGAAGATCAGCAAGAACAGGCAGCCAAGACCAAGTTTACTGATCAATGGGAATAGCAAAACCCCAGAGCTAGGGGAATACAACACATAGAATTCATGGCTTTTCCCCCATGATTCTTTAGTCTTTCTAAGTTAATTTTTTAAATTTTCTTTATTTTTTTCTATTTCTTTTTTTTAATTTTTCTTCTTTCCTTTTTCAACCAACATCTTATCAATTCTTCTTTTAAAATCTTTTTTAATTTTTCATTTTTACAGTCATATTCTACCTCTTCATTGTATTTAACCTTATTTTTTTGTATATATATAAGTTTTTGTTTCATTAAAATTTTGGCATACTGTTCCTTCTAACAGACAAAAATACACCTAAATCTAGAGTATGACATTGTCCTAGTCTCCCGCCTGATCACATTCTCTCTTTTTTAAAAAATTTTTTTTCATTCTTTTTTCAACCAACTTCTTATCTTATCGATTCCTTTGTAAAAATCCTTTTTAATTTTCATCTTTACAGTCATATCCCATCCCTTCATTGTATTTACCCTTATTTTTGTATATATATAAGCTTTACTTCCTTTAAAATTTAGGGAGGCAGTTTCCTCTAACAGACCAAAATACGCCCAAAATCTAATGTGTGGCTCTGTTATATTCATGAGCCTGATCGTATTATTATTATTTTTTCTTTCCTTTAGTATTCCCCCTGGTTTTGGGTCTATTCTGATTCATTTAGTATATGTTTTTCTGGAGTTGTTGTTGCCCTTTTAGCATTTTTTTAGCATTTTGTTCTCTCATCTATTCTCCTCTGGACAAAATGACAAGTTGGAAAAACTCACCTCAAAAAAAAAAAGAACAAGAGGCAGTACTGACTGCCAGGGACCTAATTGGTAAAGACATTAGTAAGATGTTGGAACTAGAGTTCAGAATGACGATTATAAAGATACTAGCTGGGCTTGAAAAAGTATAGAAAATACTAGAGAACCCCTTTCTGAAGAAATAAAAGAACTAAAATCTAACCAGGTCAAAATCAAAAAAGCTATTAATGAGGTACAATAAAAAATGGAGTCTCTGACTGTTAGGATAAATGAGGCAGAAGAGAGAATTAGTGATATAGAAGACCAAATGATGGATAATAGAAGCTGAGAAAAAAAGAAACAACTACTGGATCAAAAGGGCAGAATTCGAGAGATAAACAATACCAAAAAGCAAAACAACATTAGAATAATTAGGATCCCAGAAGAAGAAAGAAAGAGAGGGGCAGAAGGTATATTGGAACAAAATAGCAGAGAATTTCCCTAATTTGAGGAAGGAAAAAGACATCAAAATCCAGGAGGCACAGAGAACCCCCCCCCCGAAATCAATAAAAATAGGTCAACACCCCAACATCTAATAGTAAAACTCACGAGTCTCAGAGACAGGGAGAAAATCCTGAAAGCATCTCGGGACAAGAGGTCTATAACCTACAATGGTAGAAACATTAGATTGGCAACAGACCTATCCACAGAGACCTGGCAGGCCAGAAAGGACTGGCATGACATATTCAGAGCACTAAATGAGAAAAATATGCAGCCAAGAATACTCTATCCAGCTAGGCTGTCATTGAAAATAGAAGGAGAGATCAAAAGCTTCCAGGACAAACAAAAACTAAAGGAATTTGAAAACACAAAACCAGCCCTACAAGAAATCTTGAAAGGGGTCCTCTAAGCAAAGAGAGAGCCTAAAAGCAACATAGACCAGAAAGGAACACAGACAATATACAGTAACAGTCACCTTACAGGCAATAAAATGGCACTAAATTCATGTCTTTCAATAGTTACCCTGAATGTAAATGGGCTAAATGACCCAATCAAAAGACACAGGGTATCAGATTGGATAAAAAAAACAAGACCCATCGATATGCTGTCTGGAAGAGACTCATGTTGGACCCAAAGACACCTCCAGATCTAAAGTGAAGGGGTTGAAAACCATTTACCATGCAAATGGACACCAAAAGAAAGCTGGGGTGGCAATCCAAGATCAGACTAATTAGATTTTAAACCAAAGACTATAATAAGAGATGAGGAAGGACACTATATCATACTTAAAGGGTCTATCCAACAAGATCTAACCATTATAAATATCTATGCCCCTAACATGGGAGCAGCCAATTATATAAGCCAGTTAATAACAAAATCAAAGAAACACATTGACAATAATACAATAATAGTGGGGGACTTTAACACACCCCTCACTCATATGGACAGATCATCTATGCAAAAGATCAACAAGGAAATAAAGACTAAATGACACACTAGACCAGATGGGCTTCACAGATATATTCAGAACATTCCATCCCAAAGCAACAGAATACACATTCTTCTCTAGTGTCCATGGAACATTCTCCAGAATTGATCACATCTTAGGTCACAAATCAGGTCTCAACTGGTACCAAAAGTTTGGGATCATTCCCTGCATATTTTCAGACTATTATACTTTGAAACTAGAACTCAACCACAAGAGGAAAGTTGGAAAGAACTCAAACACATGGAGGCTAAAAAGCATCCTACTAAAGAATGAATGGGTCAACCAGGAAATTAAAGAAGATTTCAAAAAATTCATGGAAACAAATGAAAATGACAACACAACTATTCAAAATCTTTGGGATGCAGCAAAGGTGGTCCTAAGGGGAATGTATATAGCAATACAAGCCTTTCTCAAGAAACAAGAAAGATCTCAAATACACAACCAAACCGTACATGTAAAGGAGCTGGAGAAAGAAGAGCAAATAAAGCCTAAACCCAGCAGGAGAAGAGAAATAAAAAAGACCAGAACAGAAATCTATGAAATAGAAACCAAAAGAACAGTTGAACAGATCAATGAAACTAGGAGCTGGTTCTTTGAAAGAATTAATAAGATTGATAACCCCCTGGCCAGACTTATCAAAAAGAAAAGAGAAAGGACCGAATAAATAAAATCATGAATAAAAGAGGAGAGATCACAACCAACACCAAAGAAGCACAAACAATTATAGGACATATGAGCAACTCTATGCCAGCAAATTAGATAATCTGGAAGAAATGGATGCCTTCCTCGAGATGTATAAACTACCAAAAATGAGTCAGGAAAAAAATAGAAAACCTGAACAGACCCATAACCACTAAGGAAATTGAAGCAGTCATCAAAAATCTCCCAACAAACATGAGCCCAGGGCCAGATGGCTTCCCAGGGGAATTCTACCAAACATTTCAAGAAGAATTAATACCGGGCGCCTGGGTGGCTCAGTTGGTTAAGCAACTGCCTTCGGCTCAGGTCATGATCCTGGAGTCCCAGGATCGAGTCCCGCATTGGGCTCCCTGCTCAGCAGGGAGTCTGCTTCTCCCTCTGACCCTCCACCCTCTCATGCTGTCTCTCTGTCATTCTCTATCTCTCAATAAATAAATAAAAATCTTTAAAAAAAAAAGAAGAAGAATTAATACCTATTCTTCTGATACTGTTCCAAAAAATAAAAATGGAATGAAAACTCGCAAACTCATTTTATGAGGCCAGCATTACCTTGATCCTAAAACCAGACAAAGACCCCAACAAAAATGAGATTTACAGACCAATATCCCTGATGAACATGGATGCAAAAATTCTCACCAAAATACTAGCCAATAGGATCCAACAGTACATTAAAAGGATTATTCACCATGACCAAGTGAGATTTATCCCTGGGCTGCAAGGTTGGTTCAACATCTGCAAATCAAACAATGTGATACAATACATCAATAAAAGAAAGAACAAGAACCATATAGATCCTCTCAATAGATGCAGAAAAAGCATTTGACAAAGTACAGCATCATTTCTTGATCAAAACTCTTCAGAGTATAGGGATAGAGGGTACATACCTCAATATCATAAAAGCCATCTATGAAAAACCCAAGCCAATATCATTCTCAATGGGGAAAAACTGAGAGCTTTCTCCCTAAGGTCGGGAACATGGCAGGGATGTCCACTATCACCACTGCTATTCAACACAGTATTAAAAGGCCTAGCCACAGCAATCATACAACAAAAAGAAATAAAAGGCATCCAAATCAGCAAAGAAGAAGTCAAACTCTCACTCTTTGCAGATGATATGATACTTTATGTGACAACCCCAAAAGACTCCACCCCAAAACTGCTAGAACTCATACAGGATTTCAGTAAATTGGCAGGATATAAAATCAATGCACAGAAATCAGTAGCATTCCTATACACCACCACCAAGACAGAAGAAAGAAATTAAGGAGTCGATCCCATTTACAATTGCACCCAAAACCATAAGATACCTAGGAATAAATCTAACCAAAGAGTCAAAGAACCTGCACTCAGAAAACTATAAAATACTCATGAAAGAAATTGAGGAAGACACAAAGAAATGGAAAAAAGTCCATGCTCATGGATTGGAAGAACAAATATTGTGAAGATGTCAATGCTACCTAGAGCAGTGTACACATTTAATGCAATCCCCATCAAAATACCATCCACTTTTTTCAAAGAAATGGAACAAATAATCCTAAAATTTGTATGGAACCAGAGTAATAGCCAGAGGAATGTTGAAAAAGAAAAGCAAAGCTGGTGGCATCACAATTCCAGGCTTCAAGTTCTATTACAAAGCTGTCATCATCAAGACAGTATGGTACTGGCATAAAACAGACACACAGATCAATGGAACAGAATAGAGAGTTCAGAAATGGACCCTCAACTCTATGGTCAACTCAATTTCGACAAAGCAGGAAAGAATGTCCAATGGAAAAAAGACAGTCTCTTCAACAAATGGTGTTGGCAAAATTGGACAGCCACATGCAGAAGAGTGAAACTGGACCATTTCCTTACACCACACACAAAAATAGACTCAAAATGGATGAAGGACCTCAGTGTGAGTTAGGAAGCCATCAAAATCCTTGAGGAGAACACAGGCAACAACCTCTTCGACCTCCGCCACAGCTACTTCTTTCTAGACACCTCACCAAAGGCAAGGGGAACAAAGACAAAAATGAACTATTTGGACTTCATCAAGATAAAAAGCTTTTGCACAGCAAAAGAAACAGTCAACAAAACCAAAAGACAACTGACAGAATGGGAGAAGATATTTGCAAATGACATATCAGATAAAGAGCTAGTATCCAAAAATCTATAAAGAACTTATGAAACTCAACACCCAAAGAACAAAGAATCCAATCAAGAAATGGGCAGAAGACATGAACAGACATTTTCCCAAAGAAGACATCCAAATGGCCAACAGACACATGAAAAAGTGCTCAATATCGCTCGGCATCAGGGAAATCCAAACCAAACCTCAATGAAATACCACCTCACACCAGTCAGAATGGCTAAAATTAACAAGTCAGGAAATGACAGATGTTGGCGAGGATGGGAGAAAGGGGAACCCTCCTACACTGTTGATGGGAATGCAAGCTGGTGGAGTCACTCTGGAAAACAGTATGGAGGTTCCTCAAAAAGTTGAAAATAGAGGTAACCTATGACCCAGCAATTTCACTATTAGGTATTTACCCGAAAGATACAAATGTAGTGATCTGAAGGGGCACATGCATCCCGATGTTTATAGCAGCAATGTCCACAATAGCCCAACTATGGAAAGAGCCTAGATGTCCATCGACTGATGAATGGTTAAAGAAGATGTGGTATACATAGACAATGGAACATTATGGAGCCATCAGAAAAGGGAAATCTTGCCATTTGCAACAACGTCGATGGAACTAGAGGGTATTATGCTAAGCGAAGCAAGTCAATCAAAGAAAGGCAAGTATCAAATGAACTCACTGATATGAGGAATTTGAGGAAAAATACAGAGGATCATAGGGGAAGGGAGGGAAAAATGAAACAAGTTGAAACCGGAGAGGGAGACAAACCATAAGAGAATCTTAATCTCAGGATACAAAATGAGGGTTGCTGGAGTGGAGGGGCATGGGAGGGATGGAGTGGCTGAGTGATGGACATTGGGGAGGGTAAGTACTATGGTGAGCACTTTGAATTGTGTAAGACTGATGAATCACAGACCTGTATCCCAAAAACAAATAGTACATTATATGTTAATTAAAAAAATGGGAATGCATTTTATAACTCTATGCACACCACATTCACTGTTTTTACCTTATAATGATAATTAATTTTATAATACAATTGCTATGTACAACACAGTATGCACAATTAATTTATCTCATTTAAACTGCACAATAATCCTATGGTAGATAGTTTCACTAGCCCCAGTGAAAAAGCAACCAAGAAACAGAAAGGTGAAGCAGCTAGCCCATGTCACACAGCAAAGCTAGAATTCAAATTCGGGCAGTCTGGCTTCATAACTCAGTCTTGTAACAACTGCATGTGCTGACTCTTTGACTCTTTTGTATCTTGGATTCTGCTTACTTAGAAGACTTTTCCTTTAAACAAACAAGTAAATATGAAGATTTACACTAATAATTCATGTTTGTTAGATAAAAATTAAAAAAAATAGATACAAATAAACTTTCTACTATCCCATTACTCAGGGATGGTTATCTTAATATGCTTCATATTTAACAGTGTAAATTTTCTCCCAAAATGTATCATGAACCTCACCAGTACCACTAAGCAATTTTTTTTTCAAATGTTTAAATTAAGAATGAAGGCTGGGGGTGCCTGGGTGGCTCAGTCTATTAAGTGTCCCACTTTTGATTTTGGCTCAGCTCATGATCTCAGTGTCATGGGATCAAGTCCCACATTGGGCTCTGGCTTAGCAGGGAGTCTGCTTGAGATTCTCTCTCCCTCTCCCTCTGCCTCTCCCCCTACCCATGCTCTATCTCTCTCTTTCTCTCTAGATAGATAGATGATTAGATAGATAGATAGATGATAGATAGATAGATAGATAGATAGATAGATAGATAGATAGATAGATAAAATCTTTAAAAAGAATGAATGAAGGCTGGTTGGAAATTTCAAAGATGGATATCAGATATTTCATGGTAATGGTGATAAACTGATGGGGGTTATTTAAGATGTATGTTATGATATCTGATGACTGGAATGTTTGTATATATATTTTCAGCTCTTCCTGGCTTCATGAAACATGTATCCATTGTGATTAGATTTGATTACTCATAATTAGAAAACCTGAAATTCCAGAGGTTGAGGCATTACAGCTTTGACTAATACTATCTATCTCATATGGTTGTTGCAAAGACTAAATAGATAATTATTAGAACAGATTTAGTGCTGTGGTTAGCATATAGCATGCTATGATTATTATTGAATATTATTATCATTGCTCTAAAATCACCTGATATTATTACCAGATTAGATGGATTATTTTTTGTGTTATCAACCTTTGTGTCTGAGCATCTTTCTGAACATCACAATTCAGTATTAAATTCAAAGGGAACCAGGATTGTCTCCAAAAAATAAATGATGCCCTTGAAATTAAAAAGAAAAAAATGGAAAGGAAAAAATATTAACTTGGTAAAAGCATCTAAAAGAATCTTCACTCTTCTCTTTGATTTGTTTAAATTTGCCTGAGATTCAGATATTCACTCCTGATGTACCTGTTGTGCCTGTAAAATTTAGCAGGATTCAAAATGAATAATTAATAAGACTAGGTGAGTCTCCATTAGAAGGTGGCACAGTTATCTTACCAGTGGCCTTCACTCCACCACCACTGCTCCTAAAACTAAAGAGAGCCTGGGATGAATAAAGCGATAATAATATTAAACTTGAAAGATTGTCAGATTTCCGTAAGTGTAATTAAGTAGGACGAGATACTAGTATGGGTGATGGAACAGGCTATTCAAAGAAAAATTATTATATGCTTAAAGACTCTCTTTATAGTGATTGTAGCAGGTTTAAAAACAGACCAAGCTGGATGAAAGAAAATATTCAGAAAATTATCAAAGAAAAGAAATCAGTGCTTCAGATGTCTGAGATTTGGGGATAAAAATACCCTGGAGATAGACAGCAGCCATTTGAGAACAAGAGCTATGAAAAGGGGAACCACCCTAAATAATAATAATGTAGTGCTTTTTCCCCAGAGCATTTGGTAAATAGATATGAAAACTGTTTTGGCCACATAATTCTAGCAGCAGAATTCATCAGGCATTTAACCATTTAAAGCTACCATACATAAGACATTTAAATGATGAAATAATAAGTAATTAAGTAATTTTTTTTTAAGGACGATTGACTACATAACCCCAGAGGTATTTTTTTATTTCTTAAATTTATGATTTGGACGATATATTTTGTGCAAATTTCACTGATTGCAACATTTTCTTGATTGTGTGACTTTTGGCCAGCTTTTCTGCATCTTGCTTTCCTTATCCTAAATAAGACAATATACGTAAAGAAACTTTGTAAACAGTAAGGTACATTATAAAAGTAGGTTGTTACTGTATCTAAGACTGATCTGGACTCCACATAGAGAGGCTAAATAATACTTATACATATTGTACACCTAAGAACTTGTGAAAAAAATTAGGGTCAGCATTTCTGCACAGAATAAAGAAAAGGTGCATAACTCCTTCATTACATTACTCTAGCACTGATTACATTGGATTTTAATTATTTTGGAGTGCCAGTGTCTCCTCTAGGGCAGAGGTTAGGTCTCTTGTGTCCCAAGAGACAACTCTACATTTAGTAAGCCCTCCCTCCAGACGAGTTGGATGCCTTCTTGGTTTTTGGTATAAACACTGCTGGCGGGAGGGGATGATTAGTCCAGCACAGATGCCTATTATTTGATCAGATACAGCACACTAAAGTAAGAATTAATAATATAACTCACCCCCTGAGAGTGATTTGCATCTATGACTATTACCTAAATGAATACTCCTTAATAAGACATTTTAAAAATTCAGGTATAATTGACATATAACGTTGTGTGAGTATAAGGTGTAAAACGTGTGAAATTGATACATTTATATATTGCAATATGATTACCACCTTAGCATTAGTGATTATAGTCAACATTACGTATTGCATACTTCAAAGTTGCTAAGAAGCTGGCTCTTAAATGTTTTTACCACAAGCTTTTTGAGTATCTCATGAAAGCTATGGAATCCCTCTCTAGGGCCCGGAGGGGAGGGACATGGGACACAAACAAAATCCTGCATCTAACTTTAGAGGTGTTTCAGAACTATTTAAAACCACTGATGTCCTTTCTAAGAGGTTCATGAACCTCAAATTAAGAACTCCTAACCTAAACCTCTGGTTGAGGAAGAGAATTCAGTTTTTCTCCCAGTCATTTTATTTATTTATTTTAAAGATTTTATTTATTTATTTGAGAGAGAGAGAGAGCACAGGAGCAGGGGAAAGGGCAGAGGGAGAAGTAGACTTCCTGCTGAGCAGGGAGCCCAACTCGGGGCTTGATCTCAGGACCCTGGGATCACGACCTGAGCTGAAGGCAGATGCTTAACTGACTGAACCACCCAGGCACCCCCTTCTAGCCATTTTATCTAATTATATCCCCTCACCCAATAATGTCATATATGTTCATTTCCTATCTTATTTTTTCTCTGCAGCACTTGAGGGTTTATTTAACTAAAAATTGATTTTTATTGTCATATAAGTTATCAAAGCAGTCTATTCACTAACGTGTTCCAATATTTGGAAGGACTAGTTCATCAACTCGGCAGGTATCTATACAAATTATGTACTGATCCAAGGAAATGGGAAAATAATATAATTATTACATATGTATATTACACACATATATGTGTATATATGAAAATATGTATATATTGCTTATTACCTGTCTTCTCTGCTTTGAGGACAAGAATTTTTGTCTATTTTATTCTCTGTTGTATCTCCAATGCTTAGAACAGTGCATGGCACGTAGAGGCATTCAATATACATTTATAGAATGACTTATCAACAGAGTTATTAAAAAGAAAAGGAAATTTTATCACTATATGCTTAAGATGGCTTCAAAATTTGTGCCTGCTGCATTAATATCAGTACATAGTTTTCATGGTTGCTCATGATGGTTAAAATTCACTTCAGCCTAAGAACGTTTATCTTTATTGAATACTGCTATGTACCAGGTATTATTACAGGTGTTTTATAAAATGATCTCATTAATAGCAATCTGCCAAGTAGGTATGAGAGTACACATTTTGTAGATGAAGACTCTGAGGGCAGGCCATCAAGGTCACATAATTGGTAAGTGACAGAACCAATATTTGAAATCAGGCTTCTCTGTTGTTACTTGATACATTTCAGTAAGACTAGAGCTATTTAAAGGGTCTGGCTTCTAACTCCTCACCATTAGGGACATACTTCTAGAAAGGAGCATAAGGTGCGATAACTGCTCTCAAGGAGCAAATGAGGATAAATGCTCCATGTAATTTACCTTCATTTCACCAATGGAAGATTGCAGCCATTTTTTAACTAAATAGCTTCCAGGGACAGAGGCTATTGGGTTTATGAAACAATGAGTCCATATTTAGGATGGCCTAAATAACCATTTTTAGAAGAAAGGTATATTTTAGGTGAATTAAATACTTAATGTTGCTATGTCAATGGAAGAGAACATGTGGTAGATTGCATTATTGGTCTCAGTTCTTCAACCCTCTCTTTATCCATGCCCTTTGTCATGAAACTTTGTAGTTCCTCCAACTAAAGGAGCAGAAAATCTCTCTCCATCCCTTGAGTTGGGATTTTCCCACATACCTTGCTTTCACCAACAAAATGAAGTAGAAGTGACAGTGTTCCAGATTTGAGCTCAAACCTTAAAAGACCTCATATGTTTCTGCTTTTCATCTTCATGAAAAGTCATACCCCTGAAGACAAGCTACCTCCTCATCCAGGGCCCAAATTACCAGAGAGAAAGTAGCCCTGAGCCCAAACTTCAGAAAGAAACCAAATTCAGCTAGATCTATGCCTTGAAGAAGAGCCATCTAGGTGAATCCAGCTTCGAGCAACCAACACCCTCCCCAGATGTGTAGACATGTTAATAATAATGAATAAATAATTGTTGCTTGGGCACTAAATTTCGGGGTGATTTATTATGCAACAGTGGCTAACTACTGATACAGAGCATAAGTTGGCATTTCTCTTTTGGTCCTTCAGTGTCACAAAATTGAGAAACCAGAGTGATCTCTCTCTGTCACTGTCTCCCTCTCTCATACACACACACATACACATGCAGACCAAGACTGAAATCCTTCAAGCTTTTACCATCCCCTTATTTTTACATCTGCCATACAAAAAAGGTCAGGTTTTTTTTTTTAAGATTTTATTTATTTATTTATTTTCCTTTAAAAAAATATTGAAATTCAATTTAGTTAACATATAGTGTATTATTAGTTTTAGGGGTAGAATTTAGTGATTCATCAGTTGCATATAACACCCAGTACTCATTACATCAAGTGCCCTCCTTAATGCCCATGACCCAATCACCCCATCCCCCTACTGATCTCAGTTTGTTCCCTGTAGTTCAGAGTCTCTTCTGGTTTGGCTCCCTCTCTGTTTTTACCTTATTTTATTTTTCCTTCCCTTCCCCATGTTCATCTGTTTTGTTTCCTAAATCCCACATATGAGTAAAATCATATAGTATTTGTGTTTCTCTGACTGACTTATTTCACTTGGCATAATACCCCTAGTTCCATCCACGTTGTTGCAAATGGCAAGATTTCATTCTTTTTGGACACTGAGTAATATGCCATTATACACACACCCCCTTCCCCACATCTTCTTTTTTAAAAAAGATTTTATTTATTTATCTGACAGAGAGAGAGACAATGAGAGAGGGAACACAAGCAGGGGGAGTGGGAGAGGGAGAAGCAGACTCCCCTCTGAGCAGGGAGCTCAATGCGGGGCTTGATCCCAGGACCCTGGGATCATGACCTGCGCCAGAGGAAGACACTTAATGACTGAGCCACCCAAGTGCCCCCACATGCCACATCTTCTTTATCCACTCATTTGTTGATGGAAATCTAGGCTCTTTCCATATTTTGGCTTTTGTGGACATTGCTACCATAAACATCAGAGTGCATGTACCCCTTCAGATCAACGTTTTTGTATTATTTGGATAAATACCCTGAAGTACAATTGCTGGATCATTGGGTAGTTCTATTTTTGACTTTTTGAGAAACCTCCATACTGTTTTCCAGAGTGGCTGCACCAGTTTGCATTCCCACCAACATTATAAGAGGGTTCCTTTCTCTGCATCTTTGCCAACATCTGTTGTTTCCTGACTTGTTAATTTTAGCCATTCTGATTGGTGTGAGGTGGTATTTCATTGTAGTTTTGATTTGTATTTCTCTGATGCCGAGTGATGTTGAGCACTTTTTCATGTGTCTGTTGGCCATTTGTAAGTCTTTGGAGAAATGTCTGTTCCTGTCTCCTGCCCATTTCTTGACTAGATTTTTTGTTTTTTGGGTGTTGAGTTTGATAAGTTCTTTATAGGGTTTGGATACTAGCCCTTTATCTGATAAGACATTTGCAAATATCTTCTCCCATTCCATAGGTTGCCTTTTAGTTTTGTCAACTGTTTCCTTTGCTGTGCGGAAGCTTTTTACCCTGATGAAGTCCCAATAGTTCATTTTTGCTTTTGTTTCCCTTGCCTCCAGAGATGTGTCTAGTAAGAAGTTGCCACAGCTAAGGTCAAAGAAGTTACTGCCTGTATTCTCCTCTAGGATTTTGATGGATTCCTGTCTCAAATTTAGGTCTTTCATCCATTTTGAATTTATTTTTGTGTATGGTGTAAGAAAGTGGTCCAATTCCATTCTTCTGCATGTGGCTGTCCAGTTTTCTCAACACCGTTTGTTGAGAGACTATCTCTTTTCCTTTGGATATTCTTTCCTGCTTTGTTGAAGATTAATTGACCTTTATTGATTGATTGATTGATTGACTTTAGGGACTGAAAGAAAGAGCAGGAACAGGGGGAGGAACATAGTGGGAGGGAGAGGAAGAGGGAAAGAATCTTGAACAGATTCTGCACTCAGCACAGAGCCCAACGAGGGGCTTGATCTCATGACCCTCAGATCATGACCTGAGCCAAAACCAAAGGTTGGCTGTGTAACTGACTGAAGCCACCCAGGTGCCCCACAACAGGTCACGTTTTAAGAACAGACTTTAACTGTTCAATATACTTGTATGGCCATGACCTGGATGTAATATATACCTGATGGAACAAATATGTACAATTATGGTTACTGCACATAGCCATAACCAGCTATGAATAAAAAGGATTAGAAGCAGATTAAGTAATTTCTAATATATAGTTTAAAGTCTCATTGACAAAGAATACTGAAGGAAAAATGATGCAAGGTAGAATTAATCAACATCTCAGAAATGTCTGATTTTATTATAAAGAACAGAACACAAGTAACATTATATAATTGGGAGAGAATTCTTATTAATTTCTCCTGGTGACATTCAGAGGCCATAAAATAGTACAGTAAGAAACTGTAGGATATTAAAGTTAGAACTTGACCACGTAGATTCTAATAAAGCTTTTCATATAAACACACACATGCACACACATTCAGAGGGCTGATGTATTTCCCCTTGAAGATTTATTTAAGTAAAAATTGATGTTTATTGTCAAGCAAGTTACCAAAGCAGTCTATAACATGTTCTAAAGTCTGTTTTATCTGTTCCATTATTTGGAAGGCCTATTTCATCAAAGTGTGGTAGGTAGCCAAGGAAATCACATTCAGAGGGGAGGGGAAATAGATCATCCTGGAATAAGAGCAAGGTAAGAATGTAGCATTGAACAGGGATGCTAGCTTCTAGGTGAGAACCTAGGACATAAGAGCTAGCCTCTAGATCATGAGGAAGGTAGCCTAGGTGTATATATATATATATTTTTAAATAATAAGCATTTTTTATTTTTTATTTTTTTTAGGTTGAATACTTTGGTATTTTGTTTTGTTTTGTTTTATTATGTTCAATTAGCTAGTGTACAGTACATCATTAGTTTTGATGTACTATTCAATGATTCATTAGTTACATATAACACCCAGTGTTCATCACCACATGTGCCCTCCTTAATACCTATCACCTGGTTACCCCATACCCCCAACACCCTCCCTTCTGTAACCCTCAGTTTGGTTCCCAAGTCCAGAGTGTGTATATATCTTATGATGGTTTTGAAGATGTGAAGGAATATCCTGTCTTGGATGTTCATTTACAAGAATGGTTAAGAGGGTTATCAACTGTCCAGTGATGTTTTGAAGAACCACCTTTAAAGATTTTTTTTTTTTTTTGAGAGAGAGAGAGTGAACGGGCAGGAAAGGTAGAGAGAATCTGAAGCAGGCTCCACACAGAGCTCAGAGCCAGACTCAGGACTTAATCCCATGACCATGAGATCATGACCTGAGACAAAATCAAGAGTCAGATGCTTAAACAACTGAGCCACCCAGGCACCCCAAGAACCATCTTTAGAGAAGCCTGTATTCTGACTCAGATATTCTTTAGTGTCAGGTCATATTTAGCCTGCATTTTATTCCCCTCCTTTTTTTTTTTTTTTACACAGTAGATGAAAACAAAGTACAAAAATAGTATGTAATTTCCAATTCTGTCTTGGTCATTTATCAGTTAATGTGGACTTTGGATAATCATTACGTTCTTGGGGCGCCTGGGTGGCTCAGTCATTAAGCGTCTGCCTTCGGCTCAGACATCGGGCTCCCTGCTCAGCGGGAGGCCTGCTTCTCCCTCTCCCACTCCCCCTGCTTGTGTTCCCTCTCTCGCTGTGTCTCTCTCTGTCAAATAAATAAATAAAATCTTTAAAAAAAAAATCATTACGTTCTTATGGCCTTAGGTAAGCATTTTATAATAGTAGCTGTTGCTTGTTTACATGTTTTATGTATCTTATTACACAGAATATAGTCTTCATGATAATGCTATGAGGTAGTTAATATTAGCCCCATTTTAGAAATGAGATGCAGAGAAGTAAGGGAGTTGCCTGAAGTCACCAATAAGGGGCTGTGAGTCTGGAATTTGAAAGCAGGTCTATGCAATCTCAACCCAGTTCTATCACCTGTTACTTGAGGAGTATGAGGAGACTAGAGGGTTTGTAGGGAAGCACCAGGTCTGAAATTGTCAAAAAGAGGCTTGTAGAGAACTGTTCTATGTAGAAATAAAAGGTACTTGTTTTCAACTAAGCTACCCTATGTGCGAAACCCTGCAGTAGAATCAAGGTGGACAGGATGCAGTTCCTGCCTATCAAAGCCTTCTAGATATGGTAAAAACAAGGTCACATTCTTAAGTAAAATGTTAGATTGCAATCCTTGCCATAAAGGGATAAAAACAAGTTATTTTGAAGATTAAAAAGAGGGAGAGATCATGTTTGATGGAAGGAGAATCAGGAAAGTCTTAAAAAGGAGGGCCCTTTTCAGAGAGGGCCTTGGAGAGTAAAGAGGACTGAAGCAAAGTTATTGCTACTGGTGGTTGTAAGAAAGGGTGTGATGAAGAAATCTCTTAGAGAAGGAATAGTTTAAGCAAAATGTAGGACATGAGAAAAGGCACTGCATATTTTAAAAGTAGAAAGTCTTGTCATTTTATCAGTGTTTAGAAAATACACAGCATGGCTTGTGGAATGAAGCTGGAATGTGGGTTGATATCATGTCACTTAGGACTTTAAATGGCATTTTTAGCATTTTAGATTATTCATTGGTCCAGTGGTTCTCATACTTGGGTGAGCACCAGAATCATCCCCAGGGCTTGGAGAAACATAGATTTCTGGGCCCTACCCCTGAATTTCTGATTGAGTAGAGCTAGAGTAGAATCTGAGAATTTGCATTTCTATCAAGTTCCCAGATGATGCTGATGCTACTGGTCTCAGAACAACAGTTTGAGAACCACTGCAGTAGGCAACAGTGATCCAGAAAAGGCTTTGAGCAAGGGAATAACTAGATCAGGGAGATGCTTTACCAAAGTCAATATTTTTGTAGGATAGATTGTAGCAAGAAAGATTACTTTAATCAATGGACATAAAGTCTCAATTATGCAATATACATAAGTTCTAGAGATCTGGGCATTGTCCGTTATTTAACAATACTTTATTTTATACTTAAATTTTTGTTAAGAGGTTAGTCTCATGTTAGGCATTCTTTACACAATAAGATAAAATTTAAAAAGTAAAGAGGTTACTCTAGTTTAAGAGGCTATTACCATAGTACAGGAAGTAGTTGATTGGGGTTTTAACAGTATCAGTGAAGGGGAAAAGTAAAATACTCAGAGTTTTCCAATTTTATCCCCATCCACCTTTACTGCAATCCTTTCTCTACATCCCTGTGAGAATCTGAGAAGTGAAAAGCTAATGTAGTTCTAAGAAAGTAAACTATAAAAAACAAATATGAATCATTTTATGCAGGCCACTTTAAAGAAATATGCAGAGCCACAGTAACTCTTGGCTATAATAAAACTAAAGGCATTAAATTATCTGAAGAGAGAAGGTACATAGGAGAGAAAGTAGTTGGTTAGCAGTCATGGAGCTCAAAAACAGGAGAGCCACAGAGTCAAAGCTGAGGCAACCTCCCCAAGGTCTGACCAGGGACAGTTCCTGGCTTGGTGGCAGGTATCTCTCCAAAATGGATATGGCTGTATGCTCTCTGTAAGCTATATTTTTTCCTTATATTCAACAAATACATTAATATTCAGACTTAAGATTTTATCTCTTGTTAACTATACTCAAATAAAAAAAATTAAATTTATTTCTTGAGGGGCACCTGGGGAGTTCAGTTAAATGTCTGCCTTCAGCTCAGGTTATGATCCCAGGGTCCTGGGATCGAGTCCCATGTCAGGTTCCCTGCTCAGTGGGGAGTCTGCTTCTCACTCTTCCCCTCTCTCTAGCCCTCACCCCCCATTCATGTTCTCTCTCTGTGTCTCAAATAAATAAAATAAAATTAAAAAAAAATAAATTTATCTTTTGAGACAAGGCCACAGTGAAAAGACCAGAAGAGAAAACCATGCCAGTGACAGAAAGGCATGAGGTCTTTTGAGAGGAATCAAGTGACCAACTACACACTCTAAACAAGTTCTATGTGATCAAATGGAAGCAGTCATTATAACTGGGAACTTGAGATGTTAGGTTAGATTTTGGACTTTGCGAACCTTGCATTACCTAATTTGTATGCACAGACAAATTCCTGCTATTTATTGTTTGTGATTGGGTTAACAAAATTCAACCCAGAGAAAATTAATTTAGTGATATTAAGTAAAATAGCAAAGTAAAAAGGAAGATAGAAGTAGACTGGATGGGAAAATCAATGCCAGGAACATAGCATATTAAATTCAGTTCTCATTTGCTTGCCCTTTTCAGAGGAAGTCAGGAAGAAGTAGAACTGTCTGTCCTGTGCCATCTAATAAAGTCTTGCCATATTGCTACTTTTGAATTTGTTTATCATACCAATTTGCTCAATAAATTTAGAATTTAGAGAGAAGTACAAGCTGTCTGTCCTTTGGTTTGAGAGTTACAATGTAACAAGGACTTGCTCTCTAGAGAAGCAAATCAAGAAGCAAGCAACCCATCCCAAGCTGGATTTTGTGAGATCAGCAGAATGAAATGTGTAGTAAGAGGTCAGGGACTGTATAAATCCTGGGATTAGATTTTAAAGTGAATACAATAACTCAGCGCCCAGCCATGAAAGAGACAGGGGACTTGGTAGTTATGGTGATACTCTGACTCTTTTGCCAAATGTTGGGAGAGTGAAAAAAGAACAGAGAAATGTAATCCTGTTGTGTCTATCCTGAGAGCTTGAGAATATAAATCATTTGAAACTTACTCTGGTGAAATACAATCTAAAGCCCTAATCACCTGAAATTCCTGTCACTAGGTTCAAGGGGAAACTTAGCTGTCAGTATTTCCAAACCCCCATTCTAATTGCTTAGATCGTTTCTTTAAAAAGACCAGAAACCAAGGGAAGGACCAAGATCTCTCTCAGATTTTACTCTCAAAAAAGGAGCATTCACAGGTGGCCAAGAAATCTCGGTCAGCTCAGCAAAATATTTAACACATAATTTTGTACCAGATATTGGTCTAGATACTAGACATATTGTGGTAAATTATTTTTAAGTGCAGAAGGACGTAGAATGTTAGATACATAATTGTTAGGTACTTACAGTTGTGAAAAGTGAAATTCAAAAAAAACTTTCTATAAAAATGTTAGAGCAACATAATCTAGTTTTAGCTCAGAAAACCTTCTATGGAGAGCAGCTTAAAGTTTGTCCTTGAAGGATGGACAGTGATCAACTAGGTAAATGTATCTGTAAAGAGCATTCTGGATGAGGCAACATCATACATCGGAGCTCTAAAGTAGAAAGTAACTTCATATACCCAAAGAAGTGAAAGGAAGTAGCTGTAGTTACAAATACAGTAGAAGTGATGTAAAATAAGGGAGGCAGAGAAGGATGCAATTTGTAAGGAGCTGAAGAGCAAATAAATATGGAGTGTGTGTGTGTGTGTGTGTGTGTGTGTGTGTGTGTGTGTGTTGGAGTATCCAGAGAAAGGGAGGTAGAAACTTTATATATATATGAACTTTATATATATAAATATATAGAGTTATATAATTACTTGTAATATTCATGTATATATATGTGTGTGTCAAATATTTATTATTATATAATATATTAAATATAATTAATATTTATTATTATTATAAAGATAACCTTGGTTCTTGGCCTTCTTGATTTCTCTGCAACTTATAATGGAAATAGTTTTGAAACTGGATGTGTCTTTGTGATATTCCCTAGGGCTGTTCACAAACACTAGTGTTTCCCTCCCGTCCTATGTAAGATTGCACCTCCCCTGACCCTTGAAGTTAGACGAGGCCTCGTGACTTGCTTTGACCTATACCATGTGAGTGGGACTATGGGTGTCACTTGTGAAGATGCATGAAGGGCCACTGGGCAATCCACCATGTCCTCTTGCCTTGCTGCAGCAATCATGAAAGCTTGTATAGAAATGGGTCCTCCGTCAGCCAAGCTTGCACCCATAAGCAATTAAGATAAACAGAATCCTTGGCTTGAGCTCCAACAGAATTTTATAATTATTATACCAACAGGGTTTTTGATCATCAAATGCTGGTTAATTTTTATGATCATTTT
The DNA here is from genome assembly GCF_002201575.2 of Neomonachus schauinslandi. Lineage (NCBI taxonomy): Eukaryota > Metazoa > Chordata > Mammalia > Carnivora > Phocidae > Neomonachus > Neomonachus schauinslandi. The sequence goes on along the minus strand of NC_058413.1, from coordinate 70,419,391 downwards.
ATTCTCCTCTACTGTAACATGGACATTTGGAGAATTCTCATCACTGCCTAATTGGCTTTCAAAAGAAAATCAATTGAATGGAAGGAATGCCGAGAATGGCAAAGTTAGTAAAAAGTAGAGCATGGCCTTCTCTTGTAGATGCCAGAAACCAGCTGCTCCTCCTAATTCAGCAGACAGAAATTCTCGTGCCCTGCCTATACACTCTAGAGCAATGGTTTGCAAAACAGATGTGGTGAAGCACTGGTGTGTTGCAGTCATTTGCAAGCTAAATCATCAATAATTTATTGCGAATAATATAGTAGTAACGTTTATAAATCATTAACTTCAAATAATTAGAATGGATTCAAAATCATTCCTTTTAACTTGTATTCTATCACACTTCTCTGAATTGGGAATGAAGAGTATATGGGAATGTGGTTTGTCTGAAGCCATATCAGTGCATCGCCCACCAAGTCAGATTCCCTGGAGAACAACTAGGATTCTAGTTAGATGTATAACCATGAACAGGTTGCTATTCCTTTCTGAGTCTGTTTCCTCATTTACTAAATAGTGATAACCCTACCAGCCTACTTTCCAACAAGGGAAGCTCAGTGTACAATACAGGATAATAGATACAGTAGTTACGTATAAATAAGAAAGCTCTATATATGAGTTATTATTGCTAAATAAGTAAATAACTACCACTTGTACTAAGTACAACCAGGAGATAGAAATCAAAGTGCAAATGTGCCTTCAAACTTTTCTAGTTGTGAATATAAGTTGCACACAGGTTAAGAGATGTCTAATAAACTGAGACAGTCTGCTAGGTTGTAAATTCTAGGCTCGTGTAGCCACTCCAGAATTCCAAGGCGGGGTGGGGAGGATTGTAGAGTAGGGATGCAGGAAAATTTCACCAAGGAGAAAAGATTGGAAGTGTGCCTTGACTGCTAGGGAGGATGCAGAAATGTGGCCATGTGGGAGCATGACATCATGAAATGTCTGGAACAGCATTCTCACTTGTGTCTACACTGGCCCTGTTGATATCCAGCTTCACATATCTTACAGAAAGATGCTCTTAAATTGACAGTGCAATTATTGCAGTCTTAATGCAAAAATTAGAAGCACCAATTGTGGCTGCAAGGGATAATATTTGTTGAGTACTAGAAGTAAGGCAGAAAAGGATGCAAATTATAAGAGATAGGGCAAAGTAGAAATGACATTTATTGAATGCCAATTCAGGGCCAAGCACTAGTAGACATTTTGCATATATATCATCTCATTACCAGAAACACTTGTAAAGTGGATATTATTTTCCTTGACATAGAAATGAAGAAACTGGGTCCCAGAAAGCTTAAGTAAAATTTTCAAGATTTAATAGCACAGAAGTGGTAGAGACAAGATGTTCACCCACACCTATCCAACTCCAAAGCCTAGGCATATTTACCAGACCGTTGTTCATTCTCTCAAAGATTTTTCAAGCTACTGATAGTGGGAATGAGAATGGTGGGGGTAGAAATTATACACAAATAACAAAATGTAAGACAGCCTCTGACGATACCACATAGTCAATATTTAAATTAAGATAGAAACTGTAACTGAGATGGAGTGAAAGTATAAGCACACACACTTGGTAGGATGAGGTCCAGGACAGGTAGAAAAAGCAGCTTATTTATGCCATGAAAGACTGTTTATTTTCATCTCTGCCTAGTGAACCTCAGTAATTGCCTTTAATCTCAGAATAAGAGCAAGACGACTGCAAGTGTCAGTCACACATAACAATGTATAGAGAGAAAATAAAGGATTCTTTCTTCTTGTGATTCAGTCTTAATAGAAAGGGAACTTCCCACTCGGACTTCCCAACAGATATTACTTCTTGTCTTATTGCCCATAAGTGGGTCACCTGTCCCCTCCTGACTCACGTGTAGGTAGGAGTGATGGGTTGTCCCAATAACACTAGCAACATTGATTGAGCACTTACTAGCTGCAGACAATGTTCTATGTGCTTCCCATGGATTTAATTCTCCAAAAGCTCTATGATATGGCTGTTATTATTATTACTCACCACTTTAAAGTTGAAGAAACTAAGAAAGAAAGAGGTTAAGTAATTTTCTAAAGTAAGGAAATGAGCGTGTGAGTCAGGCAGGTCAAGTAATTGAATCTGTACTCAGTCTCTATGCTGTATTGTTTCATGTCGTTCTACCCTTAATCTAAACAGATCACTTTTAGAGCTGGAAGTGAGGTCAGTGTTGCTGGGATGCTTGGTTACAAGTAAGGAAGATGAAAAGCAGACAAACAAAAACCTGAGGTATTACCACAAGAAGGAAGGACATTGCTTTGAGAGACCTGCAGATAAAGAGATTCTTCTATTCCTGAGATAGTCAGTGAAGATATCATTGAGGAGCAGGCATCATGGGACTTCTTTCTTTCTTTTTTTTTTTTAATTTATTTTTTAAAAGATTTTATTTATTTATTTGTCACAGACAGAGAAAGAGAGAGAGAGAGCACAAGCAGGGGGAGCAGAGGCAGAGGAAGAAGCAGACTCCCCACTGAGCAGGGAGCCTGAGCGGGACTCGATCCTAGGACCCCGGGATCATGACCCGAACCCAAGGCAGATGCTTAACTGATTGAGCCACTCAGGAATCCCATGGGACTTCTCTCTAATGGATAGGCAGCATTTCTTTTCTTTTATTAGATGAGTAGGGGAGGATTTAAAAAAAATAGCTCAGTTCTATTGATCAATTAAACAATAGAATAAACACTATGTTAACAGTTTCATATGCATTTTAAACTTAATTTTTTAAAGATTTTATTTATATATTCGAGATAGAGCAAGTAAGAGAGCAGGAGCAAGGGAGCAGAGGGAGAAGGAGAAGCAGACTCCCTGCTGAGCAGGGAGCCTGACCTGGGGGGTCGATCCCAGGATGCCAGGATCATGACCTGAGCTGAAGGCAGACGCTTAACTGACTGAGCCACTCAGACACCCCTAAACTTAATTTTTATGGCAACCATATAGTTATTTCTGCTTAATATGCCCATTCTACAAATAAGAAAACACAGAGCTTAAAAAAGTTAAGGCCCAAAACACACCAAGGGAAAATAATGGGACTAGGATTCAAACCCGGTTCTGACTCTAAAGTCTAGCTCTTCTAAATGACATTAGATTTCCTATATGATTTATATATAGGAACCTGAGAAAGGGAATCCCCACAATTCAATGCAAGCAGCAGCCCTACATCAATTCATGATTATAAACTCAATTGACCATCCAGGCAGACATCCATGTAAATTCATTTTCAAACCTTCTGACCTACCCACAATCAATAAAAGTAAATTTGAGAATCTTTTTCATCTCATCATGTGATCCAAATTAAACGATTCACCTGTCTGCCTCTAGCTAAGCTTGTAAAGACGAGTAGAAATCAGGACTTCAGTAAAACTTAGGGTCTTTCCCTTCTCCATCCTTTAACTGTTGTCATGGCTAAGAGTCCAGTCTTGCTGGGGACACTGAACCCTTCTATAAATCCACTTTGATTGTATTCATAAAGAGTAGCATTCCTTTGAAAGGCTCAAAGCCTGGGCCATGCTAGTCCAGAGATTGCCTGTCGACAGCGTTTAAGTAATTATAGCAGGTAAGCTGTCTGGCTCCATTACAGACATTTAATAGTGGGCAAATAAATATTTTTATAGCTTTGGTGTTACTTTTGATGTTGAAACCAAAATCCACAAAAATATTTGGGTACCATATGCTAAGTGCTGTAAAAGCAAAGAAAAATCGTCAGTCTCTTTGCAGTTCCAACTGTCACTTACATGGTAGCCTATAAAGTGGGTTATGTGCAACTTGGAATTCAACTTTAGTGGACATTCCTCTCATTTTAAATGGCAAATGAATACAAATGACAGTAATGACATGGCCATTAGTGGTGATCTCCAAATTAACGAATCATTTTCACATCTGCTAGAATTTTTTGAATAGTCAACTTCAATTCTTTTAATGATTACTTAATTAAAGGGAATTAGAACTTTAACAATATGGCAATTTAATTTAAAAAAATGGGAGAGAAGTGTCACAGCTACATCTTTCATTCATTTTAATTTGAGAAAATGTATTATCTTCTCAGAGAGTACCAAAGAGGAACTGAAAAGCATTTTCCCCAAAAGAAAAGTGGGTTATAATAAGATGAATCACAAAGTTGCCTCATATTCAGTTGTCATTTAGTCAATGTTATTAACTTGGTTTTATAAGAGCTTAAGGAGGTAGATTCTCAGAGTAATTCAATCAGTAAAAGCAAGTTCTTTAACCCCTGTTCCAGCAAATCTCTTCTATTGATTTTTGGGGCATGTGGCAAATGAGGAGAAATGCAAAGCAATTATAATGCTATATGGAATATCAGACTTTACAAGCAGTTGGAGCTGGGAGCTCATGTTTGTGAATTCATTGCTATATGAGCTTTCTAGTCTATCCATTTCAAGAGTTATTAGGGTATTTAAGATACTACTCCTAAATGTCACCCACAATTTTAATCCCCATATCTTTTCATTTCTTAGAGGACAATATATGTTGTAGGTCCAATTTCCCAGCTGCATTGCCACTCTCCCTGAATGGTATGCATCTGGGGACATGCACTGGGTCAAGGGCTCAAAACATTTGCTACTGTTTTTGTTTAAAATATGTGTGAGGGGGAGGGCGGAGCAAGATGGCGGAGGAGTAGGAGACCTGGATTTCGTCTGGTCTCAGGAATTCAGCTGGATAGGGATCAAACCATTCTGAACACCTACAAACTCAACAGGAGATCGAAGAAAAGAAGAGCAACAACTCTCTCATCAGAAAAGCGACCACTTTCTGGAAGGTAGGACGTGCTGAGAAGTGAATCCGAGGCGATATTCGGGAGGATAGATGGCGGGGGAGGGGCCTCCGTCGGCCGCTTCTGGCAAGTGATAGAGCCGCGGAGCACAAAATCAGAACTTTTAAAAGTCTGCTCCACTGAGGGACGTCACTCTGGTGGCTAAGGGGGGGTGGAACCCTCCGGGACAGTGTTGTCTCAGGACCCACGGGTCACAGAAAGACCGGGGGTGCCTGAGTGTGGCAGAGCTCCCAGGTATCGGAGCAGGGAAGCCGGCTGCAGAGGCGGAGCCCAGGCGCGGGCTCTCAGCTCGGGGTTGCCATAAACCGTGATCCGCGGCACAGTTGGGCCACTGCTCCTCCAGCAGGGACCCAACAAGCGGCAGATCCGGGGAGACTCACCTTCCTTCCCTGGGAGGAGCCGCGCGGGAGTGCACCGCAGGGATCTGCTGGGTTTGGAGACTCCACCCGGGGTCGGGTGCCAGAGATAGAAACGCGCGGTCACAGGCCGGGTGAGCATGGAGTGTGGCTGGAGACCGGGGAGACGGGAGTGACTGACGGCTTTTCTCTGGGGGTTCACTGAGAAGCGGGGCCCCGAAGTCTCGGCTCCTCCGCGGCGGAGATTGGGAGGCCGCCATTTTCACTCTCCGCCTCCAAAGCTGTACGGAAAGCTCGCAGGGAACAAAAGCCCCGGAGAGCAAACCCCAGCAGATTACTTAGCTGGGAGGGGGCAAGGGCGGGGCAATTCTGCCTCCAGCAAAGACATTTGGAAACCACGGCAACAGGCCCCTCCCCAGAAGATCAGCGAGAACAGCCAGCCAAGACCAAGTTTACCGATTAGTGAGAACGGCAGAACTCCAGCACTAGGGGACTACTGCACATAGAATTCATGGCTTTTTTACCATGATTCTGTAGTCTTTCAAAGTTAATTTTTTTTTTAACTGTCTTTTTTTCTTTTTTTTTTCTTTTTGAATTTTTCTTTTTCCCTTTTTCAACCAACATCTTATCAATCCCTTTTTAAAAAAAAAAAACATTTTTATTTTTCATTTTTAGAGTCATATTCTATCCCTTCATAGTAGTTACCCATATTTTTGGCTTATATATATAAGTTGTTCTCTCTTTAAAATTTTGAGATAGTTTCTTCTAACAGATCAAAATATACCCTAAATCTCTAGTATATGGTGTTTTCTATTCCCCTGCCTGATCACATCCTCTCCCTTTTTTTTTTCTTTTTTTAAATCCTCTTCTTTCTTTTTTCAAACAACTTCTTATCAATTCCTTTTATAAAATTTTTTATAATTTCCATCTTTACAGTCATATTCCATCCCTTCATCATATCAACCCTTATTTTTGTACATATATAAGTTTTTCTTTCTTTAAAATTTTGGGAGGCACTTTCTTCTAAAAGACCAAAATACACCCCAAATCTAGTGTGTGGCACTTATCATATTTGATCACATTCTGGTTTTTTTGTTGTTGTTGTTTTGTTTTGTTTGTTTTTGTTTTTATCTTTATCTTTTTCTTTTTTTCTTTTTCTTTTTTCTCTCTTTCCCTTTCTTTTCCCACTGCTTCAGGTTTTTTCTGATTTGTTTAGAGTATATTTTCTGGGGATGTTGTTACTCTGCTAGCATTTTGTTCTCTCATTAATCTATTCTCCTCTGCACAAAATGACAAGACGGAAAAAATCACCTCAACAAAAAGAACAAGAGGTAGTACCGACTGCCAGGGACCTACTCAATACGGACATTAGTACAATGTCAGATCTAGAGTTCAGAATCATCACTTTAAAGATACTAGCTGGGCTTGAAAAAATATGGAAGTTATTAGAGAAACCCTTTCTGGAGAAGTAAAAGAACTAAAATCCAACCAAGTAGAAATCAAAAAGGCTATTAATGAGGTGCAATCAAAAATGGGGGCGCTAACTGCTAGAATAAATGAGGCAGAAGAGAGAATCAGTAATATAGAAGATGAAATGATGGAAAATAAAGAAGCTGAGAAAAAGAGAGATAAACAACTACTGGATCACGAGGGCAGAATTCGAGAGATAAGCGATACCATAAGACGAAACAACATTAGAATAATTGGGATCCCAGAAGAAGAAGAAAGAGAGAGAGGGGCAGAAGGTATAATGGAGCAAATTATAGCAGAGAACTTCCCTAATTTGGGGAAGGAAACAGGCATCAAAATCCAGGAGGCACAGAGAACCCCTCTCAAAATCAATAAAAATAGGTCAACACCCCGACATCTAATAGTAAAACTTACGAGTCTCATAGACAAAGAGAAAATCCTGAAAGCAGCTCGAGAGAAGAGATATGTAACCTACAAGGGTAGAAACATTAGATTGGCAACAGACCTATCCACAGAGACCTGGCAGGCCAGAAAGGACTGGCAGGATATATTCAGAGCACTAAACGAGAAAAATATGCAGCCAAGAATACTCTATCCAGCTAGGCTGTCATTGAAAATTGAAGGAGAGATAAAAAGCTTCCAGGACAAACAAAAACTAAAGGAATTTGCAAACACAAAACCAGCCCTACAGGAAATCTTGAAAGGAGTCCTCTAAGTAAAGAGAGACCCCAAAAGCAACATAGACCAGAAAGGAACACAGACAATATACGGTAACAGTCACCTTACAGGCAATACAATGGCACTAAATTCCTATCTTTCAATAGTTACCATGAATGTAAATGGGCTAAATGCCCCAATCAAAAGACACAGGCTATCAGACTGGATTAAAAAACAAGACCCATTGATATGCTGTCTGCAAGAGACTCATTTTCGACCCAAAGACAGCCCCAGATTGAAAGTGAGGGGGTGGAAAACCATTTACCATGCTAATGAACACCAAAAGAAAGCTGGGGTGGCAATCCTTATATCAGACAAATTAGATTTTAAACCAAAGACTGTAATAAGAGATGAGGAAGGACACTATATCCTACTTAAAGGATCTATCCAACAAGAAGATCTAACAATTGTAAATATCTATGCCCCTAACATGGGAGCAGCCAATTATATAAGCCAATTAATAACAAAAGCAAAGAAACACATTGACAACAATACAATAATAGTGGGGGACTTTAACACCCCCCTCACTGAAATGGACAGATCATCTAAGCAAAAGATCAACAAGGAAATAAAGACTTTAAATGACACACTGGACCAAATGGACTTCACAGACATATTCAGAACATTCCACCCCAAAGCAACGGAATACACATTCTTCTCTAGTGCCCATGGAACATTCTCCAGAATAGATCACATCCTAGGTCATAAATCAGGTCTCAACCGGTACCAAAAGATTGGGATCATTCCCTGCTTATTTTCAGACCACAATGCTTTGAAACTAGAACTCAATCACAAGAGGAAAGTCGGAAAGAACTCAAATACATGGAGGCTAAAGAGCATCCTACTGATGAATGAATGGGTCAACCAGGAAATTAAAGAAGAATTAAAAAAATACATGGAAACCAATAAAAATGAAAACACAACTATTCAAAATCTGTGGGATGCAGCAAAGGCAGTCCTAAGAGGAAAGTATATAGCAATACAAGCCTTTCTCAAGAAACAAGAAAGGTCTCAAGTACACAACCTAACCCTCCACCTAAAGGAGCCGGAGAAAGAACAGCAAATAAAGCCTAAACCCAGCAGGAGAAGAGAAATAATAAAGATCAGAGCAGAAATCAATGAAATAGAAACTAAAAGAACAGTAGAACAGATCAACGAAACTAGGAGATGGTTCTTTGAAAGGATTAACAAGATTGATAAACCCCTGGCCAGACTTATCAAAAAGAGAAGAGAAATGACCCAAATCAACAAAATCATGAATGAAAGAGGAGAGATCACAACCAACACCAAAGAAATAGAAACAATTATAAGAACATATTATGAGCAACTCTATGCCAGCAAATTAGATAACCTGGAAGAAATGGATGCATTCCTAGAGATGTATCAACTACCAAAACTGAACCAGGATGAAATAGAAAACCTGAACAGACCTATAACCACTAAGGAAATTGAAGCAGTCATCAAAAATCTCCCAACAAACAAAATCCCAGGGCCAGATGGCTTCCCAGGGGAATTCTACCAAACACTTAAAGAAGAATTAATACCTATTCTTCTGAAACTGTTCGAAAAAATAGAAATGGAAGGAAAACTTCCAAACTCGTTTTATGAGGCCAGCATTACCTTGATCCCAAAACCAGACAAAGACCCCATCAAAAAGGAGAATTACAGACCAATATCCCTGATGAACATGGATGCAAAAATTCTCACCAAAATACTAGCCAATAGGATCCAACAGTACATTAAAAGGATTATTCACCATGACCAAGTGGGATTTATCCCTGGGCTGCAAGGTTGGTTCAACATCCGCAAATCAATCAATGTGATACAATACATTAACAAAAGAAAGAACAAGAATCATATGATCCTCTCAATAGATGCAGAAAAAGCTTTTGACAAACTACAACATCCTTTCTTGATCAAAACTCTTCAGAGTATAGGGATCGAGGGTACATACCTCAATATCATAAAAGCCATCTATGAAAAACGTACAGCGAATATCATTCTCAATGAGGAAAAACTGAGAGCTTTCCCCCTAAGGTCAGGAACGCGACAGGGATGTCCACTATCACCACTGCTATTCAACATAGTATTGGAAGTCCTACCCACAGCAATCAGACAACAAAAAGAAATCAAAGGCATCCAAATTGGCAAAGAAGAAGTCAAACTCTCACTCTTTGCAGATGATATGATACTTTATGTGGAAAACCCCAAAGACTCCACCCCAAAACTGCTAGAACTCATACAGGAATTCAGTAAAGTGGCAGGATATAAAATCAATGCCCAGAAGTCAGTGGCATTCCTATACACCAACAACAAGACAGAAGAAAGGGAAATTAAGGAGTCGATCCCATTTACAATTGCACCCAAAACCATAAGATACCTAGGAATAAATCTAACCAAAGAGACAAAAGATCTGTACTCAGAAAACTATAAAATACTCATGAAAGAAATTGAGGAAGACACAAAGAAATGGAAAAACGTTCCATGCTCATGGATTGGAAGAACAAATATTGTGAAGATGTCAATGCTACCTAGAGCAGTGTACACATTTAATGCAATCCCCATCAAAATACCATCCACTTTTTTCAAAGAAATGGAACAAATCATCCTAAAATTTGTATGGAACCAGAAAAGACCCCGCATAGCCAGAGGAATGTTGAAAAAGAAAAGCAAAGCCGGCGGCATCACAATTCCGGACTTCCAGCTCTATTCCAAAGCTGTCATCATCAAGACAGCATGGTACTGGCACAAAAACAGACACATAGATCAATGGAACAGAAGAGAGAGCCCAGAAATGGACCCTCAACTCTATGGTCAACTCATCTTTGACAAAGCAGGAAAGAATGTCCAATGGAACAAAGACAGTCTCTTCAACAAATGGTGTTGGGAAAATTGGATAGCCACATGCAGAAGAATGAAACTGGACCATTTCCTTACACCACACACAAAAATAGACTCCAAATGGTTGAAAGACCTCAATGTGAGACAGGAGTCCATCAAAATCCTAAAGGAGAACACAGGCAGCAACCTCTTTGACCTCAGCCGAAGCAACTTCTTCCTAGAAACATCGCCAAAGGCAAGGGAGGCAAGGGCAAAAATGAACTCTTGGGACTTCATCAAGATAAAAAGCTTTTGCAAAGCAAAGGAAACAGTCAACAAAACCAAAAGACAACCAACAGAATGGGAGAAGATATTTGCAAATGACATATCAGATAAAGGGCTAGTATCCAAAATCTATAAAGAACTCATCAAACTCAACACCCAAAGAGCAAGGAATCCAATCAAGAAATGGGCAGAAGACATGAAAAGACATTTTTCCAAAGAAGACATCCAAATGGCCAACAGACACATGAAAAAGTGCTCAATATCGCTCGGCATCAGGGAAATCCAAATCAAAACCTCAATGAGATACCACCTCACACCTGTCAGAATGGGTAAAATTAACAAGTCAGGAAATGACAGATGTTGGCGGGGATGCGGAGAAAGGGGAACCCTCCTACACTGTTGGTGGGAATGCAAGCTGGTGCAGCCACTCTGGAAAACTGTATGGAGGTTCCTCAAAAAGTTGAAAATAGAGCTACCATACGATCCAGCAATTGCACTACTGGGTATTTACCCCAAAGATACAAAAGTAGGAATCCGAAGGGGTACATGCACCCCGATGTTTATAGCAGCAATGTCCACAATAGCCAAACTGTGGAAAGAGCCAAGATGTCCATCAACAGATGAATGGATAAAGAAGAAGTGGTATATATATACAATGGAATATTATGCAGCCATCAAAAGGAATGAGATCTTGCCATTTGCAACGGCGTGGATGGAACTGGAGGGTATTATGTTGAGTGAAATAAGTCAAACAGAGAAAGACATGTATCATATGATCTCACTGATATGAGGAATTCTTAATCTCAGGAAACAAACTGAGGGTTGCTGGAGTGGGGGGTGGGGTGGGAAGGATGGGGTGACTGGGTGATAGACACTGGGGAGGGTATGTGCTCTGGTAAGCGCTGTGAATTGTGCAAGACTGTTGAATCTCAGATCTGTACCTCTGAAACAAATAATGCAATATATGTTAAGAAAAAAAAAAAAGAAGAAGAAGAAGGTAGTGGGAGGGGAAGAATGAAGCGGGGGAAATCGGAGGGGTAGACGAACCATGAGAGACGATGGACTCTGAAAAACAAACAGGGTTCTAGAGGGGAGGGGGGTGGGAGGATGGGTTAGCCTGGTGGTGGGTACTGAGGAGGGCACGTTCTGCATGGAGCACTGGGTGTTATGCACAAACAATGAATCATGGAACACTTCATCTAAAACTAATGATGTAATGTATGGGGATTAACATAAGAATAAAAAAAAATAAATAAAAAATAAATAAAATAAAAATTATAAAAAAAAAATGTGTGAGGGTACATCAGAATTTTTTATTAATTCAAATACCAAAAACCCAAGAATAGACAATGCCCATTTTTCAAGATGTTAACCTGGTTTTTTGGATGAGAGTTATTTTTATGTCAATGAAAAAAATATATACACCTTTTCTACTCCTAACCATGTCTATGCTTTTTTAGAAAACCTGGTTAGTGATTCAGTGCTTTTAAAGGGAAGCAGGAGCATCACTCCTTGGTGCTGAGAGACAATGAAGGACAGAAAGAAATAAGGATTCCAGAGGTCTTGGGACTAAGAGACAGTGATAGAAAGAAATGAACAAGGAACAAAATCTGGGATCTTCTGGGACTCTCCTTTCAAATCTTGTGTATCTTATTTAAAAAAAATCTACCAATTTCATTTAAAAATTTTTAAATATTTGATATTAAACTTATCCCCTAAGATGAAACCATGCTCTCTTGAGTTTGAAGGAAAACATGGAGAGTGGGATACCTAGAGCACCAGGTGAGTAAAGGATGTGGAGATGAAGTTGGGAAGGAAGCCAGGGACCAGATAATGGTAGGACCAAGCCTATTAAGGACTATAGATTTCTTTCTATCCTAACACAAACTCATTAGGGGCTTTAAGCAAGTGGTTGATGTGATTTAAGTTTAAAGATCTTAAATTTTATTATATATTTTTTATGAAAATATCCAAATACACACAAAAGAGGAGAGAAGAATGCATTGAATATTCATATACCCATCAGTCATATTTAACAATTATTAAGAAGTTGCCATGCTTACAATTCTATCTATCTATCTCATTTTTGGTGCTTATTTATTTATTTATTTACTTATTGCTGAAATAATGCAAATCCCAGATCTCATATTATATCACTTCTTGCTGAGTATGTAGCTCTAAAAGCTATTATTCCACTCAACCAAGTTAGTGTTGCTTTGAAATATGTACTATTCAGTTTAGATTTAACTTTCTTTTTAAAATGTAATCTCTACCAGCTACCATATTGGACTAAGATTTCAAACCCATTACACACATTGTATTTGACTATTATTTCTCTTTAATCTCCTTTAATTTGGAGCAGTGCCTCTCTCCCCTGCCACCACCCTATTTTCACCATGACATACATGTGTTGAATGTATATGGTCATTTTTGCTATAGAATGTCTCACAGGAAGGATCTGTCTGCTTGTTTCATTGTGATGTCACTTGTTTCTCCTTTCTTCTTTTTTCTTCCTTTTTAAAATTTTTTAAACTAGAAGTTAGCTGAAAAGTCTTGATTGGGGGCAGAGCAAGATGGCGGAGGAGTAGGAGACCTGGATTTCGGCTGGTCTCAGGAATTCAGCTGGATAGGGATCAAACCATTCTGAATACCTATGAACTCAACAGGAGATTGAAGAAAAGAATAGCAACAACTGTCTCATCAGAAAAGCGACCACTTTCTGGAAGGTAGGACGTGCAGAGAAGTGAGTCTGAGGTGATATTTGGGAGGATAGACAGTGGCGGAGGGACCTCCGACAGCTGCTTCTGGCAAGTGATAGAGCCGCGAAGCACAAAATCGGAACTTTTACAAGTCGGCTCCGCTGAGGGACATCACTCCAGTGGCTAAGCTGGGGGCGGAACCCTCGTGGGACAGTGTGGTCTCAGGACCCTCAGGGTCACAGAAAGACCAGGGGTGCCTGAGTGCAGCAGAGCTCCCAGGTATTGGAGCAGGGAAGCCGGCACAGTCGGGCCACTGCTCCTCCAGCAGGGACCCAACAAGCGGCAGATCCGGGGAGATTCCCCTTCCTCCCCCAGGAGGAGTGGCATGGGAGCACACTGCAGGGATCTGCTGGGTTGGGAGACTCCACACGGGGCCGGGTGCCAGAGATAGAAATGCTCAGTCACAGGCCGGGTGAGCATGGAGTGTGGCCGGAGACCGGGGAGACAGGAGTGACTGACGGCTTTTCTCTGGGCGTGCACTGAGGAGCAGGGCCCCGAGTTCTTGGCTCCTCCAGGTTGGAGATTGGGAGGATGCCATTTTCACTCTCAGCCTCCAAAGCTGTACTAAAAGCTTGCAGGGAACAAAAGCTCCCGAGAGCAAACCCGAGCAGATTACTTAGCCGGGAGGGGGCAAGGGCGGGGCAATTCCGCCTCAGGCAAAGACATTTGGTAACCATGGCAACAGGCCCCTCCCCAAGAAGATCAGCGAGAACAGCCGGCCAAGACCAAGTTTACTGATCAATGAGAACGGCAGAACTCCAGTGCTGGGGGAATAATGCACATAGAATCCATGGCTTTTTTAACATGATTCTTTAGATTTTCAAAGTTAATTTTTTTTAACTCTTTTTGTTTTGAATTTTTCTTTTTCCCTATTTCAACCAACATCTTATCAAGCCCTTTTTTAAAAAAACATTTTTATTTTTCATTTTTAGAGTCATATTCTATCCCTTCATAGTAGTTACCTGTATTTTTGGCATATATATATAAGTTGTTCTCTCTTTAAAATTTTGAGATAGTTTCTTCTAACAGATCAAAATATACCGTAAACCTCTAGTGTATGGTTTTTTCCTACTCTCCTCCTGATCACATTCTCTCCCTTTTTTTTTCTTTTTTTTAAAAAATCCTCTTCTTTCTTTTTTCAAACAACTTCTTATCAATTCCTTTTATAAAATCTTTTATAATTGTCATCTTTACAATCATATTCCATCCCTTCATCATATCAACCCTTATTTTTGTACATATATAAGATTTTCTTTCTTTAAAATTTTGGGAGGCACTTTCTTCTAACAGACCAAAATACACCCAAAATCTAGTGTGTGGCACTGATCTATGTACCAGCCTGATCATATTCTGTTTTTTTTGTTTTGTTTTGTTCTGATTTTGTTTGTTTTTATCTTTATCTTTTTTTTTTCCTCTTTCTTTTTTCTCTCTTTCCTTTTCTTTTCCCACTGCTTCAGGTCCTTTCTGATTTGTTTAGAGTATATTTTCTGGGGACATTGGTAACCTGTTAGCATTTTGTTCTCTCATTCATCTATTCTCCTCTGCACAAAATGACAAGATGGAAAAAATCACCTCAACAAAAAAACAAGAGGTAGTACCGACTGCCAGGGACCTACTCAATACGGACATTAGTATGATGTGGGATCTAGAGTTCAGAATCATCACTTTAAAGATATTAGATGGGCTTGAAAAAAGCATGGAAGTTATTAGAGAAACGCTTTCTGGAGAAATAAAAGAACTAAAATCTAACCAAGTCAAAATCAAAAAGGCTATTAATTAGGTGCAATCAAATATGGGGGCACTAACTGCTAGGATAAATGAGGCAGAAGAGAGAATCAGTGATATAGAAGACCAAATGATGGAAAATAAAGAAGCTGAGAAAAAGAGAGATAAACAACTACTGGATCACGAGGGCAGAATTCGAGAGATAAGTGATACCATAAGACGAAACAACATTAGAATAATTGGGATCCCAGAAGAAGAAGAAAGAGAGAGGGGGGCAGAAGGTATATTGGAGCAAATTATAGCAGAGAACTTCCCTAATTTGGGGAAGGAAACAGGCATCAAAATCCAGGAAACAGAGAACCCCCCTCAAAATCAATAAAAATAGGTCAACACCCCGACATCTAATAGTAAAACTCACAAGTCTCAGAGACCAAGAGAAAATCCTGAAAGTAGCTTAGGAGAAGAGATATGTAACCTACAATGGTAGAAACATTAGATTGGCAACAGACCTATCCACAGAGACCTGGCAGGCCAGACAGGATGGGCAGGATAGATTCAGAGCACTAAATGAGAAAAATATGCAGCCAAGAATACTATATCCAGCTAGGCTGTCATTGAAAATAGAAGGAGAGATCAAAAGCTTCCAGGACAAACAAAAACTAAAGGAATTTGAAAACACAAAACCAGCCCTACAAGAAATCTTGAAAGGGGTCCTCTAAGCAAAGAGAGAGCCTAAAAGCAACATAGACCAGAAAGGAACACAGACAATATACAGTAACAGTCACCTTACAGGCAATACAATGGCACTAAATTCATGTCTTTCAATAGTTACCCCGAATGTAAATGGGCTAAATGCCCCAATCAAAAGACACAGGCTATCAGATTGGATTAAAAAAAAAGACCCATCAATATGCTGTCTGCAAGAGACTCATTTTAGACCCAATGACACCCCCAGATTGAAAGTGAGGGGGTGAAAAACCATTTACCATGCTAATGGACACCAAAAGAGAGCTGGGGTGGCAATCCTTCTATCAGACAAATTAGATTTTAAACCAAGACTGTAATAAGAGATGAGGAAGGACACTATATCTTACTTAAAGGGTTTTTCCAACAAGAAGATCTAATAATTGTAAATATCTATGCCCCTAACATGGGAGCAGCCAATTATATAAGGCAATTAATAACAAAAGCAAAGAAACACATTGACAACAATACAATAATAGTGGGGGACTTTAACACCCCCCTCACTGAAATGGACAGATCATCTAAGCAAAAGGTCAGCAAGGAAATAAAGACTTTAAATGACACACTGGACCAAATGGACTTCACAGATATATTCAGAACATTCCATCCCAAAGCAACGGAATACACATTCTTCTCTAGTGCCCATGGAACATTATCCAGAATCTATCACATATTAGGTCATAAATCAGATCTCAACCAGTACCAAAAGTTTGGGATCATTCCCTGCCTATTTTCAGACCAAAGTGTTTTGAAACTAGAACTCAATCACAAAAGGAAAGTCAGAAAGAACTCAAATACATGGAAGCTAAAGAGCATCCTACTAAAGAATGAATGGGTCAACCAGGAAATGAAATAAGAATTAAAAAAATTCATGGAAACAAATGAAAATGAAAACACAACTATTCAAAATCTTTGGGATGCAGCAAAGGCAATCCTAAGAAGAAATTATATAGCAATACAAGCCTTTCTCAAGAAACAAGAAAGATCTCAAGTACACAACCTAACCCTACACCTAAAGGAGTTGGAGAATTTACAGCAAATGAAGCCTAAGCCCACAGGAGAAGAGAAATAATAAAGATCAGAGCAGAAATCAATGAAATGGAAACCAAAAAAAACGTAGAGCAGATCAACAAAACTAGGAGCTGGTTCTTTGAAAGAATTAACAAGATTGATAAACCCCTGCCAGACTCATCAAAAAGATAAGAGAAATGACCCAAATCAACAAAATCATGAATGAAAGAGGAGAGA
>NC_058413.1:70373806-70402026 GCF_002201575.2 Neomonachus schauinslandi | reverse complement strand
AAAGGATTATTCACCATGACCAAGTGAGATTTATCCCTGGGCTGCAACATCCGCAAATTAGTCAATGTGATACAATACATCAACAAAAGAAAGAACAAGAACCATATAGATCCTCTCAATAGATGCAGAAAAAGCATTTGACAAAGTACAGCATCATTTCTTGATCAAAACTCTTCAGAGTATAGGGATCGAGGGTACATACCTCAATATCATAAAAGCCATCTATGAAAAACCCAAGGCAATATCATTCTCAATGGGGAAAAACTGAGAGCTTTCCCCCTAAGGTCGGGAACATGGCAGGGATTTCCACTATCACCACTGCTATTCAACATAGTACTAGAAGTCCTACCCACAGCAATCAGACAACAAAAAGAAATTAAAGCCATCCAAATCGGCAAAGAAGAAGTCAAACTCTCACTCTTTGCAGATGATATGATACTTTATGTGGAAACCCAAAAGACTCCACCCCAAAACTGCTAGAACTCATACAGGAATTCAGTAAATTGGCAGGATATAAAATCAATGCACAGAAATCAGTGGCATTCCTCTACACCAACAACAAGACAGAAGAAAGAGAAATTAAGGAGTTGATCCCATTTGCAACTGCACCCAAAACTATAAGATACTTAGGAATAAATCTAATCAAAGAGGCAAAAGATCTGTACTCAGAAAACTATAAAATACTCATGAAAGAAATTGAGGAAGACACAAAGAAATGGAAAAATGTTCCATGCTCATGGATTGGAAGAACAAATATTGTGAAGATGTCAGTGGTACCTAGACCAATCTACACATTCAATGCAATCCCCATCAAAATACCATCCACTTTTTTCAAAGAAATGGAACAAATAATCCTAAAATTTGTATGGAACCAGAAAAGACCCCGAATAGCCAGAGGAATGTTGAAAAAGACAAGCAAAGCTGGCGGCATCACAAATCCGGACTTCCAGCTCTATTACAAAGCTCTCATCATCAAGACAGTATGGTACTGACACAGAAACAGACACATAGATCCATGGAACAGAATAGAGAGTTCAGAAATGGACCCTCAACTCTATGGTCAACTAATCTTTGACAAAGCAGGAAAGAATGTCTAATGGAAAAAAGACAGTCTCTTCAACAAACGGTGTTGGGAAAATTGGACAGCCACATGCAGAAGAATGAAACTGGACCATTTCCTTACACCACACACAAAAATAGACTCAAAATGTTTGAAAGACCTAAATGTGACACAGGAGCCCATGAAAATCCTAAAGGAGAACACAGGCAGCAACCTCTTCAACCTCAGCCACAGCAGGTTCTTCCTAGAAACATTGCCAAAGGCAAGGGAAGCAAGGGCAAAAATGAACTATTGGGACTTCATCAAGATAAAAAGCTTTTGCACAGCACAAGAAATAGTCAACAAAACCGGAAGACAACCAACAGAATCGGAGAAGATATTTGCAAATGACATATCAGATAAAGGGCTAGTATCCAAAATCTATAAAGTACTTATGAAACTCAACACCCAAAAAACAAAGAATCCAATCAAAAATGGGTAGAAGACATGAACAGACATTTTTCCAATGACATCCAAATGGCCAACAGACACATGAAAAAGTGCTCAACATCACTCGGCATCAGCAAAATCGAAATCAAACCTCAATGAAATACCACCTCACACCAGTCAGAATGGCTAAAATTAACAAGTCAGGAAATGACAGATGTTGGCGGGGATGCCGAGAAAGGGAACCCTCCTATACTGTTGGTGGGAATGCAAGCTGGTCCAGCCACTCTGGAAAACAGTATGGAGGTTCTTTAAAAAGTTGAAAATAGAGCTACCATACGATCCAGCAATTGCACTACTGGGTATTTACCCCAAAGATATAAATGTAGTGATCTGAAGGGGTACATGCATCCCGATGTTTATAGCAGCAATGTCCACAATAGCCAAAATGTGGAAAGAGCCAAGATGTCCATCGACAGATGAATGGATATATATATACAATGGAATATTATGCAGCCATCAAAAGGAATGAGATCTTTCCATTTGCAATGACATGGATGGAACTGGAGGGTATTATGGTGAGCGAAATAAGTCAAACAGAGAAAGATATGTATCATATGACCTCACTGATATGAGGAATTCTAATCTCAGGAAACAAACTGAGGGTTGCTGGTTGGGGGGTAGGGTGGGTGGGATGGGGTGACTGCGTGATAGACACTGGGAAGGGTATGTGCTCTGGTAAGCGCTGTGAATTGTGCAAGACTGTTGAATCTCAGATCTGTTCCTCTGAAACAAATAATGCAGTATATGTTAAGAAAAAAAAAAAGATAGCAGGAGGGGAAGAATGAAGGGGTGGAATCGGAGGGGGAGATGAACCATGAGAGATGATGGACTCTGAAAAACAAACTGAGGGTTCTAGAGGGGAGGGGCGTGGGAGGATAGGTTAGCCTGGTGATGGGTATTAAAGAGGGCACGTTCTGCATGGAGCACTGGGTGTTATGCACAAACAATGAATCATGGAACGCCACAGCTAAAACTAATGATGTAATGTATGGTGATTATCATAACAATAAAAAAATTAAAAAAAAAAAGAAAAGTCTTGATTGGATTTTTTCCAAATCAATGAGGCTGTGTACTTCAGATTGCATCCCAGCATGGGGCATGGAGTGTCAGGTTGCCCTACTATTAGTGAGGTTAAGATTGGTCTTTATATTCGGGTGGTGACAGCCTTATCCCTTCATTGTGAAATTCTCTATCAACATTTCATCTGATCATCCATTGATAATTTTTGCCTAAATCAATTATTTCATTAGGTATGCTAAATGAGAGTTTTCTAATTCTGTCAGCCTTTCCATATTTATAAGCTAGAATTATGTACAAAAGAATTTTCTCTAAATATCAGGTGCTATTGTTTCCTTTAAATACATTTGTACAGGAAAGGCAAGATATATGCTGAAGATTTTTTCTTTAAATGACAATTTTCAGTGAAAGGACCTTATTTCCTGCTTACGAGCAATGTTATCTCTTTCTTTGTCTTTCTCTCTTTCGAATATCAACATATATGGATTTTATATATATGGATATATAGAGATTAAAAATAGATTATGTATGGATAATATATGGATTTTATATATTCAATATGCTTCAATCTATTGTAATAATTATTGTTTTCTGATGCTGAAATTATCTCAATTTTGTCCAATGAGAATCCCTTTGTTAGGATATATACTTTTGTCCTTTTAATACAACCTTGTTCTTCCTTGAAAGCTTGTTTGCTTTCTGGCACAATAAAATGCTTCTTCTCATCTGTATTTTCTGCAATCCTGGGTTAGCCAGTCCTCCCAAGAAACTGAGTTCTTTTTAGTGAGGAATGATAGAGACCACTATCAAACAGCAGTAGATATATTTGTTGCTATGAGTTTATTATTGAATAGCTAGAAATAGGGAAAAAGTATTTTGAGCAAAATAATCAGAATTCATACTGGTATATCTAAATGAAATATTAAATAGTTGAATTTTATTTATTTTATTCTTATAACTCTTTTCTTTTAACTAAGAAATACTGGTTCCAAACGATTTTAAATAATGATTTAATTTTCTTTATCCTACAATGTATAAAATAGTTTCAAAATAGCAATACTAATATTGCTACTTAAAAAAAAGACTACTAACTGAAGCTTAAGATTTCTTCCCAGCTCTACTTGTCCTTTGAATGTATTCCATTTTGCATGAATAGTCAAAATACTGTGCCTTGAAGTTACTTGAAAAAATATTTTTTATGTAGAATATTTCACCAACTTGATATATAATTAGGTTCATTCATTTCAGTGTGCTCTCACTTTTAGGGATTGCTTTTTTACCTCTCAGTTTAATTTTACTTTTGAAATTGTGTTATCTTTTGGATTATTCCAAAGTCAAAAGTATATAACATGGTATGTTTAGAGAAATTTTGTTTCCATTGCTAACCCTTCCTCTTCCTTTGGGTAACTTTTTTTGCTTATTTATACTTCCACTGTTAACTGCAAATGTAAGGAAAGGCGTATCTATATCTATATCTATATCTATATCTATATCTATATCTATATCTATATCTATATATATTCATGCCATCCTCTTTCATTATATATGTATAGGGGTCTTTCCATGTATATGGGTCTTTTTTATTCCTTTTTACTGCTTCATGCTATTCCATTAGTATGGAATCAGTGGCAGTATTAATTAGCTTGTAATTTGATAGGATAATATATTGCAGGAGGTGTGGGGCAAGGGCAGAAGCAAGGAGACCAGTTAGAAGGCTATAGCAATAGATTACATGCAGGTAGCTGGACTAGGGTGATAGACTAGGTGGAGGTGATGAGAAGTGGTTAAAATTAGGCAATATTTTGAAGATGCAGCAATTTGGAGTTACTGATACCCTGGATATGGGATGACAGAATGACAAATTCACATTTTGTGCCCATGCAAGGCAGGGAATGGAGTGCCATAAATCAAAGAAGGAGCAGGTATGGATGTGGGGAATAGCAAATGTTCATTTGGGGACATATTATTTTGAGATTTTTTTTTAGATATGCAAGTGAAAATATAGATAATTAAATGTGTGAATTTGAAATTTAAGGGAGAAGTCTAGGATGGAGCATTAATAATTTAATTCTATTGTCGCATTTTCCATTTAGCACTGTGATTAAAATTTGAAGTTTCTTTCCTGCCAGTTTTTGTTTAGATCTTGCCTCTGGCTCTTACTATATGACCTTGAACAAGTCACTAGACAATTGAAAACCATGTAGAACATCTATAAAATGATGGCAATAATAACACCGCAAAAAATTAATAATTTGAAATTATATGTAACATATATATAAAATACTTAGATAGTGTCTAGCATTTTATATACTTTTTTTTTTTAAGAGAGAGAGATTGCATGCTTGAGCAGGGGGGAGGGGTGGAGGGAGAGAGAGAATCTTAAGCAGGTTTCACAACCAGCACAGAGCCCAATATGGGGCTCCATCTCATACCCTGAGATCATGACCTGAGCTGAAATCAAGGGTCTGATGGTTAACCAACTAAGTCACCCAGGCACTCCTTTTTCTGTTTGTTTGTTTGTTTTTTTTAGTGGACGCCACATCCAGTGTGGAGCCCGACATGGGGCTTGAACTCACGATCCTGAGATCAAGACCTGAGCTGAGATCCAGAATCAGACGCTTAACTGACTAAGCCACTCAGGTGCCCCTAGCATTTTATATACTTTTAATTAATGTTGGATAGTATTATTTTTATTATTCACTCTTCAGGGCAACCCCAAGATTTATATAATTAATTCAGCACATGTTATTTTACTTCTTTGTCCACCTTTTGTGCTACCTATGTTCATTATCTGCTGGGTTATGGCAACATATATATATATATATATATATCACAGCCCTGGCCATTGAAGACCTCATGATATCACTATTCCCATATTATAATTGGAGAATTTTACTCAAAGAAAGGTTTGCACTTGTTTAAATAATGAGTTAGTGGAGTGTTACTTTCTCCCTCCAGACATGCTTTGAACAAATTTGACCAAGCAAATTGATGAAATCTGGGAGTAAATTTCAGTAAAAACCAAATATGATTATATTTTCATTTTGTCCTGAAAAAAAGTATAGTCCTTCTATTTGGAATACTGAACCTGCATATTGATTTCTAGAACCCAACAAATGTGTACAAAGTCCTTGCCTTTCTGATCACATCACAATCCAGTGGTAGCCCGTGTGATAGATCAATTGTTAGTTCAAACGGACAGGAGGATCAAACATAAATGATGAGCAGGTGAAAGCTAGAAGGCAATGGGCCTAACAAACCTTTACTTGGAATTTACTTAAATGCCTTAAAGAAGACTGGGTGAAGTGCTGAAAGGGAAGGGGCTTGATTTCTGCAATCACACAAAAAGGAAACAGACGTTTAAGTAGTGAAAAAATAGAGAATATTTGCAAATCAAAAGAAAGGACCTCTTTGTGCTTGACTTTTACATATATGTATTCTCTCAATAATACTAAGGACGATTATATTTATAGACAAGAAATTGAGCCTTTAGAGAGGATGAACAACTTGCACAGAGTCACTCAGCTAATAAATGAAGGAGTCCAGATTCTCAGTCTTTGTCCCCATAGTCACCACCAGACTCTTGCTCTGCGTATCACCCTGCACTTCAAGTCCAGAGAGGACTCAGAACTGAATGATTTCTTACTTTTGGTGTCTTTCCTGTTACTTCAGAGAAGCTGTTTATTTCATTTTGTTGTAGGGAGAGATTCTAACTTAGAGTGAACATCACTGTCTGTTGAAAATTTAATAGATATTTCCCTGATTAGTCTTCAAATCAACTCAATAAAGTAAGAAGGATTTTCCCTTAAAAATGAGGAAATCATGGCTTAGACATTAAGTAATTTGTCCAAGTTCTTACAGGTCACCTGGCAATTAAGGGAACAGGAATTCTTTCTCAGGTTTACTGAATCTAAACATTGTACTTTTCCTCATCCAACAGACCTCTTATGCCAGAGGTCAAATGAATTTGAGCAAAGTCAGCTTTTTATGACTTAGCTTCTGATTCCCTTTGTGCTTCTTATTTATCTTTTATGATGATACTAAAGCATCATTTTTATAAAGTCTCTTAAGACTGATTTGGGCAAGTTATTTACTCCCCCAGCGTGCTCCTATGGCAAATTGTCTATAATAGCTATTCTCTTTTCTCCCTGAATTCTGCTGTAATAATCTGTCTTCCACATTAGACTGAGTTACTCAAGGTCAAGAGGTTGCTTAACATACCTTTGAAACTTGAATGCACTAAGTGAATTTTTCTCTAGAATCAAAACATCATTGTTATTTAGAAGGCTGTATTTTGCAGTTTAAAAACAAAACAAAAGCCTCTGTTGGGTATGATGAGTGAATCAGGAGGTAACAGAATGCATTTAGGATAAAGACATATAATGCAACTTAAAATGCATTTGCATGGGGCACCTGCGTGGCTTAGTTGGTTAAAGCATCTGCCTTTGGCTCAGGTCATGATCCCCGGGTCCTGGGATCGAGCCCCACATTGGGCTCTCTTCTCAGCGGGGAGCCTGCTTCTCCCTCTCCCTTTGTTTGTGCTCTCTCTCTCCCTCTCTGTCAAATAAATAAATAAAATCTTAAAAAAAAATACATTTACAATGATGGGATCCCATGTGCAAAAGGGGAAAATTTTAAAAACAGAGCCTCATTGTTTACAGACTAGTGATGTATTTGGCTCAGGTGAATATTGATTATTTTGTTTCAAGCATTGACTGGAATGTAGAGATAATGGAGATGATTAGGCAACCCAGGTGCCGATATATATATTTTTAATTAAGAGCAAAGGATTGGTTAAAGATAAGAGAAGAAAGAAACTGGCATAAATGATTATTTTATAGTGTGTGGGGAATAGCTGAATGGGTCCTCAAAGCTTGCCCTGAGGATCTGATGCTACAGATCAAAAGAGATAAGAGGTTTTCAGGTCGAAACATACAGATGTGTGAGACTGACTTCAGAGATCTCAGCAGGGGAGATTAGAGAGAAGGGAGCACCACAGAGCCCAGAATAATTAATCTCTTCTGAGAGAATGTTGAGTTGGAAAGACTTAAAGGCTTAGTAAGGAGTTCCTATACTATACGAGCACACAAGAAACTAGGATAGATACAATGTAGTAACATTTTACTTGAGGGACAGCTTGATGTAGTAGACAGGATATAGATTTAGGAATCACCTTGACCTCGCTGAAATCTGTTTGATCTCTTACTACTTGTTAACTTCTCTGAACCTTACTTTCTGGGAGGAAAGGGACAAACAGAGGACCTTCAGTGGTTCTTTTGGAAGTATAGATGACACAATGCATGTGGAGAACATTACATAATATCTGGCATGTTTCTCTCCCTTCCACTCTCTGCACTTCCGTTTCTTTGTGTGGTATTAAAGCTCTCTCCTTCTTATCTTAGTACAAGTATAGTAATGGGAGCAGATATCGGCATCTATTAGGGTAATACAAGAAAGATGAGATAACAAAAAGGAAATGATGTAATAAAATATCAATAGAAAAATATAGAGGCAGTTTGGAAAAAAAAAATGCCAGAGCAGATAGTGTTTAGAATTATTTTACTGGTAAGGGAAGAAAACTGGAATTTAGGTTCTCACAGTGGGACAATGGTATGACTAAATCCTTCTCTTCTTCAGTCTTCTGTTTTTTGTATCTGTGGAATGAACACAATAACAACTGGAAATCTGTATAAAAACTTGGGAGAAGGTGGAATGTATAAGTCCATTAAAGACGTTTAAACCCTCAACCATTGAATTATTGGTCTTCATCACATTAAAACTGAACAGGGTAGGTATGATTATTAGAACTCTGTTCTATTGATTTTCTAACCCAAAATTCAGATTACCACATTTACAGGTGAGGTTAATTTACCAGGTATATAAATAAAACATCTAAATCATTCTGCTATTAATGAGTAGGGAGCTAGACATAATACCTGAATACAACTAATTTAAATTCTTCCAAACAAAACAAATTATTCATTAAGACATCAGTGTTGTTATTAATCAAACATTGCCATAGAAATTCATTTTAAATGACACTTAAATCAATAACAAAAATAACATTAATAAACTCATAAATAATATTTATAAACATAAATTTATACAATATTATTATTATTGTCATTATTAATCACAGTGCTAAAGTTATTTTTTATTAAGTACCACATTTGATATTCTCAACAATCCTGAAAATTGGTAGTGTGACCTCACTATTCATATTTAATAGATGAGAAAAAAAGATGCTTAGAATAGATTATTGGCTCTGAAAGAGGTCATAAAGTGAAAAAACAGAACCAGGACTTGAACCAAATCTTCCAATGTCAAATCTGTTGTCCTACTAGCTAAACTGAGCTTTGAGTAGGTACTTCACCACTGGCTCTTTGGGGCTTCTGTGTATCAAAGTGTGAAATGTCACTAATGGGAAACTGTAAACCTAAGTCTCTTCCAGGCCACTGTTCCTAATTAAGTTCCTGTATTAATTTGCCAGGGCTGCCATAACAAAGTACCACAGAGGGTGTGGCTTAAATAGTGGAAATTAATTCTCTCATGGTTCTGGAGGTTAGAAGTCCAAGATCCAGGTGTTGGCTGGGTTGGGTTCTGCTAAGTCCTCTCTTGGCTTTTAGATGGCCATCTTTTTCTGGTGTCGTCACTTAGTCTTCCCTCTGTGAGTGTCTGTATCTTAGTTCCCTCTTCATAAAAGACACCAATTAATTAGGGCCCATTCTTATGACCTTATTTTATCTTAATTTCTTCTTTAAAGGCCCTATCTCTAAATATGGTCATATTCCAAGTTACTGGGAGTTAAGGCTTCAATACAGGAATTTGGTGAAGACGTAGTTAGTCCCTCCCTTCTCTTTTTTCCCAATTTTATTAAGCAGTAATTGAAATTAGTACAACCTAATAATTTTATATATGCATATATTGTGAAATGACAACCACAATAAGTTTTGTTAGCATCCACCACCACACATAGTTACAATTCCTTTTTCTTGTGATGAAAACTTTTAAGATCTATCCTTTTAGTAACTTTCAAATATTCCATAGAGTATTGTTAACTATAGTCACCATGTGGTCTGTTACATACCCAGAACTTATTTAGCTTATAACTGAAAGTTTGCAACTTTTGATGACTATTGCCCACTTAGCCCATACCACCCCCTCACCTCCCACTTTTTGCAAACACCAATCTGATCTCTGTATCAATGAATTTGTGTGTTTGTTTGTGTAGATTCCACATGTAAGTGAGATCATACAGTACTTGTTTTTCTCTGATTTATTTTACTTAGCATAATGCCTTCAAGGCCCAACCATGTTTTAACAATTGGCAGGCTCTCCTTTTTTACAGTTGAAACATAAACACAAATTTATAAAATATTATATTTAATATATTTTATATAATGTGTAACTTATATATTATATAAAGTTGCATATATTTATATGTGTATAATTATTTAATGTATATAATAGATCCATAATGTAATATTAATATATATTTAATGTATATAATATATATTAAATGTATAGTAAGGGGAAATATATATATATATATTGATATAATTGATATAATTGTTATGTATAACTGATATAGTATTGATTCATCCATCAATGGATACTCATGTTTGATACTATCCATTGTTTCTATATCTTTGCTATTACAAATAATATTGGAATGAACATAAGGGTGCAGATACCTATTTGAGATAGTGATTTTGTTTCCTTTAGGTATTCAGAAGTAATATTGTTAAAATGGCCATGCTACCTAAAGCAATCTACAGATTCAATGCAATCTCTATCAAAATTCTAACGGCATGTTTCACAGAAAGAGAAAAGAAAACAATCCTAAAATGTTTCTCACTCTTCTCCTTCCTATGATGTAAATATTGATCTACTTTATGGTGTCCCATAAGTACCTTAAATATCTTTTTCATTTTTGTTTCTTTCTGCTCTTCTGATTGAATAATTTCCACTGCTCTATCTTTGAGTTGGCTAACCCTTTCTTCCCCTTGATCTAGTGTGATATTAAATCCTCTGTTGAATTTTTCAATTCAGTTATTATATTCTTCAGCTCTGTGATTTCTGTTTGGTACTTATATTTTCTATCTCTTTGTTGAAATTCTCACTTTGTTCATACATTGTTCTCCTGACTTTGGTGAGCATATTTATGACCATTATTTTTTAACTCTTTATTAGGTAAATCACTTAACACCATTTCATTAAAGTTGTTCAGCTTTGCCCTAGCTCTTGATGGTCTCTTAAACCTTTGTGATTGCCCAAGCAGCCTTTTTGTTTTTAGTGGCTCCCAGTAGTTGAAGGTGAACCAAAACCTATCAGAGTCCCAAAAGGGAGGATCTCAGTTAGCACTTAGATACAGATTCATTGGAAGTTGGCCCATCAGCAAGCAGTATTTATTTATTTATTTATTTGAGAGAGAAAGAGAGAAGGAGAGAGCACAAGCAGGGGGAGCAGCAGAGGGAAAAGGAGAAACAGGGATTCCAACATGGGGCTCGATCCCAGGATCCTGAGATCATGACCTGAGCTGGAAGGCAGATGTTTAACTGACTGAGCCACCCAGGCACCCCAGCAAGCAGCTTTTAAATTAGGTGAGTAAAACCTCTTTAAGGGAAAAATTGGGGTTAGATATTTCTGTCTGCTGCTTCAGCTCTGAGCCCTTGGGGTATAGACATGGAGAATCCTTGTGAGCCCATTATAAGCTATTTCTTTGTTTTCCATAGTCTAGTTGGTTTCATGGAAGCAAGCCCTATTGGCTTTCAGAGCTAAGTGTTTTGAAGGCCCATCCCTCTGGTAGAAGTCTTAAAAGTTAGAGTGTTCGATGTTGGGTCCAAACCTTTAACTCTTCAGGGTGAAGCTGGGAGTAGTGAGTTCTCTCCCAGTTGTATGTCATAATGCCAAGCATGTGGTTTATGGAGAGTTGTGTCTCAGCCTCTCGTACCAGCTTTGATGTGGGGTTTTTGTTGTTGTTGTTGTTGTTGTTTTTCTCATTTGCTTGATGTGTAGGAGTCTCTCAGCCATTTTCTGTTTTTCCTCCAGGGAGAATTGTTCCATTCATATCTGTAGATTCAGTGTGTCCATGGGAGTAGGTGATTTCAGGAGTCTCCTATATTGTCATCTTAGACTACAGCACCCACCCCCAGCTTTTCTTTCTTGTATTTCAGTAAAGTTCATCTATCTACTATTTGCCATGTGATCTCTTAGGTCTTGGTTGTGTGATAGGATATCTCTGCATAAAAAGTTGTCAGAGATAAACTGAACCGAAGGGGAAAAGAAATTTGATGCAGAGGAATTTAGGATGTAGTTGTCAGAGATAAACTAAACCAAAGGGGAAAAGAAATTTGATGCAGAGGAATTTAGCACGGTCATAAGAACCAGTTTAGAGTCTGGTCCCAAAGAATGAGTTGGTAGAGTCTTAAAGTTCATTGGTTTGTAAGGAAGAGAAACCCAACTAACCTAACTTAACCAAACACAGGGAATTAAGGGAAATGCTTCTTCTTTTATTTTATTATTGATTTATTCATTTAACAATTATTTAAGGAGGTCCTACTATAAGCACTATCCTAGGTGGCAAAGAATACAAAAGGAAACAAAGCATACTAAAATCTCTACCCTTATGGAGATGACAGTGAAAGAATGGAAAGGAGAAGGAAATAAACACAAGTATATTAAATAGTTGGTACATGAGGTGGTGAAATGTACTATAGGGAAAAATAAAGTAAGGAAAGAAAACAGGTGATGGATGAATAAGGGTGACCACTATTAAGGTAGCCAACTCTCCCAGTTTGCCTGTAACTGAGGGAGTTACAAAATATAAAGTGCTGAACGCTAAAATAGGATAGTCTAAGGCAAATAAGGATGATTAGCCAACCTGCTGCTAATTCAGAAAGGATTTTAACAGGAAGCATTGGTAAGAAGTAGTCTCTGAAAAATAACATTTGACTAAAGACTTGTAGGAGGTGAGGGGTGATTCAGGTGTATCTATGAGAAGGTGACTCCAGGCAGAGAATAAAGGAAATTCTAGGACCAGGAGGGAGATAAATGTCTGATGTGGTTTGGAAACAGCAAGAGGGTTGGAGTAGCTGGAGTTGAGGAAGTCAAGAAGGAGAGTGATAGGAAATGAGATGAAAAGAATGACCAACGATGGAGTCACAAAAGACCTTGTACGTAAATGAAAGACATTGACTTTTTTTTTAAGAAAAAATTATTTATTAGTTAAGACTATACATTAGTTAATATTAATTAAGCAGAGTAAATTAGTGTATTAATTTATTGCAGTCTGCCATAAATTGATATTATCTAAATTGATATAGTATCAGCTCATATTATAATACAGGAAATTTATAATAGTATTCTTTTTTTTGCCTTTTTTAAAATTTTATTATGTTATGTTAATGACTTTTACCATGGGCAATAGTGGAGACCTACTGGGAGATTTTAAGGCAAATCTTGTCATAACCTGACTTAAATTTTAAAAGAATCATTCTTGAAGCTGCTGAAAATAAACTTCAGAGGGCAGGGGTGTAAAAAGAGCGATTTAGGAAGCTATTATAGTATTTCAGGCAAGAAATGATGGCAGTTCAGAGCAGAAAGAAGTGGAGAGCTGTGATGTTGTTTATATTTTTATTTGTAAATAATAGATACTGCTGATGGATGGATGTGGACCATAAGAGAAAGGGAGGAGTGAAAGGAAACTAGTTTTTATACCATTAGTGGCAATATTGAGTATAGGAGTTAGAGAATGAATCTGCAATTCAGAGCAGAAATACAAATTTTTATGAATATATAGAAATATCCTCTACACTGACAGGAAGAAAGAACATGTGCACAGGTGTGAGATGTGGAGGTGGGAGTTTGTGGAAGTTCTTTTGTAATCATTTCCGATTTTTTAGGTTGTGGGAAGAAAGATTATCTGAGAGTGAGGATAGAAGATATGAGAACAGAGACTGGAGGTTTGAGAAGATAGAAAGTATAAATCATCACATAGAGGTTGCAAGAGTAGATGGTCCAGGGAAAGGTAGCAAGATTGTTGGGCAGTATTAAGGCTCCTTTGCACTCAGAGATCACTATAGTAAAATAGATTCAGACAGCATGGTTGTGAGTTTTTGTCTAGGTACTTTTAGCTGCATGGTATTAAACCTAGAATAACTGGGAAATTGGATTTAATAACATTTGAAGTTTCAACAAAATGATTATGGTAAAGTTAGAGAGAGGTAAGGAGGTGAGAAAATAAGCAAGGACTTATTTAATGATCGACCTTGGAATTTAAGTAGGGCCAAAGGGAAATGAGAGGAAGTTGAGGAGGTTAAAAAAGATGGTTAGAAGAGTGGGTATGGGATTTGGTGTGGTGGATTGGTTACTAAAATGAGGGAATGAAAGGAAATGTATATGTGGGATATATCACAGATTTCAAGAGACTCAAAGGGCCTCCCATATATTGGGAGTCAGATATGAGAAAGCTTACCCTCTCTGTGTTTTTGAGATTGCATGGTTTCTCATTTCTGTTTCTCTTTGCATGCCTGTTTCATTCTTTTCTTTGTCTCTGGAGAGTTACTTTCTCTTCTGTGGCATATCTATTGTTATACTGAACCCAGCAGTACATGGAGTCCCAGTTCAAAAGTCTTAATGAGTCCATGGGAGCAAGAGTATGTTTGGCCTGACTTGGCTTGAGCCCTCTTCCCATCAATTGATACCAGAGGTGTGGTATCATACATCCCACTATCATTCAGCATGTGTAATGAAAACTGACTTTTGAGAAGGGAGCGCAAGTAAACTTCTTAATAAAAGAGGTTAGGGAGAAATAATTATTAGAGGACGTTGTTGACATTTCATAAAAGTCAGTGGGGCATTAAGTTAATGGTCATCATGGACTAGTTTCAGACTAGGGTGACTGAGAAAAAGGGAGCTATGGTTTTACTATTATGCTGAGTCTTCAAGATAGTGGTCCTTTGCCATACCTTGGTTGAAAATGAGTTGACATTTCCTATGGATTTTTCAGTCATCTAAGGCACACTTGTCTTAGTCTTTGCTCTTCCATATTTCACTTTTTAGGGCTTGCCTCAAGTCCACCTTTAAGTTTCATTTCCCTGACTTTTCCTGTTCACTTGATCTTAGCCAAAAGGCCGAGAAGACTATTCCTGTTCATATGATTTCCTAAACCCTGAGTAATATATGATGTCTAAACCACTTCTTTAAATCTTAATCAAGTGCAATTTGTCATTAGTCTTCCTTGTTTCTCATGTGTTCTTCTTATTCCTAAATAGATGGTGGTTTCCTTAAGAAAAGGAAATTTATTTTTCTTTGCATCCTCTACAATTCAATGAAAAGTAATATATATTAAGTACCTTTTATATGCCCATACCCAGCTACACATTTAGATTCAATTTAAATCAGTGAGTAACCATTTACTTTAAACACACGCACACACACACACACACAAAACTATAGATATAAGACACTACAATAACCACAATGGAATATATGAAAATGAAGAAGATATAACATATATGGTACCCTCCAAGACCTTTCATATAATAGAGGTTCTCATATAACTTAAGATGAAAAATTACTATTTATTAGAAATTATGGTGAACAGGGAAAGTCTTAAATCTGACATTGGACATGTGATTAGGGAAAAGGAGCATTTAAAAATGAAATGAGATAAGATGGTTGAGCAAAGCTCTTATCAGAAAGATATCCAGGCACTAATTTATGGAGGTTCTTGAATGCAACATAAAAGATCTGGGACTTTCTTCTCTAAACACTTGGAACCATCAGTGGATTTTGAACAGTGGGGTACTATGATCAGAATGGTGCACAGGATGAGCTCAAAATAATTGATAATTATCTAGTAGTTTTAAGATGAAAGGTATGGTGGGCACCTGGGTGGCTCAGTCGGTTAAGCAACTGCCTTCGGCTCAGGTCATGATCCTGGAGTCCCGGGATCGAGTCTCGCATCGGGCTCCCTGCTCGGCAGGGGGTCTGCTTCTCCCTCTGACCCTCTTCCCTCTCACGCTCTCTGTCTCTCATTCTCTCTCTCGCAAATAAATAAAATCTTAAAAAAAAAAAGATGAAAGGTATGGTTACATGAGTGCAATACTGAGGAAAACAGACTCAGTGTTAAACAGCACAGGGAATATAGGTGAGATTTTACTTTATATCTTGATCTCAGCAAAACTTTTATATATTTCCTACATGGCATTGGCATCGATACACTGAGAAAATTTAATTAAGAAATGTATAATAAAAAAGAGATGATGGTGAAAATCTTGGGTTTGAATTCTCGCATCAGCCTTTGTTAACTGTGAAGTTGGCCAAGTTATTCTATTCTCATTATCATAATTTTCCCATCTGGATAACCTTTCCTGGATGAAAATCCTGGTTCTGTCATTTACTAGCTATAATACTGAGGTATTTCTTAACCTTTTTGTGCCTCAGTTTCTCCATCACTAAAATAATCATTAAAATAGCACATACCTCATATATTTACTGTAAGGATTAAACATGCAAACATGTAAAACAATTAGAATATGACTGATACATGAGAAACACTCAATATTACTTATTATAATCTGTGCTGTTGAGATGAAAATCTCCTTTCACAGGGCTGTTGAACAGAGTAGGGTAGGCATAATGTGGTGTCTGTGATATGGTGGGTGCTAAATAAACATTAGATCAATTTGAATTTGAATCTGGATGAAACACATTTTTTCATTCTCCTCCCTGGATAAGCAGGATCTCAGGACATGGATTTGGGCTGAAGAGGTCCCAGAGGTCAGGGTAAGGATCACTGGGTACATGGTTTGGATAAAAGGTGTGAACCTGAGACAGTGACAAAGACAGAAACTAAAAATAAAGTGAGACAGATAGTACAGAGTGAGCAGAGAGAGAGTATCTTGATTTCAGATAAAGGGATAGACTTCAAAATTACTGGATCACAAAAAAGGTTTTGAAGGATAAGAGAGATTGAGACAGTGATGAAGAGAGAGAGGGAGAGAGAGAAGAGAAATTCTTTAGTTTTACTGGCTTATAACTGCTTAGACTTTTAAGGCATTGAGATGGGGCAGATACCATTGACCAAATAGTTTGTCAGTGCATGTCCAATAGGCTGTTCAGCTGTTGGGAAAGGAGAAGGGCTTTTTGATTAACCCTTTTTCCAAAGAAGCAGATAGAGGTAGGGTGCTCCTGAGAAGGACATGGTGTTGGAAGGCACTTCTGGTCTCTCTACCCTTATTGATTTCCTCCTTTCTACCAAGGAGGAATGATATTTCTGATTGATGAAATTGGAGCAGAGGTAAACTATATCCTGGACTTTTGGGTCTTGCTCCTTCTGTCTGGGACCTATTTGCATTCAGATGGATTAAGTTCATCCTCACTATTCTTCTTATCATAGTTGGCCATCCACACTCCCCATGTACCTTGCACCAGACACAGACATCCGTGAGGAAGCCACACTTTCACAGTTGCACTGCCTTTGATTCACTTGAATGAGGAAGGAATTACAGTGTCCTCCAATGCCACTTTATTAGGGAACCTGCACTTTAGGTTATAAGACTGACATTTCATTGTAACTCCTATTTAGTTCCGGTTTCTATTTACCCAAATTTCCTATCTCATGGCACCATATGTTGGGGTTTAGAGTGTTAATTAATCAAGCCCTTCCGCTAGTATCACCACCTACTGATTTAATCAGTTTGAGATGAGTCAGAGATGGGGGTGGAGAGTGGGACTGGAATTCTTCCTGATGCTCTTCTCTCCTAGGCATGAATAAGTTATTTCCCTTGGAGAAAAAAAAAAAAAAAAGGGGGGGGGGGGAATGAAGGATTAGGATAAGTGTCATTCCTCAACAAGAACCAATTTGAAATAATGGTGCCTGGATGTCACATATAGATAAAACTTTAAGTTCCTTATCTAACCATATAGTTCTAAAATATTGTTATTAAAATCCAAATTATCCACTAACTGCAATAAACCTAATGTGATTTCAATAGGCTGGAGACAACGCAGGAATTAATTTTAAAATGTTTTAAAAGATGCCTATTTATCTTTTTATGTACTAACCAATAGAGACATTTTATGTCCTTCTATTCTCTAAAAATAAAGTCATGTTCATAGAGAGATGCCAGAGAGCAAATTGATCAAAGACTAACAACAAAAAGAATTGATAAATATAAATGCACCTTGTTGGGCTCTCTGGGTGGGTGTCATGAGACTTGTATTAGATCCAATTTAATTAGCAGCTTGACTCTCTCTCAGAATGGTGTAAATAGTATGGGAAATTTGCAAATTAGGCCAATTTGAGAGATACAGCACATACTAAGAAAAATAGATAAGTTGATCAGAAAAAGAAGTAGGAAAATGACTGCAGAACAAATAAATTAAATGGAAATATTCATCAGACTGCATGGAGTACAAGACTAATTATTTTAACAGATTGAGAGAGATTCTATAAAGGAAAATTTTCAGAATTTCTCTAGATGGCAAATATGGCCTTTAATTTGCGAACTTTTTACAAAATTCTGTCCAAATAAAGCTTTCTTATTCTGTTTTTAAAAACAGCTTAATGGAGATATAATTCATATTCCATAATACTCACCCATTTAAAGTGTACATAGTGGTTGTTAGTATATTCACAAAAAAAATGAGACCATTACCACAATCTACATTTGCCTAATTTTCATCACTCCTAAAAGAAACCCTGTACCCATCCCCTGAAAACCATTAATCTGCTTTCTGTTTCTATGAATTTGCCTATTCTGGACATTACACATAAATGAAATCACATAATAGATGGTGTTTTCTGGCTAGTTTCTTTCACTTAGCATGATGTTTTTGTGGCTCATCATGTTATGTTATCAGTACTTTCATTCCAATTTGTTGCAGAATAGTGTGCCTTTGTGTGGGTGGATATACCACATATTCTGTACCCATTTATCAGCTGATGAACAATTGGGCCCTTTCCATGTTTTTGCTATTTTAAACACACTGCTATAAATATTCATGTACACATTTTTATGTGGACACATGCTTTGACTTCTCTTGGGTATATACTTAAAACTGGATTTGCTGGCTCATATGGTAACTCCATGTTAATATTTGCAGAAATGCCAAATTGGTTTCCAAAGCAGTTGCACAATATTATATTCCCAACACCAATGTATGAGGGGTCCATTGTCTCCACATCCTCACCAATACTTTCTATGGTCTCTTTTTTATTATAATCATCTTAGTGGTTATGAAGTGGTATCTCATTGTATTTTTGATTTACTTTTCCCTGATGACTAATAATGTTGAAGGTGTTTTCATGAGTTTGTTTGCTGCTTGTACATACATCTAGTGAAATTTGTATTCATATTCTTTGCTCATTTTTAAAAGAGGGTCATTTGTGTGCATATTATTGAGTTGTAAACGTTCTTTACATTTTTTTTTTACTAAATCCCTCATCAGATATGCAGTTTGAAAATATTTTCTTCCATTTTGTGGGTTGTATATTTACTTTCTTGAAGGCATTGTTTCAGCCCAAAAGTTGTACATTTTGAAGTTCAATCTATTTTTTTTAGATTTTATTTATTCTTTATTTGAGAGAAAGGGAGATAGCATGAGCGAGGGAAGGAGCAGAGGGAGAGGGACAAGCAGACTCCATGCTGAGCATGGAGCCCAACACAGGGCTTGATCTCATGACCCTGAGATCATGACCTGAGCCGAAGTCAAGAGTCAGATGCTTAACAGACTGAGCCACCCAGGGGGTCTCTTTTTCTTTTATTACTTGTCCTTTTGGTATTATGCATAAGAAAAGATTGTCGAACACAAGGTCACAAAGATTTATGCCTACATTTTTTCATAGAATTTTATAGTTTTAGCTCATACATTTATCATGTTGGACCCATTTCAAGTTAAATTTTGTCTATGTAATAAGTGGGAGTCCAATTATTTTTTTCCCATATGGATATCCCATTGTTCCAGTGCCATTTGTTGAAAAGACCATTCTCTCCTCATTGAATTGTCTTGGTACTTTTGTCAAAAATCAATTGACCATAAATGTAAAGGGTTATCTCTGGACTTGCATTTCTGTCCCACTGATATTTCTATCTTGATATATCAGTGAGATAGAACATATCACTGAGATAACAGTGATAACAGGGATAATGGATAATAATGGGATAGAAAATACTTGTCTATCCTTACACCAGTACTACACTGAATTGATTGCTATACATTTTTAGCATGCTTGGAAATCAGGTAATTAAAATCTTCAACGTTGTTCTTTTTTTTCAAGATTTCTTTGACTATCTGGGTCCTTTGAATTTTTTTTTTTTTAATTTAAGTATAGTTGACACACAATGTTACATTAGTTTCAGGTGTCCAACATAGTGATTTAACAAGTGTATACATTGTTTTATGTTCACCACAAGTGTAACTACCATCTGTCCCGATACATTGTTATTACAATATCATTGACTGTATTCCTTATGCTGTGTCCTTTATTCCCTAACTCATTCATTCTGGAAGTGGAAACCTATATCTCCCTCTCCTCTTCACCTATTTTACCCAATCCCCCGACCCCCCACCCTTCTGGCAACCATCAGTTGGCTATCTGTACTTACAGGTCTCATTCTGCTTTCTGTTTGTTTATTCATTTGTTGTTGTTATTATTGTTTTTAGATTCCACTTATGAGTGAAATCATGTGGTATTTGTCTTTCTACGTCTCAGTGACGTATTTCACTTAGCATAATACCCTCTAGGTCCCTTGCATTTGATATGATTTAAGAATCAGCTTATTGGCTCGACTGGTGGCAGGGGGGTAAAATGTCGGCTCCAGGAGCCTACCATGAGGCTGCTGGGCCTTCCTCGGGGCCACCATGCCCCCATCCCATGAAGAGATAGTGGTGGTCAACAGTCACTTCCCCATGCCTTCTGCATCAGTGCTGTGGCCGGGCAGGGGCTGGTGATGGGTGCAGATGGGAAGGGCGTGAATCCTCCGGTACTACGCCCAGCCAGTGTCCATCCCCAATGCCAGTGCAACTGCTGTGCAGATGGTCTGCACGCAGCAGCCGGTCTCCTTCCTCAACTCCACCGCCCAGTCCAGATATGTTGTCCTTCCTGCAACAAGACGATTGTGACTAAGCTGTCCTGTAACACCGACACCCTCACCAGGCCCTCCTGTGGGAACCTGTGCCTGCTGGGGTGCATTAGCAGGCTGCTGCTTCATCCCTTTCTGTGTGGACGCCCTACAGGATGTGGACCTCCGCTGTCCCAACTGCAAAGCTCTTCTAGGCACCTACAAGCATTTGTATTACTTGGCCAGACCTGGAAGGAACAGCATGTTGCAGAAAGTGCTCTCTGACTCTCACCCAGTCCCGCCCCTGGTGGGGGTTCCACCTTGGTGATCTCATCTCTCCAGGGGCTTCACCTTTGTGTCTTCTCTTGGGGAGAAGATATAGCAAGAATAACACACCTCCAACCCCCCCCGAGATCGCTGCTTGGAGTCATGCACGGGACATGCAGAGACATTCACCTTGAGTGCTGGTTCAAGGGTTTCCTGCCTACTGTGACTTCAATCACCCCATCTAACAGTGACCATTGCCCTGTCTGAATATCTTCTGGTGATTTAACATTGGCCAGCTTCCTTTCTTGCCTCTGTAGCCCTTTCTGGGGGCAGCCTCAAACTGAGAAGGCACAATTTCTTTATTTTTGTGACTGTGCTGGACTGAATATGGCTGACCAGGCTTTAGTGTCTGCCGTCATGTTCATCTATTCCCACTTCTGATGACAAAAATCTTGCCTTATAAACTAAGGGCTTGGCTCTCAGTGCAGGCTTTTCATTAGCACACAAATTCACTTTAATTTCTTCATTCCTTTTTAAGTACAAGGAGGAGCTATTCATACCCACGTGACACACATCCATGAGGCCATAAATGCATCCTAGAAATGTAAGGTTGGGTCTTATCGTGGATCTGCCTTCCCTCAGTTCTCTATATCAGATCCTCAGCTACATTCCATGAAGGGCTTTTTTCTTTAAGAGGAGCTATTTATATTTACCATGTTTATGACCTGCTTTTGATCATAAACACCTTTGAACATAATCTTGAAAGGAGGGACTTATAAAACCATTTTTCTTAACCATATGACTGTTAACATTTTCCCATTTGCCAGTGCACTCTCATTTTGTTATTGTTGTTAAAAGAAAAAGTAATGGATAATTTTATCCACTGTTTCTACTTGGGTTTAGTGTGGTTCTTAAAAATCTCTATCAGTGGGACCCTTTTGGGTTCCCAGTGATGTGTTTAGAAAGACAAAGGAAAGCACAGTTTCAGCACATCCTGGTACCATTATGGTGCTGGAAAGCTTGGGAACCTGACTGTTTCAAAGGGAGAATCTAAATTCTGATTTTATTTTTTAGAAATACAATTTGTTGTATAACATCAGAAGACATGATTTCTAGGATTCAATCAGCAAGCCGGAGTTCTCAATTAGCTGCTGTGTCATCTTTGAAATCAAAACAAAGCTAGGCTCGACTTTCAATAGTCCCCATTTTCATAAGAATAGACATAGGAATGCACATGAATAATATTATGTAGAAATCAAGCCTAGACCTTGAACAAATATCTGTCATAACCATTGACTCAGCTTATTCATTTCAGGTTTTGAAAGTTCAATAATTATTTTCGCAATGAATATGGATACCATAGTACTTTGGTGTTATCTGCTTTTAAAAAATAAAGTCTTTGGTTCACTTGGTGAAAAAAAAAAGATTCAGCTTGCCAATTTTTGCAAACAATAATAGTAAATAAATAAATCCAGCTGGGATTTTGATAGGAATTGTCTTGAATCTGCATATATATATATATATATATATATATATATATATATATATATATATATGGGGATTATTACCATTTTAACAATATTAAGTAAGACCTCCAATTCATCAACATATGTGTTTTTCATTTATTTATATCTTTTTAAATTACTTTCAATAATGTTTTGAAGTTTCAGTGTATAAGTCTCATACTTTTGTTAAATACATTCTTAAATATGTAATTTTTGGATATTTTTAAAAAGGAAACATTTTTTATTCTATGTTTGGACAGTTCATTGATATTTGTATATTGATCTTGTATCCTGCAACATTTCTGAAATTTTTTAAATTACTTCAAAGGTCTGTATCTTAGGATTTTCTAAGTTTGTAATCATGTCTTTTGCAAATATAGTTTTTTCCTTTTCAATGTGGATACCTTTTAGTTATTTATTTATTTAGCCTAATTGCCCTGTGTACTGGGTTGGATAGGTTCTTCTTCAAAATTCATGTCCACCAGCACCTCTAAATGTGATCTTGTTTGGAAATAAGATCTTTGCAAGTATAACTGGTTGAATAAGATGAGGACATACTGCCTTAGAGAAGATCCTAAAGCCAAGGGTTGGTGTTCTTACAAAAAGGCCATGTGAAGAGATACAAACACAGGGACCGGGAAAATGACCATGACAAGATGGAGGAAGAAATTGGAGTGAAGCAGCTATAAGCCAAGGAAGCTAAAGATTGCTGGCAGCTACCAGAAGTGAGGAGGAAGCAAAGAAGTATCCTCCCCTACAGTCTCCAAAGAGAGCATGACCTTGCCAACTTCTTGACTTTTAGCTCTTTAACTGTGAGAGAATACATTTCTGTTATTTTAAGCCACCCAATTTGTGATACATTGTTGTGGCAACCTTGGGAAATTAATGCATAATAGAAAAACATGGCTTTGGAGTCAGATTGACCTGAGGTGGTTTCCAGCAGTCTATCACTAATTAGCTCTGAGTCACTGAGCAAATAATTTTTCTTATGTCCTTTTCATTCTATGAAATGAGATTAAGGAAAACCACACATTATAAAGTGTGAAATGCATAATTTTATAATTAATACTAATAAATTTTTAAAATATTATTTATCATTATTGTTGCAGTTGTTGCTGTTAAGTGAAACTGTACTAGTGGAACTTCTATCTAAAAAAGAATCCTAAAAGAAGTCAGTCAGTTCTCCTATTGAGAAAAATATCATAGACAATTAACACATCAGTTTGACAATTTCCTCTATGTGTGCTTTTGGCTGAATTTGGATTCTCCTCCTTGATTATGAATAGTTTCATGCTCTTCAGATTATAAAATATAAATTAGACTAGGGGTGCCTGGGTGACTCAGATGGTCAAGCATCTACCTTCAGCTCAGGTCATGGTCTCCGGGTCCTGGGATTGAACCCCACATTGGGGTCCCTGCTCAGTGAGTAGTCTGCTTCTCCCTCTCCTTCTGCCTCTCCCCCTGCTCATGGTCTCTCTCTCTCTCTATCTCTCTCTGTTTCAAATGAATAAATAAAATCTTTAAAATATATATATAAATTAGACTATTCTACAGGGACAAATATTATGTTTAGTAAACATCCATCCCATCATGGATCCCATCTTCTACTTAGACGGTCACCTTCTCCCCGCCTTATCACTGGGATGACATCGCTTGACTCACCAAGAGTGCATTCTACAACATCAGTTGAAATTGCAGCGTGGTTCTGACCATTCCTGAATGCAACATAGCCAAAATCATTAACAGGACAGGCTCTGCTGCTAACGGCTGCTTGTTTTCTTCCTGTCAAGTTTACATTTCTTAGGGTGAGAAGCTAGGTGAGATGAAATAGAGTAGGCTTTTAGAAGGCTTTTGACAGATGGGTTCTCTGACTGTTTATAGCCTAGGAGGATCAATAGAAACCTGTCTCACACACACACACACACACACACACACACACACACAATCCTGCTCAAGGTAATGAGCATTGGCTAATATAATTTTATTTGTACCCCTGCAAAATGTTTCTGGTCAGAGGTCAGCATTTGTGGGCAAATGCCTGCCTCTGGTATTTATTTTCTAGTAGAGGTTGTTGGACAGCTCACTAGAGGGAGATTATGAAACATTTAAAGTACATATACAGTAATTTCCTCCTGCCATGGCCCACCTCACACATATACATATTCAAACATGTTTGTTGAGAAATTCTTGCACTTCAAAGAACAAGCACAGAACATGAATTCTGAAATCAGGCAGATCTGAATGTTCTACTCACTAGCTGTGTGACCACTCAAAACCCCGATTTTCTGATTTATTAAATGGAAATTAATAGTATCAATCTCATGAGCTTTTGCTGATTTTGTTTACAAGTTCATGTCCTCCTTTAGACTAAACTCTTTGAGGAGAAGTCCTTTACATCTCCCGCATCTAGAATAGTACTTAGTATATGTTAAGCATTCCAAGTACGTGTTAAACATTCCACTCTTGCTGAATGAAGGATGGCTGATGCTTAAATTAGGTTTGCTTCTTATACAGTGTTTAGTTTTTATCAAGTTATTTCACTTCTCTCTGACTCTGTTTCCAAATATGAGAACTATAATAAATAATGTACAAAATAATGTCTTAGGTCTCTGCCACTGTTAAAATTCATGAAGTCACTGATTATTCCTAGTGGGGAAAAGGAGATGGTGCTTCCATATGATGGTTTCCTTATTTGGATTTAATTTCACAGCCATTGGACTTTTTCCTCAGTGCTTGCTCATTTGTATCCAAAGGCATGTGCTTAGCTGAGTAAAATGCAATCCAGCAGAGCATGTACTATTTAGAAGAACCTTAAATCTTTATTTGAAATATCTTTCAGGAGACTAAGAGAGTCAAGAATGAGGAATACATCATCACTTTGTCATGATATACATAGGCATTATTTCAATACTTTTTACCTCATTTGCAGAATAATCACATTTCCTTGCATCTGGGGGGAAAATCAGAGTCAGCCAGAGTGATACTGGCTTTAGGCAAAACATATGCTTTGTATTTATCAAAGTTTTCAGCAATACCTACATAGCCTCTACTGATGATCCATTTTTAAGCCATTCCTGATTATAGCATTTCTCCCTTTAATCCAAAGTATCTTAAGCCATGTATCATAAGCATACCTCCTTCCTCCCATCGTAGGCTGTAGGAGTCAGGAAACGGAAGTTCTGATATTTTCTTTTCCCACCTTAGAAGTTGGTCAATTCCAAGTTTATTTAAGGGAAAGCAGAGTGAGTAAAGGTATGTGTTTTTCACACGGACTAACAAAGATGCAATCTTGCTCTCTAATTGAGGATTCAGAGAGAAGGCTCTGTGGAGTCATGAGGTGTCATACATCCAGGAAACAAGCAGCAGCTGGTTGCTGTGGAGGTAGCTAATGTGCAAATTTGCTAATTAGAGAAATGCAAATTTTAAAGACATATTCTGTTATACCCTGGAGCCATCTTGAAGCAATCAGTGTAGGAAGGGTCCTAAAGGGCTCACCTTTGGGGGATCTTGGAGCCAAGAGGTGCTTGGTTTACACTTATTGGTACATACTGAAGCAGTAGCTACTGCTCTAGATGCAGAGAGTTTAAATACAGGAGTGGTTTAAATTGTAGAGCAAAGAGAGGAATCTGAAGGACCTTTAACCGGGTCCCACACTTGTGAAACCTTTTGCCATCATGGCATCTCCTATATTCCTATCCTCTGCCCTGTTTTGATTCAATCTCAGTTCAAGGTGCACAATGTGCTGGTGGCACAAGAAGGAAATGGGTTAAACTAGGAGGAAAATAGGGTTTAAACTACTGTAGAGGGGTGTCTGGGTGGCTCAGTTGGTTAAGTGTCTGCTTTTAGCTCAGGTCATGATGTCAGGGTTCTGGGATCAAGCTTTGTGTCAGGCTCCTTGCTCAGTGGAGAGTCTGCTTCTCCCTCTCCCTCTGCCCCTCCTCCTGATTGTGCTCTCTCTCTCTCAAATAAATAAATAAAATCTTTAAAAAAATGCAATATATGTTAAGAAAGAAAAAAAAAGAAGAAGAAGAATGTAGCAGGAGGGGAAGAATGAAGGGGGGAATCGGAGGGGTAGATGAACCATGAGAGATGATGGACTCTGAAAAACAAACTGAGGTTCTAGAGAGGAGGGGGTGGGAGGATGGGTTAGCCTGGTGATGGGTATTGAGGAAGGCACGTTCTGCATGGAGCACTGGGTGTTATGCACAAACAATGAATCATGGAACACTACATCTAAAACTAATGATGTAATGTATGGGGATTAACATAACAATAAAAAAATTAAAAAAATAAACTACTGCTAGAGACACAAACAAATTTAAATAAATACTCAATAGTGTTTTGTTTCATTTTGTTTTGTTTTGGCTGAATGACCTGTAGATTTTTTTTCCCTTACTGAATTAACTGATTTTTGACTGATTGTTTTTGCCACATGTCTGCCTAAATATCTGGCTTCTAGTGCTGAAGTCTTAACTTAAATTCACTGATTATCAGAGTATAGGTCAGTTGTTCTTAATTTCAAGTTTCAAAATTCCATAGAGATTCATAAGGAAATCTATAAATGCCATAAGGAAATCTAGAAACCTTCTAGAATTTTAGACAGTAGTGTGTGTTAAAATGCATGTACATTTTTCTAAAGAGAAGGTTAATCGTTTCCGGTGTATTTTTCATAAGGGCTGAACCTCAGCCTCCAAATTTAAGAAGAGTGTTACTGTGTTCTTATCACTAATATGGTTCAGGCCATCCTGAATACAATGTCAGTCCACTTCTCCTCAACTCTCTCATTTGCATTCACCGATGCATGGTGTGCAGGGAGGTCATGTGACTTCCAATGTATCAATATATCCTGACATAGATGTCAGGAATCACAAGTCCCTGCTACCATTATTGGATCCTGTAGGAATGTTGTCTTTGCCGTAGGAGGCCAGCTGTGGGATGCCCTTACTTATCTAAGCAGAGACACAAGAGAGTTGAAGTGAGGCCTAACATTGCCCTAAAGAAAGCAAATAGTGCCTCCTCTCATGGGCATTTCTCTGTTCCCTGTTTCTTTTTCTCTTTGTTTCCACAGCACTAATTCCAGAAGTGAGAGCGTTTGTTGTTGTTGTTGTTGTTGTTGTTGTTGCTGTTTGTGTATTTGTTTTAAACTGAAGTAGACTAACCCTGAATCTAGAAGTTTAAGGCAGTTTCCTTGTTTTGGCTCTACCTTCTTCTGACACCATGACATGACCTTGGCTGGCTACTTACTTCATCCTGCTGTACTTCAGGCACCTTAGCTGTAAAATGAAGGTGATAATTCATGCCTTATTTTCTTTCAGGGTTGCTGGGAAGATCAAGTGAGGTGATCGAGAAGACTCCTGTGAAAAATAAATTTTCTGAAAACATACATGGATTATATTTATTTTACGACAGGCCTATTGTCAATTTTTTTACATGGGTAGAGAAAACCATTT
The DNA here is from genome assembly GCF_002201575.2 of Neomonachus schauinslandi. Taxonomy (NCBI): domain Eukaryota; kingdom Metazoa; phylum Chordata; class Mammalia; order Carnivora; family Phocidae; genus Neomonachus; species Neomonachus schauinslandi. Next base: position 70,374,167 of record NC_058413.1, on the reverse strand, counting down.
AGAATGCTTGATTTTTATTAATGAAATGGCTCTTTGAACTATTTGGAAACTTGGTTTTTCATATATCTCTGCTGAAATAGAAAAGCTTACCCAGTGATGGGAGAGTAGGCATGATGATGGTTCACTGTTCATGTTTTGGTGGCTGGGAAAGGCAAGGCTCTCTGTTCATAATTTTGTGTATGGTTAGTTTTTTTTATATTATACTTATTTATATAGTTATATAACTTATATAATATACATAGTTATAGTTTATATTATTATTATATAGTTATATTTATATATAGTTATTAAAAGTGTTATATATATATATATACATATATATATATATATATATATATATATATATATATATATATATATA
>NC_058413.1:70362245-70373796 GCF_002201575.2 Neomonachus schauinslandi | reverse complement strand
TATATATATATATATATATATATATATATATATATATATATATATATTTCCATTCCAAAGCTAATTCCCATGGAGTTCAAGAGAGGTATATGTATAGTTTTGGCCTCTTGAGAAACGTTTCTTGAAAATTATCCATATTAAGAATTGAGAAAGCATTGCCAGCTCTGTTTAATTCTGTCTCACAAGGTACCACGTGATATTCTGAGAGGGGCTGCCCTCTTACAGGGAAAGTGTCACACAACTATGAGTGGGCTTGCTGCATGGCATCTCCCTTAGTGAAGATCCACTGAACCAGCTTCCAACATGCTGGTCAGAAAAGTGAATTTACTGGTTTGTGCCCACTCAGCAGCTTTCTTTGGGCCTATTCTAAGGATTTAAGAAACCAAGGAGAGTTTCTTTTTTAACAGCATACTTGCATCTGTGTCATATAATCATAAAAATCTTGAAAGAAATGTATTGCATGCATTAGGTAAAAAGGAAGTAATAATTCAATGACTTCCCTTCTTTGTAACACTGTCTCAGCCATTTCCTTTATAAGATAGAGACACCTAAACCTCATCAATTCAGAGGCTACTAATATATACTTGGTAATTATTGGCCTGAGTTATTCTGAAGCTTACCTTTGCACTATAAATGAAAGATAGATATTGTCAAATAATAGAAAAAAATATATATATATATTGGTCTCTGACCCCAGTTCCTGGCCAAAGTTTTCTAAAACCCTTGTAATTTCCTAAGTGATGAGAACACTAAGAGTATCTTTTGTTTTAATATTTGGGTCTTGACCCTGGTTCCTGACACAGAGCTCCTAAATCCCTCAGAATTTCCTGGGTGACAGGGCTGTCTTTTATTCTAATGAAATGACTCTTCATGGGTTCCTGGATAGCTTTAGGATTGAGGCTGGTCACCAGAAAGACTAAGCCATGATTAGGAGCTTGCAACTTTCAGCCTCATCTCCCAGCCTCTGGGAAGGCATGAAGGACTAGAGATTGAGTTAATGGTTAATCATGCCCACATTATGAAGCCTCCATGAAAATTCCAAAAGTAAAGCGTTCAGAGAGCTTCCTGGTTGGTGGACATAGCTCTATGCCAGAAGGGTGACAGGTGACATACACTAACTTCACAGGGACAGAAGTTTATGAGCTCAGGACCCTTCTAGACCTCACTATGTATCTCCTCATCTGGCTCTTCATCTGTATGCTTTATCAAATAAATTGGAGAATGTTAGTATTTCCTTGAGTTCTGTGTGATATTCAAGCAAATGATTGAATCCAAGGAGGGAATTGTAGGAAACTCTGATTTGTAGCCAAGTCAAATAGAAGTTGTGGGTAACACAGGGACCTACTACTTGCAACTGGCATCTGAACTAGGGGGCAGTCTTTTGGGACTGACCCCTTAACCTGTGTTGAATTGTTGGACACCCAGCTGGTGTCCCAAAGAATTGTTTGGTGTGAGAAAAAAAATGCACATATCTGGTGTCAGAAGTATTTTCTGTATGTAAGTTAAGGAGAAACACAGGAGTGTTTTTCCCAGAAAGAAAACTTAGGCATTTCATATGGTACAACAATAAAGCAAATCTTACATAGGATTTTATGATATGTTTTGAAAACAAGATCATTAAAAACTGCTTATTTCCAGATAAGTATTAGTAGCACCAAGTAAATATGTCTTATTTATTAAAACAGTCCAGGCTGGACTTCAATCTATCAGTTATTTGCAGTGCTAAGAAAATTATGTTTCTTAAAGAAGAATTATGTGATTCAGATTTTTTATTATTAAGACTGAGTTCTCTCCCAAACAGTAAGAATTAGCAAAATTTGAAAAAGGGATTTTTACAATGGAAATTAATAAAAACAGAATAATTTAATAAATTTCATCAAAATTGCACATCAAATGCTAACACTAAACGAGATTAAGCCTTAAGTAATGTCACAGTAATTCTCTCTTGAACCACTGAATGTTGGTGTGAAGCAGAGCAACTGTATATATAGTCCCATACACTGCTTTTCTAAGTCAGTATTTTGTGCTTTCCTTAATATGCTCTTAACAACAGCCTCATTAGACAGGTAGAGGATGGGAGGAGAGAGAGAGAGACTCAAAGAGCAAATGACTTGCCCAAGTCATCCAGACTCAGAGTTGATATGACAAGGCTGTTAGTAAATTGTACTTCCCATATTAGTGGGTTAGTTCAGTAGAGTGTTAAGGGCAGTTTAAAACCTGCAGTTCTTGGAGTCAGACAGATCTGTATCTAAATCTCTTCCACTTTTTTTTTAATGACAGAGAGAGAATGAGAGGGGTGAGGGCCAGAGGGAGAAGCAGACTCCCTGCTGAGCAGGGAGCCTGATGTGGGACTTGATCCCGGGACTCCAGGATCATGACCTGAGCCGAAGGCAGTCGCCCAACCAACTGAGCCACCCAGGCGCCCCTCTCTTCCACTTCTTACTTCTCTCTGCACTTCTGCTTTTTCCATCTGTAAAAAGGAGTTGCTAATGAGAAACTGATGAATGTGGGGTAGATTAATAAAATAACATACGAATGTCTCTGGCATACAGCAGCCTGTTGATAGATGTTTTTGAGGAGCAGTGTGGTGTACTGGAAGAAGCATGGGTATACTTTGGTTTTGGAGAGATCTGATTTCCAGTTCTGACTGCTGATTGTCCTGTTTGTGACCTTAGGCAAGCTTCTTCATTTCTCTGTAAACTATTTGTAAGATGTATATTTATTTGGACAAAATAACTTATACAAAGTGATACATGCTGCCTGACAGATGGTAGATAATACATAAATAGATGTTTCTGTTATGCCAGCCACGTTGCCTGCATGTCCTCACCCTCAGTTTATGAATAAAATCCAAGCACATTGGGGCGCCTGGGTGGCTCAGTCAGTCAAGCGTCTGCCTTCGGCTCAGGTCATGATCCCAGGGTCCTGGTATCGAGCCCCACATTGGGCTCTCTGCTCTGTGGGAAGCCTGCTTCTCCCTCCCCCACTCCCCCTGCTTGTGTTCCCTCTCTTGCTGTGTCTCTGTCAAATAAATAAATAAAATATTTAAAATAAAATCAAATCCCAGTACATGTTGGTACGGAGCAGTGACACGACACTTTCACATTTTAATATAATTTAGAGAAACACTTTATTATCAGTAATAGGAAACAAAGAGCAAGTTTTTCTGGATTGCTAAAGCTTAACTCTATATTAGGTGAAGTCTGGAAACTGATTTCTTGTACCTCCCTCAGGATTGTATTCCTGGATCTTATGATTTTCACCTGCTTTGGTCTTAGAATTTGAATTAGCTCAAATGGGATCCTGGCCTAAGATGTGTATGGTGATTTCAGCCAGATTCAGAGTTCACAGTCTCCAGAATTTCAATTTCATTTCCCCAAGTCAGTTGTAAGCTTTACAGAATCATGGGATCATAGAAAGTCAGTGGCACTTTGGCCACGATAAATCTAACCATCACTGTCACCACATTCCAGAGATGACTCCTTTTTGGAGATACCTGTTAGTAATCTATTATAATGACCTAAACATGTGAAACTTTGTGGCCAGTCCATCACAATGACATCACACCAGTCCTCTCTCTGAAGTACTTTAAGGTAGGTCACTTCTTCCCACTTACTCTTCACCTCAACCCTTCACTTTTCTATTACTTTAATACATTTTTTTAGGTTGAGTTTGAGTTTCTCTCTCTCTTTTAATTTAAATTCAATTAGCCAACATATAGTACATCATTAGTTTTTTTTTTTTTTTTTTTTTGAGGAGGAGCAGGATAGGATTAATTGATTGATTGATTGATTTTGATGTAGTGTTCCATGATTCATTGTTTGTGCATAACATCCAGTGCTCCATGCAGAACGTGCCCTCTTTAATACCTATCACCAGGCTAACCCATCCTCCCACCCCCCTCCCCTCAGTTTGTTTTTCAGAGTCCATAGTCTCTCATGGTTCGTCTCCTCCTCCAATTTCCCCCGCTTCATTCTTCCCCTCCTGCTCTCTTAGCATCATTAGTTTTTGACGTAGTGTTCAGTGATTCATTAGTTGTGTATAACACCCAGTGCTCATCACATCACATGCCCTCCTTAATGTCCATCACCCAGTTACCCCATCTTCTTCCTTTCTGAAACCCCCCTTTCTGCAATCCTCAGTTTGTTTCCTGGAGTCAAGAGTCTCTCATGGTTTGTCCCCTCTCTGATTTCTTCCCATCCAGTTTTCCCTCCCTTCCCCTATGATCCTCTGCACTTTCTTATATTCCTTATATGAGTGAAATCTTACGATAATTGTCTTTCTCTGATTGACTTATTTCACTTAGGATAATATCCTCCAGTTCCTCCATGTCAGTGTAAATGGTAGGTATTCATTCTTTCTGATGGCTGAGTAATATTCCATTGTATATATGAACCACATCTTCTTTATCCATTCATCTGTTGAAGGACATCTCGGTTCCTTCCATAGTTTGGCTATTGTGGACTTGCTGCTATGAACACTGTATGTCCCTGATGACAAATGATGTGGAGCATTTTTCATGTGTCTGTTTGGCCATTTGTATGTCTTCTTTGGAGAAGTGTCTGTTCATGGCTTCTGCCCATTTCTTGACTGGATTATTTGTTTTTTGGGGTGTTGAGTTTGATAAGTTCTTTATAGATCTTGGATACCAGCCCTTTATCTGATATGTCATTTTGCAAATGCATTTTCCCATTCCATAGGTTGTCTTTTAGTTCTGTTGACAGTTTCCTTTGCTGTGAGGAAGCTTTTTATCTTGATGAAGTCCCACAAATTCATTTTTGCTTTTGTTTCCTTTACCTTTGGAGACGTGCCTTGCAAGAAGTTGATGCAGCCAAGGTCAAAGAGGTAACTGCTTGTGTTCTCCTCTATGATTTTGATGGATTACTGTCTCACATTTAGGTCTTTCATCCATTTTGAGTTTATCTTTGTGTATGGTGTAAGAAAATGGTCCAGTTTCATTCTTCTGCATGTGGCTGTCCAATTTTCGCAGCACCATTTTTTGAGTTTCTCTCTTAATGAAAGTCTTTCATTAAGTTTCATTAAATACAGCCTGTCTTAGGCATAGTATAGAATATCACTTCGAAATTATGCTTTGGAAACCTATAGTAAGCCTACGTTAACTCTCAAAAAGCATGTTGTGTTCTCGTAAAGAATTCCATGCTTACATCTAACAACCTGCTAGTAGTTCCATTGTTTGCTTAGTCATTCTGGTCTATTCCAATTAGTCTATCATCTTATCATTTGTTTGAGTCATTTTGGGCATGACAGAAGGGAAAAATCCTTCTTCCTACATTATCTCCTATAGGTCTGTGTATGTCAATATACATTTAGTGATTACCTACCAAGTACCTGTCTCTGAGCTAAATCCTGGGGATTCAAAAATGGATATAAAGTTCCGTTGCCCTCCAGGTTCCCTTGGTCTAAAGAGAAGGTACATAAGTAAATTGATCAACTGGATAAGTGCTGTGATGGAGATATGTACAGACAGAGTGGGAGATGGTGGTGGGGAAATGCAGGCAGATCTGTCCTCCCTGAGGAGTTGAAGTAAACCTCTCTTTCTTTAACACAGAATATGGATTCTAGAGTCAGTTTATTATTATTATTATTTTTTGACCCACATTCCTTCCATTTTTTGAAATACATTTTTCACCCTTCTTTTGAAGACTTTTAGTTAAATAGGTAAATGGCTTTTAAGTTTTCTAAGCTGTGATCCACTCTAATAAATACAATTTACATAAAATCCAGCATATGCATGTGTGTTTTTGTATAGGTACATACATTCCTGTAATATGTTTATGCGTGAGGCACTCTAATTTTCCATCCCATTTTAATCTGTTCTGTTGTTAATAACAACCAGAAGAGTGCTTGTCACAACCCACTGAGTTTAATCTAAAGATCCAAGGAAGGGCTGAGATCTGTAGTTTGGACACACTGAAGGGAGTAATATGGCCAGTGTGCACAGTGTGGCAAGTGCTATAATAAGAATCTGTAAAGATGCCAAAGAAAACTAGAGGAGAGAGGGCTGATGAGCACATTGAGGGCAAGAAAAGGGTTATGGTCATTTTTTACAATATATCATTTAGCATCAATTTGGATATTACTAAGTGCTTGTTAAATTATTGAAACTGGGTGAAGTTAGCATTACTTACTTTCAAATAACCCTTTATCATGGCCATTGCTTCTTTTAGCTATGACAAAAAGGACAAACACAGGGTGCATTTGCCACCACACTTGCCTGTTCATGGCAGACAATATAATGATACCTCTTTTCTTTGAATCTCAGATTATTTCCCACTATGATTTCTGGTGCACAGTGGGTTCACATATTGAGATGATATAGATTTGTTGTAATTTTAATTCCATTTTCCCACCAAATGGGACTGTTAAATTGTGAACATATTTTTGCTTTCCTGCTTCATAAAATATGAGCACTCTAATCCCAGATGGCACATCCTCCAGAAACATATGGACATGACAATTTATAAGGAGTGCTCTTTCAGGAGCCGGTTCCACTTAGCTGAGGAGGCTGTGTGATTTTGCCAAGACCTTTCAAGCTACTCATTGAGGTGGGTGAGCAGGTCTTAGTCATGTAACTAAGGGATTGAAAGAAGTTTGACACAAATCTCCTTCCTTAAAGGGTATGGATTTTCGTAATTAGGGAGGGGCTGGGATAGATTGAGGTGGGAAATTCCTATTTCTACAATTGCAGGGCACAACGATTTTGCAGAAAATATAGAATATGACTCTGTGCTTTTTTGTTTGGTTGGTTGGTTTTTGGTTTCAGGTTTTTTGTTTGTTTGTTTGTTTGTTTGTTTTTTGTTTTGCTTCTCTACAACCAAAATAGGCTATACTGGTCATTCCAGTCCATACTCAGGGAGGGCACTTGTAAGGAAAGAAAAGGACTAGATACTTACTTCTCACTTATTTCATACCTCTAAGTGTTTGCATATATTTTTGCATATTAGGGGCCCTGTATTCAGGGTGGGGAGTCTTAGTAGGAAATACTTAACAGGTTAATGGGAGTCAAATGATGATAAACTATGATAAGCCTTCAGATTTTTACCTGGCACTGGGAGTAATAGGATTAGGTGTGGGCTTTTGCTTCCCAGCATGTAGTTTATAGATAAAAGTTCAGTCCTCCCCTGCTGTTGTCACCAGAGGTAAGAAAGTCTCAAAGCAGGAGTACTGTAACTGTTTTTGGGAGCACAGCATCTCAATGCCTCTGAAAAACAAGAACTGAGTTACATCTAAATATGCCTGACCATGCATAAGCAATCCATAATTAATAGAGTTGGAGCCAATTAGATTTTTAGCTTTCCCTTCACACACCCAGGTAACTCCTGTGAATGAAGTCCCAAAGACAGATCCAGGACATCTATCCCGATGTGTCCAACTCTGGTGCCTACAGTCCTTTTTTTTTTTTTTTTTTTTTTTTACACTGAGCTGTGCTGCCTTATGTGGTGAGCATTCTTTATAGCGCCCGATACATGCCAAGTAGTCAATAAGTGATGCTTGCATGAACGGACACTGGATTATTTCAGTGTATATTTCAGTGGACTGTTTCGGTGCGTCCCTCTACCACCACCGACCCTCACTGTGTCTGCACTTCCAGTGGTTTCCTCTGGCATTCCCTTTCCTTTGGGGCCGCTGGCAGCTGAAGCTGGAGCAGCTATTTATAATCCTTTATGTTGCTATGACACTGCCTCTTAGACTGATGGTCAGGACAGAGTTCCCGACATTTAGCTACATGCCAGATCAAACAGTCTGCTGAGGGGTTTTTCCAGGTCCCCATAATCTGATAACTAATATTTGGAGAAGATTTAAATCATGTTTGCATGGTTTAACAAGATGGGATCAGAAAAAATGTTTAAAATACACAGTGGAAGTTTCAGTGGCTTACAAGTACGACTTTTATTTCCTTTCTGATTTAAACAGAAGTTTAAGTCCATGTAGTCACAGAGGCAATACGTTAGGGAGAGTTACCTCGTACTCACTGCACTCTCAGCACTGTATGTTGTGCATCACCTACATCATTTTATTTAATCCTTCTAATAATCATGAGATGTAGTTATTCTTATTTCCACGTTTCTGATAACAAAACAGAAATACAGAGAAGTTAGCTTACTTGCCCATGGTCTTGCAGCTAATAAGATGAAGAGCTGGGATTTGAACATAGATCCAAAATCCTGTTCAGACACAACCTTTTATTTAAAACCCAGCTGCTGAAAAAGCCATGCTTATTCTTCTGTAAATTTCTACCATCTGCTGAGAAGCTGGAGCATCACCTAGCCCAAACACTGTCTTATTACCAGCAAATAAATGTCAGGGTAAAGACCATGAAAATCATCTGTTACCTTAGCCTTCAAGAAGCGCATTCACTCCCACCTGAGAGCACTTTCCAATGATGTCGGGAAACAAATAGATTAGTGAGGCTGGAGTCTTAGGGGGTGCGTAACCTTATGTTTCTGAGCATTTAACTTATTAAAATTCACAAAGGAAGACCTTATGGTGCCATCATTTTATCCAACTAACATCATCAGTATGGCTCAAGGGCTATGGCTTTGTACAGTCACCCTCAGAGTGGTGAACATATGGTTTTACTTCTCTCTAAAGCCTCAGGGCATCTGACGGCACCTTTCATGGATAATGGATAAAGGCTGTCATACCAGTAGGTAACTTCTGTTCCATCAGTTTTGCCTTCGTGCCAAGAATGCTAAACAAATTTCAGGAGGTTTTGAACTGACCTAGGTCTGTTCTGTCAACAGTAACACCCTCCGATCAGCAGGGGAAAGTATTTCCTGTTAAACTGCATTTTGGAGTTCCCCTATGTCTGCAGGAGCATCTTCAAGCAGGAGCCTGTGTAACGAAGGTAAGCTACAGCTGTAGTTGTCACATTTCTTTGAGCTGTTGCTTTGATTATGTTAGTTTGTTCCTTTTGATGCCTGTCCTACTGCTTCTGGATGAGAAAGTGTTTTGTTATAATAGCCTCAAGAACTACTGTGAGTGTATTTCAAGAGTACATCCAAAGAAAGTAAGATAATTGAAAATGTTTTTGCACAGCATTTCCCAGGTTCCCTACAGAATCTAAACTATAAATAATACCACTGTTTATTGGTGTCAATATCTTCCTAGCAATTAAGTGCAGTTCTGTCTCATCTGCATTCTATTGTCACTGATCTGAGAGGGTCAACATTTCCCTTCTGCTTTCCCCCCAAAAAACTCTCATAATGATAAGAAATAGTGCAGTGGATTTGCCAGAGGCCTGGAAATCAACTAAGTTCAATAGAGAATTTTCACTTATTTTGAGGAGGAAACACACGGGCAGTTTTCATACCTTCAGCAGTTACCATAGTATAATGAATGCAAAGAGCGTAGGCTTTGGAACCAGATTGGGCTGAGTCCAAATTCAAACTCCAGTAGTTCTGGGTCATCTTTACAAGTTATTTAATTTTCTGATCATTGGTATTCTTATTTCATACCTTCTCTTTTGCTACATTTCATGCATTCAATAAACATTACCACAATTCACACATTTACTCAGGTCCTCAAGTTAAGGTTCAGGATTGACTTCCTTATCCCAGTCCTGCAAAAACTGTGTTCAAGATCTATTCTGAACCTCCCCTTTCATCATCAGCTCCATAGCCAAAAACTAGTCAAAGCATCATCTTCTCTCACTGGGGCTACAGCCTCTTGCCTGGTCTCCCTGCTTTCACAGTCTATGTTCCACCCATTATCATTCCACCACCAGAGTGAACCTCAAAATTAAAATTAGATCATGTAATTCCTTAACAGAAAGCCTTCCATTGGCTCACATTAAAACTCCATATTTTTTACAATGGCCTGAAAAACACTACATTATCTGGCCCTACTCTATCTTTCTTTCCTCATCTCTTCCTACTTTTTGCCTTGACTACTCTGTTCCAAACAGCGTGGAATTCTTTTATTCTTTTCAAATTTTTATTTAAAGTCTAGATAGCTAACATACAGTGCAATATTGGTTTCAGGAGTAGAATTCAGTGATTCATCACTTACATACAACACCCAGTGCTCATCATTCTAAATGCTCTCTTTAATCCCCATCACCCATCTAGCCCATCCACTGCCCTCATCCCTTCATTAACCCTTAGTTTGTTCTCTATCATTAAAAGTCTCTTATGGTTTGTTCCCCTCTCTATTTTTACGCCTTCCCATGTGTTCATGTGTTTTGTTTCTTAAATTCCACATATGAGGGGGGCGGAGCAAGATGGCGGAGGAGTAGGAGACCTGGATTTTGTCTCCTCTCTGGAATTCAGCTGGATAGGGATCAAACCATTCTGAACACCTACAAACTCAACAGGGGATCGAAGAAAAGAATAGCAACAACTCTTTCATCAGAAAAGCGACCACTTTCTGGAAGGTAGGACGTACGGAGAAGTGAATCTGAGGCGATATTCGGGAGGAGAGATGGCGGGGGAGGGGCCTCCGTCGGCCGCTTCTGGCAAGTGATAGAGCCGCGGAGCACAAAATCGGAACTTTTAAAAGTCTGCTCTGCTGAGGGACGTCACTCCGGTGGCTAAGCGGGGGGTGGAACGCTCCGGGACAGTGTGGTCTCAGGACCCTCGGGGTCACAGAAGGACTGGGGGTGCCTGAGTGTGGCAGAGCTCCCAGGTAATGGAACAGGGAAGCCGGCTGCAGAGGCGGAGCCCAGGCCCGGGCTCTCAGCTCGGGGTTGCCATAAACTGTGATCCGCGGCACAGTCGGGGCACTGCTCCCCCAGCAGGGACCCAACAAGCGGCAGATCTGGGGAGACTCACCTTCCTTCCCTGGGAGGAGCCGCACGGGAGTGCACCGCAGGGATCTGCTGGGTTTGGAGACTCCACCCGGGGTCGGGTGCCAGAGATAGAAACGCGCGGTCACAGGCCGGGTGAGCACGGCTGGAGACCGGGGAGACGGGAGTGACTGGCGGCTTTTCACTGGGGGCACACTGAGGAGCGGGTCCCCGAGTTCTTGGCTTCTCCGGGGCAGAGATTGGGAAGCTGCCATTTTCACTCTCCGCCTCTAAAGCTGTACAGAAAGCTCGCAGGGAACAAAAGCTCGGGAGAGCAAACCCGAGCAGATTACTTAGCCGGGAGGGGGCAAGGGCGGGGCAATTCCGCCTCCGGCAGAGACATTTGGAAACCACAGCAACAGGCCCCTCCCCAGAAGATCAGCGAGAACAGCCACCCAAGACCAAGTTTACCGATTAGTGAGAACGGCAGAACTCCAGCACTAGGGGACTACTGCACATAGAATTCATGGCTTTTTTACCATGATTCTTTAGTCTTTCAAAGTTAATTTTTTTTAACTGTCTTTTTGTCTTTTTTTTCTTTTTGAATTTTTCTTTTTCCCTTTTTCAACCAACATCTTATCAATCCCTTTTTTTAAAAAAAACATTTTTATTTTTCATTTTTAGAGGCATATTCTATCCCTTCATAGTAGTTACCCGTATTTTTGGCTTATATATATAAGTTGTTCTCTCTTTAAAATTTTGAGATAGTTTCTTCTAACAGATTAAAATATACCCTAAATCTCT
>NC_058413.1:70338633-70357245 GCF_002201575.2 Neomonachus schauinslandi | reverse complement strand
AAACTAATGATGTAATGTATGGGGATTAACATAAGAATAAAAAAAATAAGTTAAGAAAAAATTCCACATATGAGTGAAATCATATGCTATTTGTCTTTCTCTGACTGACTTATTTTGCTTAGCATAATACACTCTAGCTCCATCCATGTCATTGTAAATGGAAAGATTTCATTATTTTTGACAGCCGAGTAATATTCCATTGTATATATATACACCACATCCTCTTTATCCAGTCATTAGTCCGTAGACATTTGCCTCTTTCCATAGTTTGGATATTGTTAATAATGTTGCTATAAACATCGGGGTGCTTGTACCCCTTCAAATCTGTATTTTTGTATCCTTTGGGTAAATACCTAGTAGTGTAATTGCTGGATCAGAGGGTAGGTCTATTTTTAACTTTTTGAGGAACTTCCATATTGTTTTCCAGAGTGGCTGCACCAGTTTGCATTCCCTCCAGCAATGTAAGAGGGCTCCCCTTCTCCACATCCTTGCCAATACCTGTTTTCTCTTGTGTTGTTAATTTTAGCCATTCTGACAGGTGTGAGATGGTATCTCATTATGGTTTTGACTTGTATTTCCCTGATGATGAATGATGATGAACATCTTTTCATGTGTCTGTTGGCCATCTGGATGTCTGCTCTGGAAATATGTCTATTCATGTCTTCTGACCATTTCTAAACTGTATTAATTTGTTTTCTGGGTGTTGAGTTTCATAAGTTCTTCTTTATTTTTTGGTCTTAGAGAGAGAGAGAGAGAGAGAGAGAGAGAGAGAGAGAACATGATGGGGGAGTGGAAGAGGCGTGGAGGGAGAGGAAGAAAAATTATCTTAAACGGCTCCATGCCCAGCTGAAGCCCAATGTGGGGCTCGATCTCATGACTCTGAGATCATGGCCTGAGCTGAAATCAAGAGTTGGGCACTTAACCAACTGAGCCACCGAGGTGCCCCAATAAGTTCTTTATAGATTTTGGATACTAACCCTTTATCAGATATGTCATTTGCAAATATCTTCTCCCATTCCATCAGCTGCCTTTTAGTTTTGTTGATTGTTTCCTTCGCTGTGCAGAAGCTTCTTATCTTGATGAAGTCCCAATAATTTATTTTTGCTTTTGTTTCCCTTGGCTCCAGCTATGTGTCTAGTAAGAAATTACTGCAGCTGAGGTCAAAGAGGCTTCTGTCTGTGTTCTCCTCTAGGATTTTAACAGTTTCCTGTCTCACATTTAGGTCTTTCATCCATTTTGAATTTATTTTTGTGTGTGGTGTAAGAAAGTGGTCCAGATTCATTCTTCTGCATGTGGCTGTCCAGTTTTTCCAACACCATTTATTAAAGAGACTGTCTTGGATCGCCTGGGTGGCTCAGTTGGTTGAGCATCTGCCTTCAGCTCAGGTCATGATCCCAGGGTCCTGGGATTGAGCCCACATCAGGCTCTCTGCTCAGCAGGAAGCCTGCTTCTCCCTCTCCCAGCCCCCCTGCTTGTGTTCCCTCTCTCACTGTCTCTCTCTGTCAAATAAATAAATAAAATATTTAAAAACAAAAGAGAGACTGTCTTTTTTCTATTGGATATTCTTTCCTGCTTTATCAAAGATTAGATGGCCATAGAGTTGTGGTCCATTTCTGGTTTTCTATTCTGTTCCCTTGATCTATATGTCTGTTTTTGTGCCAGTACCATAGTGTCTTGATGACTATAGCTTTGTAATATAGCTTGAATTCTAGAATCATGATGCCTCCAGCTTTGCTTTGCTGATTTGGATGCCTCTTTTTTTTTTTTTTTATCTGATTGCTGAGGCTAAGACTTCCAGTACTATTTTAAATAGTAATGGTGAGAGTGTACATCCCTATCTTGTTCCTGATCATAGAGGAAAAGTTCTTAGTTTTTCCTAGTTGAGGATATTAGCTGTAGGTCTTTTGTATATGGTCTTTATGTTTTTGAGGTGTGTTCCATCTATCCCTACTTTGTTGAGGTTTTGTTTTGTTTTTTATCAAGAATGGATGCGGTATTTTGTCAAATGCTTTTTCTGCATCTATTGAAAGGATCATGTAGTTCTTATCCTTTCTTTTATTAATGTTGTATATCATGTTGATTGGTTTGCAAATATTAAACCACCTCTGCAGCCCAGGAATAAATCCCACTTGGTAGTGGTGAATAATTCTTTTAAGGTACTGTTGCAATCCGTTTGCTAGTATCTTTTTTGAGAATTTTTGCATCCATGTTCATCAGCAATATTGGCCTGTAATTCTCCTTTTTAGTGGAGTCTTTGTCAGGTTTTGGAATTAAGGGCCAGGTGGCTTCCCAGCGGAATTCTACCAGACATTTAAAGAAGAGTTAATACCTATTCATCTCAAATTGTTCCAAAAAATAGAAATGGAAGGAAGACTTCCAAACTCATTCTACAACACCAGCATTGCCTAGAATTTTTGATGCTTCCTGAAAATACCAAATTCACTCCCATCTCAGAGCATTTGCTCTTGCTGTTCCCTCTACTTGGAATTCCCTACCTCTGGATAGTTATGGTTTTGCACTTTATATCCCTTCATACTACTAAGGGCTACTTTTAGCATCATATTTAAAATGGAACTTTTCCCCATCCTAAGTCTCTGTTCTATAACTCTGGTGGTAATTCTTTTTTTGATCACCATTATCTGCCTGCTTCTATTTGGTATGTTTATATATTTATGAGACTAGGGATTTTTATTTACTTTGTTTGATGTTTAATCTTCAGTATTCAGAGAAGTAACTGCAAATAACAGGCAAACATTACATATTTATTGAGTGAATAAATTAATAAATTAATGAATAAACTCCATATTTTCTAGAAGTTATGTTGATAATTCCTCACAGGATTACTATAAGGATTACAGTTAAAATATAAGGCAACTAATCATGTCTGGAATAAATGATTATTGTTACCACTAAAATTTGAACTACCTAAATGATTAAAGATGGATCTTAATGATGAGTAGTACTTTTTGAGATTACATGGAATGCAGTGAATATAAATAATATAATGGAGTGATGGGGATTTTGAATATACACATCCTGATGCAGACACAGCACCTCTCATGTGAGATTATTGTAGGAAATGCACATCATTATATTTTAGATTTATATACACATTAAAATTTTTGGACATATACTAAATATGTAACATTCCTAGAACTATTTATATCTTATTATTATTTATTATTTTTGATTTGTAAAAAAATGCTGTGATCACTAACCTGAGATTTGGGTGTGATTCACAGTGGCTGTGGATACATTGTCTATAGACATGTGAATTTAGCTATGTGAATATCTGATTGTGACTTTTTCAGTATTATTTACATTAGTAGAGCCACCCCCAGATTAATTTTAACTTAAATTTTGATCTAGAATTATCATTTAATGTATCCTCCAATTTTTACACAAAGATGCCATTTTGAAAGTAATTTTGAAAGCGTTGAAAGCAAAGATGCACAAAGTCATATCTTTTACTTTTCCAATTAATTTTCTGGATATTTACATGTCTTTATTTGTGGAGTTTTATTGTGAAGGGTTTTGTGGCAAGCCTTACTTCATTCATCCGCTTAGAATTTCTGGGACTTAATCAGCCCAATGGTCTTGTTCATTGATACTGAGCAGAAATTTTTATAAGACAGAGCATAATAACTGGAATATCCTTGCAGGCTTTAGCCCGGTTGCTTTGGTCATGGTGGCCAGTGTCACTTTTGAAGTTCAGTCCAGCAGAGATCACTGGAGGTTTTTCCACAGCTAACTTGAAACCTTTTCTGGTTCTAGAATGTTCACGCTCATTTGCTCAGTCACATCTGTGCCATGGCTAGCCCCCTGAAACACTGAACTTTGCATGTCTGTACTCTTCTTCTAATGCATTCCCCTTAACCTTTGCAGAAGAGGACTTTGTCTGAGGCAATAGCTCCTTTTCAGCAGACCTCCCTGGCTGCACTATGGAAGATGAGGCAGTAAGTGTTCTGAAGTCTCTCTTGTGTAGTGAGCGCTGAGGACCCTCAAGAAGAGAGCGCAGGGCAGCCTTCATTAAGCCACAGAATTCCACTCCAACATTTCTTTTGGATTGTGTGTCTTTTCACCTTCACATATGGTACTAACTATACCCCTCAAGTGACTCTTTAAACATCAACATCCGTACCAAGCTACTCTCGATATAAAAGAGAGAGAGAGAGCGCGAAAATGGCACTTAGTTATATCTCATTATTGTTTGATCAGTTTACAAAACAACCACCACCAACAACAAAATTTGCTGTATGCATTTATTGTGGTATTTTGTTTATCCTGAAAAGTTATTCTTGAATGGAAAGTGTATCTTAAAATCTTTGGTATTTTAGGATTTAGAAATTATCACATATGCACAGAAAAATGACCAAGTGTAAAGTGAAGCTGTTATTAGTATTTTGATGCCAAGTGTGAGAGATGAATAGGCAGAGTACAGAGGTTTTTAGGGCAGTGAAAATATTGTGGATATTACAGTGGTGAATGCATGTCATATACATTTGCCCAAACCCATAAGAATATACAACACCAAGAGTGAAACCTAAGTTTAACTATGGACTTTGGGAAATTATTTTGTGTTAATATAGGATCATCCTTGGTAAAAAATAAAAAGTACAATTCTGGCAAGTGATGTTGATAATGGGAGAGGCCAGGCATGTGTGGGGACAGGGGCATATATGGGAGATCTCAGTACCTCTCACTCAGTTTTATTATAAACCTAAAACTGCTCTAACAAAATAAAGTAAAAAAAAAAAAAAAAGGGAAAAAATGAGTGGCTTTGACTTCTGGAGTAACTCAAAAGTAAGGAGGCAATAGCCTTGTGACCTGTGATCTTATCATGAAATAAGATTGTGCCCAATATAAATCCTGGAATTTATCCAGTACAAATCAGACCTCTTCTCCTTAGGAAGTCTTATAACTTTCCCTTGATTCTGATTTATTCTTGTGGAGCATGTGAGTTGAAGAAGTGAAACTATTGAGCCATTCTGCTAGAGGCTTCCAATAACTAGGAAAGACAGGTTCAAATATTGGGATTGTGCTTACTCCAAATACATTGCTGGAAGAATAGGGTAAACTATGGATTTTTCCTATGAGGTTCCAATTGCTTAGAATCTTATTCTATTAATAAAAATAAATCAATAAATATATAATTTCATGTGATTCTTCTTTTACAGTTGTATGTGGAAAAAAACTTCTCACTATATTGCAGGAACACTTTTTATAAACAATCAATAACAGGTCTAATGAGTTTTTTTTTTTTAATCAAGAGAAGCTTTAAGCAAGGTTTTATTCTTCTCTTAAGAATCACTTGAATAACCCTCTCCTAGTTACAAAATTGTAAATAGTCACCCACTGGCCTGAGAGATGGGGGCAATAGATCTACCTTTTATGATGATAAAGGTTAACTTTTGTTAATTAACATAAGGAGTCCTGGACTACTTGCCATAAGAAGCTCTGGAGAAAAAAAGGCTGAGTCTGCTGTCCCCCCCAGATTTGAACTTAGGAAATCTGTGAGAGAAGACTAGTGACCCATAAAGAAAGCTGTTTTTTATTAAATTAGATTTATGAAGTTTATACTTTAGCTAGTTTTTAAAGATCATTTAAAATTATGATAATAGTAGTAATTGTCTCTAAGGATTGTTATGGGGATTAAATGAGATACTACATGTAAAGTACTTAGAAAAGCACCTGAAAGTCCCTCTTGCTGAGATACTCAGAACCCACGACCTTTTCTTTTTCAAGGAATATAATTGGATTCAGTCACTGGCACGTGGACTTCATTCAGTGAATATTAATATTATTTTTACTAGCCATCAAATTTTTACATTGTATAGTGAACTCTATGATAAGCAAAATCCTTATTTATATTTTTTTCTACAGCGGCATTGATGAGTCATTTGCATTTATTAAAGGAAGCAAGTGACATGCTGTGCCAATTTTGAAAATTATTTAAAAATCAATTTCTAGTCTACACTAGGTTCAGTCCATTCTTTTTCCTACTGGAATTTAAAGGTAGTGATTGGAGACATGTTTGAATATGAAATTACCCAATGGGAAAATTTTCATCCTATAAAGAAACTTTAACAAAATATCTATCTTCCAGTTCCCCAACTAGGAATGAGAGGCACCCAGGCAAAATTTCTAGCTAAACTTAGATTGTTATCTGTCCAAAACCAACTGTTACCAGCATCCCATTTCTTGCTGTCTATGGTGCATACATTTTCCTTTTCTACAAGCAATGATAAAATCTCTTGGTCATTGCCACTTAGATGTCTGTTTTAGATTGGAAGATGTAAGATCACTAAATATAAAAAAATGACGATTATATACAATTTATAGGAGTAATACTTATTAAGCATAAACACTGCATGCAACTCCCTCCCCTCTGGTGATGAAAAGATCAAAGAGATGAGCAAAGTGACACATGACACTTTTAACAGAAAGGACGTAAATCAGCTCTGCTACCACAGTTTATTTCCTAATGGTGAATTTTATGGGATTTTCCTCTTCTGGCTTTTCTTGACAATTTAATTTGGGGTTTCACCTAAGTCTCTACAAAGCTCTCCAAATGCCTGTATGTTTGCTGGTTCCTGAGTGTCACTAACAAAGTGTTTAGAGGAAGCAAAACCAACTGCCTTCTCCCTAGATATGAACAACCCACTTGTGATGATCTGGCTGGAAAATCTCTTCCCCACACAGCTGTGCTAACAGATTGCTGATCAGTCAGTGACCTTTCTCACCAGAGCAGTTCAAAGCCTCCTTCCCAACTTTGCTTTTAATTTAATTATCATTTGAAGAGAGGAAAATCCTTTTATGCATCACTGAGAAAGAAACTATATCTTGGGACTGCAATGACAATGATCTTGTCTATTATAAGGTCTGAGAACTGTCTGATAAAAGCAAAACTTTGTTCCAGATCAGAGAAGCATTTAGTTTAAAAAAAAAAATTGGATTGGTTTTCAAATAATGCAGAACATAGGTAGATTGAAAATAGGAAAAGCAAATGCTCTCTGTGAATCACAGACCCTATTTGGGGCAACAAATTTTTTTGAGCTGATGGTTACCTTATTTTATTTGATTTTTGTAAAAAAAAAATTCCGTTTCATTCCAGTGTGAACCTTTTTATGTTGCTTTCCCATGTGAACCAGGGCAGAAAGTATATCACAGTCTTATTTATTCTAACAGTGAAACAGCATGTGTGGGAAAAAAATGAATAAATTAGGCAAGGCCAAGTAGTTTCTGATCAAGAGATTGATAATGATAATATTTTCAAACTAGAAATTCCTTTTACTAACTTTGAATAGAAGCCCCAAATTCATAAGTTTCCCTCTGATCCCACTTTCCTGTGGTCACCGGTGTGCAATGGATGACTGATCTGGCTCTTTACCTTTAAATGAGACACTGGCCCATTTCCATTACAAGTTAATCCCTGACCCTGACTTTTTCTCAAACTGTGTCCTGAAAATTTGTACCTACTCTGCCTTCTGCTTCCCAATCTGCCTTTGCTGTCTTCCATTTCTGACCTCCTCAGTTCAGTTTAAATCACTATTGTTGATTTTGATGAAATGTATCTGCTTAATATTTGCTTTCTATACACCAAACATAATGATAGGCACTAGGGATACAACAATGAAACCCACCCTCTTTCCCTTGACATGTTTTGGCTCCTGGTAAAGATATGCAAAAAAAAAAAATCATTTCAATAAAGTTAGATATTAGCAGACGGTCTCTTACAAGTTGATTTAGGGACTAAGGCTCCTTTCATCTTGCTGTTTTACCGTCCCCAAGGTAGACTCCACCTCTAAATTCTTGACTTCCACCTGGTGGATAGAGAATGAAAGAGGCTGAAGAATTGAGTGACATTTTTATGGGCTAGATCTTTTGTTAGGTGCATTGATTTCATCCACATTCACTGATGAGGTCTTGCTCACGTTGACCATACCATCTGTAAGTCAGCTAGATATGTTAGTTTCTGATTGCCTGTACAGCAAATTACTAGAAATTTAATGACTTAACAATACAAATTTATTCTCTTATGATTTTGGAAGTCAGAGTCTGGAATCAGTTTCACTGGGCAAAATCAAGACTCTGAGGGAAGAAAAAATTTCCTAATCTTTTTTTAGTTTCTAATGGTCACTTGTGGTCCTGAGCTTTTGACCTCTTCCTTATATCACTCTAACATCTTGCTTCCATGGCCATAGCTTCAACTACTGATTTTAGTCCCCCACCTCTCTCTTATAAGGACTCTTGTGAGTACATTGGGGCCAACTGAATCTTCCAGAATAATCTCTCCAGTTTGAGATGCTTAACTTAATCACCTCTGCAAAGTGTCCTTTACCTTGTAAGGTAATGTATTCACAGGTTCTGAGGATTAGGATGTGGACATGGTTCTGGACCATTATTCAGCCTACCAGAAAAGGGAAATACTCTAGCTCTGTGCCCTGGGGGAGAAGGAAATTGGTTTTGTGAACAGTTTTCCAGTTTCTGTAATAATAATAATAAAAATAAAGGCTATTGTATAGTGTGTACTTACTGTTTATGGTATATTTCGTATATGGTATATCACTATATATATGTGTGTGTAATTGACATATATATATGTCTCTCTCTCTATATATATATATATATGCTAGCTAAACAGTTTATATGCATTATATTAATTCATTCAACAATTTGTGAATAAAATACTACTTATTTCTAATTAACTAAGGCAGAAAAGTGAGTCTTAGAGGATTTAAGTACTTGCCCCAAGTCTTAAGGTTAGTGGTAAAGCTGGATTGAAACCCAGGTATGCCTGACTCAGAACATTACCCTCTTAATCCCTATCAGGCACTAACAAGAGAGAATTAAACACAGGACACTGGTGAGGCACAAGAAAAGAGCCATTAGCCCAAAACAGAGCTGTAGGAACAGCTTCATAGAGTTCTTAGATATTAGAACTGGTACTGATTCTCAATTGCTGA
This sequence comes from Neomonachus schauinslandi, assembly GCF_002201575.2. NCBI lineage: Eukaryota > Metazoa > Chordata > Mammalia > Carnivora > Phocidae > Neomonachus > Neomonachus schauinslandi. Next base: position 70,348,279 of record NC_058413.1, on the reverse strand, counting down.
CCCTTAATTCCTGGCACTACAGCCTCTCCTTGTCTCTCAATTTGTGTCTTCTTCCAGCTATTCTAGAAACCTACTAGCTGATGTAACCACTTCCTTTTCATCTCCACCAGTCCTGGAATCTGTGACTCAAACAGCACCTTAACTCTTGTTGTTCCGGCCCTAAAATGACCCCCACACTGGGAAACAAAAATTTATGACAAGATTCAGGTCAGGAAGAATTCCAAAGACAAAAATGCAGAGCAGGGATCAGGGCTAGCTTGGATAATCAGCATGTCCCAGACTTTTCTGAGGCAGCCCAGCTTGGCACTGAGAGAAGGGTCTTCCAGGCTTTGGGTCAGCTACCTTTCATGCTCTCCACCTCGTATTGCACACATCAGAATTGTATTCCAGCATCTCTTTAACACAGAGATTTTGATTTGTATCTACCCCCAATAAATCATGGCTTCTGTATGGACTCTCATTTAGCAGAAATTAAGTTAATATGCTAGCACGTGGGTGACCCAAATGACCTATTTCTGTAAAACATTAAAGTGAGCCATTGTGATTTTGCACTAACAAGCACCGAGAAGTGGTAATCGTTCTTTCTCTTACTTTTTCACGATGACAATGGTTGACCTTTCCCTGACTTTCTCATAATGTCTATGTTATAGACAAAAGAAGATAGAGTGATACAATTTAGCAAAATATGATTATTGGTGTCTCATGTTTTTAATGAGTCACCAAAAAGTCATTGTTGCAGGAGCCTTCCCATCCTCACTCAACAAAGATGACCTACAAGTTTAAAAAGCAGCAAACATATTCAAAACTTCCACTGGTTTGAATTTATAGTCAGAAACTTTAGTTAGCTGATTAGCAAAACTTGAAGTTATCAGCTCTTCTGAATGAAGTCTTTCAGAAGACACCACTGAAAAGCATTCATGGACAAAGCCATTGTAACACAGTGGGATGTACAGGGGACAGAGCCCTGTAACTTAAGGCCAAATTTTCAGTCATGAATATATATTCAACATATACTCAAAAAAGACCTACTCTTTCCCAGACACCATGTTAGATAATCCAGAAGATCTGGTTTCATGGACTAGCTTTGTTAATAATAATTAGCAGTGCGACTTTGAGGAGACCACAACTTCCTAAGCCACAACATTCTGATCTCTAAAATGGGTAAAATAGTAGTTCTCCAACCTACCTCAGAGTTGTGGTGAATTTAGAACAAGGTAATATATTTGACATCCCTTTGTGAATGATAACATGTCTCCACAAGCATTTATTATTCATTTTAATACGATGAGCTTTATTTTCAATTCAATCATCGTGAGTGTATTTAGTTTTCAGAATTGATGAAAAGGAACTTATTTTCTTAGCAAAGATTCTATGAAAATAATCTGTCCCAGGGCGCCTGGATGGCTCAGTCATTAAGCAACTGCCTTCAGCTCAGGTCATGATGCCAGGGTGCTGGGATTGAGCCCCGCATCGGGCTCCTTGCTCCACAGGGGGCCTGCATCTCCCTCTCTCAGTTCCCCTGCTTGTGTTCCCTCTCTCGAGGTGTCTCTCTCTGTCAAATAAATAAATAAAATCTTAAAAAAAAAAATCTGTCGCCTGTCCTGCAATACTGATCGGTATGAAATTTTCGACATTAATTTTTTGATAACCTGTAGAGTAAGTCATTACAATGTATATGTCTTTCTGGGCTAAGGGGTATATTATATACAATAGTAGTGTTGCCAACACAGAAATATAATACTCATGAATATATAATGTGTAGCTATTCACCTCTGACATGTTTAAGTATATGCATGTTGAGTTTCCTGGCAAAATTACAGAGAGTACAAATTATTTCAATTAAAAATAAACATGCTTTTCATGAAATTAATTACATGTTACATTTAGATTTAGACATTGCATGGTTGTAAACACAGCTATTAAAACTGCATTAGGAAAACTGAGTCTATCCAAATGTCTCTCTACTATGTTTGAAACTTTGTATTAAAGAATTGATTAACTTTTATGTATTCAGCAAATAGTGCTGTTTATTAAAGTAGTGGCATTTTAATGTACATTCAGTTGAACTTTCTAGGTAGGATACTGATTAATAGAATGGCACACATTTTCTCTGGGAAGAATATTGAAAAAAAATTAAAAACTAAAAAAATATAAAATATATATTAAAAATCTCTAAATATATGTGCAATATACCCCATCCATAAAATCATAAGATTGGAAATGATGATGGATTTAATGTAGTCTGAATTCCCATGAAGTGAATGATTCCCCCCTTCTGACATACTTGCTAAGTGCTGACCAATCCATCCTTAGGAGGAGGTCACTACTGCATAGTAGCACATTCCACTGTGGGTAACACCCTTTGTTGAGAGTTCTTTTTAATTAAAAAAAAAAATGTAGCTAACACAATGGTAGGCTCAAGGATAAACAGAGATGGGAAGTGTATAGTTTTATCGACCAGGAGTTTAGAAGCTAGATCAAAAATATGAAAAACAATTTTGAATTTCTCAAGCAAATACTTTAATTTTGTTGTCACAAGTGTGAAAATGATCATACAAAGGTAAAATTGTTTGCTGATTTATAATTTATTATATGCCTTCTTCCAAGGTATATTAGAAGTCACTTAAAATATAGTTGTAATTGTTTTTTTTTAATTATATTCAGTTAGCCAACATATAGTACATAGGTTTTGATGTGTTTGATTAGTGTGATGTGTTTAGTGTTCAAGTATGTATATATATATATATATATATATATATATATATATATATATACATATATACATATGTTGTAATTGTCTCACTAGAGGATACATGTAAGCTAATATGAATAGAATGCAGTTTTCCTGAAATAAAAATTAACAATGAATTTGTAGAATATTGTTTTATATAAGAGATATTAAGTAGCATTTAGATGATATTGAAAAAGAAAGTACATCTTCCTTAAATGACCCACTCTTCTGCAGTGATTAGATCAGTTTTGACCAGTGGACAAAGTATGCAGAGCATTCAGAATAGTATATCACCTGCCAGAGTATAGAAAAATTATTTTTTCTGGTAAATACTCCTCTAACTCAACAAATTTTGAACAACTTAATACACTTAAAGTGGTTGGGGAGAGAACATTTTAATTTAAATTATTGGTTTCCAATTTAAGTAATCTTAAGAAGACTATCCTTCTGTGTCTAAATTTTATGAGTTAAGGCAATATTACAACTACATATGCGACAATAGAAATTCATGCATGAAATAGACAAGTATACCTGCCTATCACTTTCTAATTTCTGAGTTAAACTGAGAAACCCTACAGTAAGGGTTTTTTTTTTTTTTTAAAGCAGTTTTTAAATTTTGTGATTACTTTAAATCACTGAAGAAAGAATAAAGGCATATAGCCTCTTTAAGAGGAATAATTGGAATTTACAATACTCTACGAACAAGTGTGAAGTAAGGGAGATTCCATTCTGACAACTGTAGGTCAATAAAAATAGCCTCAATGTGTTTGCTTATTTTATTTTTTTATTAAAATATAATTCATGTGCACTTATTTTAAATTTTTTGTTTGATCAGTTATGACCTAATTTATTGTGACTCTTTTTTCCAAACACCTTTACTGAGATATAATTCACACATCATTCAATTCACCTATTTAAAGTGTACGACTCTGGGGGAGGAGCAAGATGGCAGAGGAGTAGGAGTCCTAAATTTCGTCTGATCCCAGGAATTCAGCTAGATAGGGATCAAACCATTCTGAACACCTACAAACTCAACAGGAGATCGAAGAAAAGAACAGCAACAACTCTCTGAACAGAAAAGTGACCACGTTCTGGAAGGTAGGACGTATGGAGAAGTGAATCTGAGGCGATATTCGGGAGGATAGATGGCGGGGAAGGGGCTCCGACGGCCGCTTCTGGCAAGTGATAGAGCAGCAAAGCACAAAATCGGACCTTTTAGAAGTCAGCTCCGCTGAGAGACGTTGCTCCAGTGGCTAAGCAGGGGGTGGAACCCTCACGGGACAGTGTGGTCTCAGGACCCTCGGGGTCACAGAAAGACCGGGGGTGACTGAGTGCGGCCGAGCTCCCAGGTATCGGAGCAGGGAAGCCAGCTGCACAGACGGAGCAGAGGTGCGGACTCTCAGCTCGGGGTTGCCATAAACCGTGATCTGCGGCACAGTCGGGCCAACTGCTTTTCCAGCAGGGACCCAACAAGTGGCAGATCCGGGGAGATTCCCCTTCCTCCCCCGGGGAGGAGCCGTATGGGAGCGCACTGCTGGGATCTGCTGGGTTTGGAGACTCCACACGGGGTTGGGTGCCAGAGTTAGAAATGCTCGGTCACAGGCCCGGTGAGCATGGAGTGCGGCCAGAGACCGGGGAGACGGGAGTGACTGACTGCTTTTCTCTGGGGGCTCACTGAGGAGTGGGGCCCCAAGTTCTCGGCTCCTCCTGATGGAGATTGGGAGGCCTCCACTTTCACTCTCGGCCTCCAAAGCTGTACCGAAAGCTTGCTGGGAACAAAAGCTCCCGACAGCGAACCCAAGCAGATTATTTAGCCTGGACTGGGCAAGGGCAGGGCAATTCCGCCTCTGGCAAAGACATTTGGGAGCCATGGCAACAGGCCCCTCCCCCAGAAGATCAGCGAGAACAGCCAGCCAAGACCAAGTTTACCCATCAATGAGAACGGCAGAACTCCAGAGCTAGGGGAATACTGCACATAGAATTCATGGCTTTTTTACCATGATTCTTTAGTCTTTCAGAGATATATTTTTTTTAATTTCTTTTATTTTCTTTTTCTTTTTTTTTTTTTGAATTTTTCTTTTTCTCTTTTTCAACCAACATCTTATCAATCACTTTTTTACAAAATCCTTTTTATTTTCCATTTTTAGAGTCATATTCTATCCCTTCATAGTAGCTAACCTTATTTTTGGTATGTATATATAAGTTGTTCTCACTTTAAAATTTTGGGATACAGTTTCTTCTAACAGACCAAAATAAACCCTAAATCTCTAGTGTATGGCTTTGTTCTAGTCTCCTGCCTGATTACATTCTCTCCCCTTTTTTTTTTAATTTCTCTTCTTTCTTATTTCAACCAACTTCTTATCTTATCAATTCCTTTTATAAAATCTTTTATCATTTTCATCTTTACAATCATATTCCATCCATAAATATGATGAATCATATTTACCCTTATTTTTGTACATATATAAGTTTTTCTTTCTTTAAAATTTTGGGAGGGACTTTCTTCTAATAGACCAAAATATGCCCAAAATCTAGTGTGCAGACTGATCTAGGCACTAGCCTGATTATATTTGATCATATTCTTTTTTTTAAATCTTTTTCTTTTTCTTTTTTTTCTTTTTTCTTTCTTTCCCTCTCTTTTCCCCAGTTTCAGGTCTCTTCTGATTTGTTTAGTGTATATTTTTCTGGGGTCATTGTTACCCTGTTAGCATTTTGTTCTCTCATTAATCTATTCTCCTCTGGACAAAATGAGAAGACAGAAAAAATCACCTCAACAAAAAGAACAAGAGGCAGTACCGATGGCCAGGGACCTAATCAATACAGACATTAGTAAGATGTCTGAATTAGAGTTCAGAATGATGATTTTAAAGATACTAGCTGGGCTTGAAAAAAGCTTGGAAGATATTAGAGAAACCCTTTCTGGAGAAATAAAGGACTAAAATCTAACCAAGTCAAAATCAAAAAGGCTGTTAATGACTTGCAATAAAAAAATGGAGCCCCTAACTGCTAGGATAAATGAGGCAGAAGAGAGAATTAGTGATAAAGAAGACCAAATGATGGAAAATAAAGAAGCTGAGAAAAAGAGAGATAAACTACTACTGGATCACGAGGGCAGAATTCAAAGATAAGTGATACCATAAGATGAAACAATATTAGAATAATTGGGATCACAGAAGAAGAAGAAAGAGAGAGAGGGGCAGAAGGCATATTGGAGCAAATTATAGCAGAGAACTTCCCTAATTTGGGGAAGGAAACAGGCATCAAAATCCAGGAGTCACAGAGAACCCCCCTCAAAATTGATAAAAATATGTCAACACCCCAACATCTAATAGTAAAACTTACAAGTCTCAGAGACAAAGAGAAAATCCTGAAAGCAGCTCAGGAGAAGAGATTTAACCTACAATGGCAGAAAAATTAGACTGGCAAGAGACCTATCCACAGAGACCTGGCAGGCCAGCAAGGACCGGCAGGATAGATTCAGAGCACTAAATGAGAAAAATATGCAGCCAAGAATACTATATCCAGCTAGGCTGTCATTGAAAATGGAAGGAGAGATAAAAAACTTCCAGGACAAACAAAAACTAAAGGAATTTGAAAACGCAAAACCAGCCCTACAAGAAATATTGAGATGGGACCTCTAAGCAAAGAGAGAGCCTAAAAGTAACATAGACCAGAAAGGAACACAGACAATATCCAGTAACAGTCACCTTATAGGCAATACAATGGCACTAAATTCATAGCTTTCAATAGGTACCCTGAATGTAAATGGGCTAGATGCCACAATCAAAAGACACAGGCTATCAGATTGGATAAAAAGACAAGACCCATAGATATGCTGTCTGCAAGAGACTCATTTTAGACCCAAAGACACCCCCAGATTGAAAGTGAGGGGTGGAAAACCATTTACCATGCTAATGGACACCAAAAGAAAGCTGGGGCAGCAATCCTTCTATCAGACAAATTAGATTTTAAACCAAAGACTATAATAAGAGATGAGGAAGGACACTATATCATACTAAAAGTGTCTATCCAACAAGAAGATCTAATAATTGTAAATATCTATGCCCCTAACATGGGAACAGCCAATTATATAAGGCAATTAATAACAAAAGCAAAGAAACACATCGACAACAATACAATAATCATGGGGGACTTTAACACCCCCCTCACTGAAATGGACAGATCATCTAAGCAAAAGATCAACAAGGAAATAAAGACTTTAAATGACATACTGACCAAATGGACTTCACAGATATATTCAGAAGATTCCATCCCAAAGCAACAAAATACAGATTCTTCTCTAGTGCCCATGGAACATTCTCCAGAATAGATCACATCCTAGGTCACAAATCAGGTCTCAACTGGTACCAAAAGATTGGGATCATTCCCTGCCTATTTTCGGACCACAATGCTTTGAAACTAGAACTCAATCACAAAAGGAAAGTCAGAAAGAACTCAAATACATGGAGGCTAAAGAGCATCCTACTAAAGAATGAATGGGTCAACCAGGAAATGAAAGAAGAATTTTAAAAAATCATGGAAACCAATGAAAATGAAAACACAACTGTTCAAAATCTTTGGAATGCAGCAAAGGCAGTCCTAAGAGGAAAGTACATAGCAATAAAAGCCTTTCTCAGGAAACAAGAATGGTCTCAAATACACAACCTAATCCTACACCTAAAGGAGCTGGAGGAAGAAAAGCAACTAAAGCCTAAACCCAGCAGGAGAAGAGAAATAATAAAGATCAGAGCAGAAATCAATGAAATAGAACCAAAAGAGCAGTAGAACAGATCAACGAAACTAGGAGCTGGTTCTTTGAAAGAATTAAGATTGATAACCCCCTGGCCAGACATATCAAACAGAAAAGAGAAATGACCCAAATAAATAAAATCATGAATGAAAGAGGAGAGATCACAACCAACACCAAAGAAATAGAAACAATTATAAGAACATATTATGAGCAACTCTATGCCAGCAAATTAGATAACCTGGAAGAAATGGATGCATTCCTAGAGATGTATCAACTACCAAAACTGAACCAGGAAGAAATAGAAGAAATGAACAGATGTATAACCACTAAGGAAATTGAAGCAGTCATCAAAAATCTCCCAACAAATAAAAGCCCAGAGCCAGATGGCTTCCCAGGGGAATTCTACCAAACATTTCAAGAAGAATTAATACCTATTCTTCTGAAACTGTTCCAAAAAATAGAAATGGAAGAAAAACTTCCAAACTCATTTTATGAGGCCACCATTACCTTGATCCCCAAACCAGACAAAAACCCCATCAAAAAGGAGAATTACAGACCAATATCCTTGATGAACATGGATGCAAAAATTCTCACCAAAATACTAGCCAGTAGGATTCAACATTACATTAAAAGGATTATTCACCATGACCAAATGGGATTTATTCCTGGGCTGTAAGTTTGGTTCAACATCCGCAAATCAATCAATGTGATACATTAATAAAAGAAAGAACTAGAACCATATGATCCCCTCAATGGATGCAGAAAAACCATTTGACAAAGTACAGCATCCTTTTGATCAAAACTCTTCAGAGAATAAGGATAGAGGGTACATACCTCTATATCATAAAAGCCATCTATGAAAAACCCACAGCCAATATCATTCTCAATGGGGAAAAACTGAGAGCTTTCCCCCCAAAGTCAGGAACGCGGCAGGGATGTCCACTATCACCACTGCTATTCAACATAGTATTAGAAGTTCTAGCCACAGCAATCAGACAACAAAAAGAAATAAAAGCCATCCAAATCGGCAAAGAAGAAGTCAAACTCTCACTGTTTTCAGATGATATGATAATTTATGTGGAAATCCCAAAAGACTATGCTCCAAAACTGCTAGAACTCATACAGGAATTCAGTAAAGTGGCAGGATATAAAAGCAATGCACAGAAATCAGTGGCATTCCTCTACACCAACAACAAGACAGAAGAAAGAAATTAAGGAGTCAATCCCCTTTACAACTGCACCCCAAACCATAAGATACCTAGGAATAAATTTAACCAAAGAGGCAAAGGATCTGTACTCAGAAAACTATAAAATACTCATGAAAGAAATTGAGGAAAACACAAAGAAATGGAAAAAGTTCCATGTTCATGCATCGGAAGAACAAATATTGTGAAGATGTCAATGCTACCTAGAGCAATCTACACATTTAATGCAATCCGTATCAAAATAGCATCCACTTTTTTCAAAGAAATGGAACAAATCATCCTAAAATTTGTATGGAATCAGAAAAGACCCCGCATAGCCAGAAGAATGTTGAAAAAGAAAAGCAAAGCCGGTGGCATCACAATTTCAGACCTCAAGCTGTCATCATCAAGATAGTATGGTACTGGCACAAAAACAGACACATAGATCAATGGAACAGAATAGAGGGCCCAGAAATGGACCCTCAACTCTATGGTCAACTCATCTTTGACAAAGCAGGAAAGAATGTCCAATGGAAAAAAGTCTCTTCAACAATTGGTGTGGGAAAATTGGACAGCCACATACAGAAGAATGAAACTGGACCATTTCCTTACAGCAATCACAAAAACAGACTCCAAATGGTTGAAAGACCTCAATGTGAGACAGTAATCCATCAAAATCATAGAGGAGAACACAAGCAGCGACCTCTTCGACCTCAGCCACATAAGCTTCTTCCTAGAAACATTGCCAAAGGCAAGGGAAGCAAGGGCAAAAATGAACTATTGTGACTTCATCAAGATAAGAAGCTTTTGCACAGCAAAAGAAACAGTCAACAAAACCAAAAGACAACTGACAGAATGGGAGAAGATATTTGCAAATGACATATCAGACAAAGGACTAGTATCTAAAATCCATAAAGAACTTACCAAACTCAATACCCAAAGAACAAATGATCCAATCAAGAAATGGGCAGAAGACATGAA
>NC_058413.1:70331255-70338623 GCF_002201575.2 Neomonachus schauinslandi | reverse complement strand
ACAAATGATCCAATCAAGAAATGGGCAGAAGACATGAACAGACATTTTTCCAAAGAAGACATCCAAATGGCCAACAGTCCCATGAAAAAGTGTTCAACATCTCTCGGCATCAGGGAATTCCAAATCAAAACCTCAACGAGATACCACCTCACACCAGTCAGAATGGCTAAAAATAACAAGTCAGGTAATGACAGATATTGGCGGGGATGTGGAGAGAGGGGAACCCTCCTACATTGTTGGCGGGAATGCAAGCTGGTGCAGCCACTCTGGAAAACAGTATGGAGGTTCTTCAAAAAGTTGAAAATAGAGCTACCATACTACCCAGCAATTACACTACTGCGTATTTACCCCAAAGATACAAATGTAGGGATACGAAGGGGTACGTGCACCCTGATGTTTATAGCAGCAATGTCCACAATAGCTAAACTATGGAAAGAGCCAAGATGTCCATCGACAGATGAAGGGATAAAGAAGAGGTGGTATATATATACAATGGAATATTATGCAGCCATCAAAAGGAAGGAAATCTTGCCATTTGCAACGACATGGATGGAACTGGAGGGTATTATGCTGAGCGAAATAAGTCAATCAGAGAAAGACATGTATCATATGATCTCACTGATATGAGGTATCCTTAATCTCAGGAAACAAATGGAGGGTTGCTGGAGTGGTGGGGGGTGGGAGGGATGGGGTGGATGGGTGATAGACATTGGGGAGGGTATGTGCTATGGTGTGCGCTGTGAATTGTGTAAGACTGTTGAATCACATACCTGTACCTCTGAAACAAATAATACATTTTATGTTTAAAAAAAAAAAGAGGAAGATAGCAAGAAGGGAAAAATGAAGAGGGGAATATCGAGGAGGAGACAAACCATGAGAAACTATGGACTCTGAGGAACAAACTGAGGGTTCCTGAGGTGGGGGGGATGTGTTAGCCTGGTGATAGGTATTAAAGAGTGCATGTATTTCATGGAACACAGAAACAATGAATCATGGAACAGTACATCAAAGACTAATGATGTAATGTATGGTGATTAACATAACATAATAAAAATAAATAAATAAAAGAGCAAGCATGTGTAGCTTTAAAAATAAATAAAGTGTACGACTCAATGGTTTTGAGTACATTCACATAGTTGTGCAACTGCTATCACATTCTATTTTTAAAACATTTCATCCCCTCAAAACCAAACCCTGTACTCATTAACAGTCACACTCCATCTTCCCTCTGAGCTCAAGACAAACAATCATCTACTGTCTGTATATAGATTTGCTTATTCTGGACCTGACTTGTAAGTGTCATTGTACAATATGTGAACTTTTGTAACTGGCTTCTTTCACTTACCATGTTTTCACACTGGATGTATGTTGTGACAGGTACCAATACTTCATTCCTTTTTATTGATGAATATATTCTATTGCATGATTGTACCACATTTTATCCATTGAACAGTTGATGGACATTTGGGTTGTTGCCAGTTTCGGCTATTAAGAATAATGCTGCTATAGACATTCATGTACACATTTTTATGTGGACATATACTTACATTTATCTTGGATATATATCTAGAAGTGGAGTAGGATCATATGGTCACTCTATGTTTAACATTTTGAGAAATGGTCAAATGGTTTTTCAAGGGAAGCTGTACCATTTTATATTTTGCCAGCCATGTATAAGAATTTCAGTTTCTCCTCATCTTTACCAACATGTTATTGTCTGTCCTTTTTTTAAATTTAGTTCTCTTAATGGGTATGAAATATCTTACTGTGCTTTGAAATTATTTTACTTAATGCTAATCATGCTGAGCATTTTTTTTTCTTTGTAAGAGTTTTTGCTTATTCTAGACACAGTGCCCTCTCAGGTATGTGACATGATAATGTTTTTTCCTGCTCTATGGGTTGACTTTTAAATTTCTTGATGGTATTTTCAGAAAAAAAGTTTTTAATTTTTGTGAAGCCCTATTTATCCACTTTTTTCTTTAGTCATTTTGTTTTGGGGTCAGTTTTATGAAGAGTTTGCCTAATCTGAGGTCATGAATATTTATTTCTATTTTTTTTTTTTTTTAAGGAGCTTTATTGTTTTATCTCCTGCATTTAGGTCAATGGTCCTTTTTTAAAGTTATATTTTGTATATGGGGTGTTACATGTGAATATCCAGTTTTCACAGCAAAATTTCTTGAAAAGACTATTATTTTCCCGTTAAATTATTTCAGCACCCTTGTGGAAAATCAATTGACCATAAATATAAGAGTTTATTTTTGTATACTAAATTCTATTCCATTCGTCTCTATATATATTCTTTTGTTAGTACTACATGGTGTTGGCTAATGTAGATTATAATAAATTTTATAAATTGGAATTCTGAGTCCAATTTTGTTTTCATTTTTAAGATTATTTTAACTTTCCTAAAGTTTGCTAGAATTTCTACATGAATTTTAATTATTAATTTTTGCCAAAACAAAAGCCAGCTAGGATTTTGGTAGGAATTGTGTTAAAGCTGTAGATCAATTTAACAATTTTAAGGATTCAGATCTTAACAATTTTAAGTATTCTGATCCATGAACATAATAATGTGATTACATTTATTTAGGTATAATTTTTTTAATAGTATATTCAAGTTTTCAGTGTAAAAGTCTTATATTTCTTTTGTTAAATTTATTCCTGAGTATTCTGTTCTTTTGAGCTATTAAATCAATAAAATCCTTTTCTTAATTTTATTGTCAGATTCCTCATTGTGAGGGTTTGGATGTGCAACTAATTTTTCTGAAATGATCCTGCACCCTGAAAACTTACTGAACTTGTTTATTAGTAATAAAAGTCCCCCCACCCCCAATGGATTCCTTAAAGTTTTCTACACACAAGCTCATTTTATTTGCAAATAGAGATAATTTGACTTCATCTTTTCTAATGTGTATACCTTAATTCTGTTTCTTGCCTTCCTAGGCTAGAACTTCCAGTACAGTAAGTACTAGAAATGGCAAAAGCAGACATTCTTTTCTTGTTCCAGATCTGAGGGTAAAATTGTTCACTCAGCCTTTCATAATTATGTATCCTGATACATGGTGTTTATCAATATTGTTACTCTTTTTTTAAAAAAACACCTTTTTTTCTTTACCTAATTATTTATCTGAGATTTATTATTATTATAGAATTTTTAGCTATAAATTTCTTTCTAAACACTACTGATAACAGTCTTTTATTAGTAGTATTATTCATCTCAAAGCATTTTCTAATTTCTCTTTGAGCTCTTCTTGAATCTATTGATTATTTAGGAGTTTGGTGTTTTATTTCCATATATTTCTTAATTTCTAAAATTTCCTTCTGTTAATGGCTTCTAATTTCATCCTATTGTGGTGAGCAAACAAAATTTGTATGAGTTTGACCATTTTTAATTTATAGAGGTGTGTTTTATGGCCTTGTAGAATTTGGTCTATCCTGGAGTGTTACACATGTGCTGGAAGAGAATAATGATTCTTCTCTTTTGGATGGAGGATTCTATGGGTTTCTCTTAGGTCTCCTTGGTTTATAATATTTTTCAAATCTTCTATTTTCATATTTACCTTCTACTTAGTGTTTCCATCTACTATTGGGAGTGGGGGATATGAAAGTCTCCAACTTGTATGGTTGATTTGTCTATTTTTCCCTTCAATTGCATCACATTTTACTTCATGTACTTTGGAGTTCTATTGTTAGGTGCATATATATTTATAACTATTATATTTTCTGGGGTGCCTGGGTGGCTCAGTCATTAAGTGTCTGCCTTCGGCTCAGGTCATGATCCCAGGGTCCTGGGATCGAGCCCCGCATCAGGCTCTCTGCTCGGCGGGAAGCCTCCTTCTCCCTCTCCCACTCCCCCTGCTTGTGTTCCTTCTCTCGCTGTGTCTCTCTCTGTGTCGAATAAATAAATAAAATCTTTTAAAAAATGTAAAAAAAACTATTATATTTTCTGATTGATCCTTTTTTCATAATAAAATGTCCTACTTTGTCTGTAGGAACATTTTTGTTTGTTTAAATTTTGAAGTCTATTTTGTCAGACATTAGTACAGCCATCACTTAAATGGTGTATCTTTAAACATCTTTTACTTTGAACCTATCTGTACCTTTAAATCCAAAATGTGTCTCTTCTAGATATCATACTGTTGGATCCTAATTTTTATAAAGATTTATTTATTTATTTGAGAGAGAGAGAGTGGGGGGAAAGAGGGGCAGAGGGAGAGGGAGAGAGAGAATCTCAAGCAGACTCCACGCCCCAGTGTGGAGCTTGACATGAGGCTTAATCTCATGACCCTGAGATCATGACCTGAGCCAAAATCAAGGGTTGGACGCTTAACCAACTGAGACACCCAGGCACCCCTATTGGTTCCTATTTTTATTTTTTTTAAATTTTTTATTGTTATGTTAATCACCATACATTATTACATCATTAGTTTTTGATGTAGTGTTCCATGATTCATTGTTTGTGCATAACACCCAGTGCTCCATGCAGAACATGCCCTCCTCCATACCCATCAGCAGGCTAACCCATCCTCCCACCCCCTTCCCCTCTAGAACTGTCAGTTTGTTTCTCAGAGTCCATTGTCTCTCATGGTTTGTCAGGGGATCCTATTTTTAAATCAGTCTGGATAATTGCTTCCTTTTGCTTCAGTTGTTTAGCCCACTCACATTTGGTGTTATTATTGATACTGCTGCATTGACACCTGATGTTTTACACTTTGTTTTCTATATATTTGCACCTTTTTTTCTTCCTTTATTGACATCTTCTACTTTCTTTTGCATTAAAGAGTATTTTCTTATGTAACATTTTACTTTCTAAATGACTTCTGAAGTTTTCTAGGATTTTTCTAGAGGCTGCTCTATTACTTACAGTATACAGTTTTACTTATAAGAATCAATTTCAAATTTACATGCACTTAATTTGTGTGAGATATAGAAACTTTATTTTTATACAGTTCTAATTACTTTTCCGACTTTTTGTTGCTATTATTGGTATATATATGCCATCTGTAAATGTTGAAAATCCAACAATATACAGTTAAAAGTATTATTTTGTATAATTTTGTGTCTTTTAAGAAATGGGAGAGAAAAATGGAAAACAAGTATACATTTATGGGCCCATTTTTATTGGCCTCCCTCATTACTGGTAGATCTCCTTCCTTATGAATGGAGGCTCAGTGGGGAAAATGAGCTCCAGACCTTCCGGCTGCACTGCCAGGAATACAGCTTCTGCAACAGGGAGCTGGCTGCAAGGGTGAGGAGAGTGAGAAACACTGGCATTCTGTTTCCTCCAGCAAGAAATAGTAGCACTAGACTAGCCCATTCTTGGCACGTTTGACCAGAGTGAAACTTGTGTCACAGAGGTTAGGGGGTGTGAAGTGAGTGCATAGTAACTGAAACGCTACAGACTTGCTATTCTTTTTTTTTTTTAATTTTATTTATTTGACAGAGAGATACAGCAAGAGGAGGAACACAAGCAGGGGGAGCGGGAGAGGGAGAGCGGGCTTCCTGCCCAGCAAGGAGCCCGATGCAGGGCTCGATCCCAGGACCCTGGGACCATGACCCGAGCCAAAGGCAGACGCTTAATGACTGAGCCACCCAGGTGCCCCCAGACTTGCTAATCTTAGCAAGATTTTAGAGATGGTCTCCAATAAACATTTCTCCATTTTCTGTATGCCATTAGGACAATTTCTAGAGACTTAAAGGTTATTGTCTTTTGGGTTCTTGTTTTCACTAATCAAGTAATCATGGTTGTTTTGTTGGAGAGAAGGTTCCTGTTCCAGGAGTCTTGCCTGAGAGTTATTTCTTTTATTGACCTGATACGATTTGTTTGCAATTATGACTCCTAAATTTTGCTTCTTTTCACTGGCAGATCCACAATTTGGGGTGTGTATGGTTGCCCGCTGTTCCCAGGGTGACACTCCTGCTGTATGGCCCTTCATATCTGCTTATTGAATATCTCTTCTGTAGCCATCCCTGTATCTTCCTTTTCCATGATGTCACTTCCCTTGGTATATAAGCCTCTTTATCTGTAAGCTCCTTCACTGTGCCTCATATAAGTGTTTTTTTGGTTCACCATAATAAATATTCTGCTATGAATGAATTGCTATTTGTTGGTATCTCTCTTTAGGTGTGGTGCCAAAATCTCATATCACACTCAAGGTATGGTCTGAAAAACAAGGCAGAAAGTGATCCTGACACCTCATTTTCTGTTAAAAAACAATATTTGCATTCTCCTCTTGTGACTTCCTCTTTACACAGTTGACACATAGGCTGTATTGTTACCTAAAGCAACACATTTCTTTTCTGTTTGCCATATTCTTTCCCAAATTTTCCTCTAACTTACTTATACAATATTATCAGAAAATAATCTTGATTATCTATCTACTGTATCAGAGTTTGTGGTAGTGATAGCAGAGTCTCGAGATCATAGTGATAGCCTCCCTTACCTGGTCAAGCTAAATATAAATATGTTCTTCCTTGCCAAACTAGTGCTAGCTTTTCCTCCTTAGCTCAGTTGCTTCATTGACAGATGGCCAGTCAGACTTTTATTTTTTTATTTTTTATTTTTTTAAAGATTTTATTTATTTATTTGAGAGAGAGAGACAGACAGAGATAATGAGAAGAGAGCATGAGCAGGAAGGAGAGAGAGAAGCAGGCTCCTGCTGAGCAGGGAGCCCGATGTGGGACTCGATCCCAGGACCCTGGGATCATGACCCGAGCCGAAGGCAGACACTTAACCAACTGAGCCACCCAGGCGCCCTGGCCAGTCAGACTTTTAAAAAGCCAATAAATTTTGTCAATCTTGATTTTTGTTTTGTTTTTTACATTACCTCCCATTCCTACAGCTCTCTCTTCCTTGTACTTATATAGAATTGTCCTATATTACATTAACAGAATGCTGCCCTCTCCAGTATACTAACCAGGGCTGTGCTTTTCCTACACTATCTCATGCCATAAAATTGTATCTCCTCCCCTACTCCTACACTTCAATAGGTTATTTGCAACTAGTAGTTAAGAGTAAAGTGATCTGATTTAATTAATTTATAGTAGCTTGTGAATGAATAACAAGTTCATCTCTTTCCAAATGGTGTTTGTTTGTTTCTAACAAGCGAATAGCATATTAATAGCATTCAAGGGCTACTGGGACAATTTGTTTTATCACAGTGGCTTCTAGGTGTTTTTCAATGGTATCAGGTTACTTCACACATATATAATTATAGTAGTAACAATAATGATACTGCTGATGATAATTACTATTTCTCTGACACTTCACATTTTACAAAGCACATTGGTCATTATTATTTCACTTGATCTTTTTTTTAAAATTTTTTTTATTCTTATGTTAATCCCCATACATTACATCATTAGTTT
>NC_058413.1:70306173-70330855 GCF_002201575.2 Neomonachus schauinslandi | reverse complement strand
ACATAATACCCTCCAGTTCCATCCACGTCATTGCAAATGGCAAGATCACATTCCTTTTGATGGCTGCATAATATTCCATTGTATACCACCTCTTCTTTATCCATTCATCTGTCGATGGACATCTTGGTTCTTTCCACAGTTTGGCTATTGTGGACATTGCTGCTATAAACATTGGGGTGCACGTACCCCTTCGGATCCCTACTTTTGTATCTTTGGGGTAAATACCCAGTAGTGAATTGCTGGGTCGTATGGTAGCTCTATTTTCAACTTTTTGAGGAACCTCCATACAGTTTTCCAGAGTGGCTGCACCAGCTTGCATTCCCACCAACAGTGTAGGAGGGTTCCCCTTTCTCTGCATCCCCGCCAACATCTGTCGTTTCCTGACTTGTTAATTTTAGCCATTCTGACTGGTTATTTCACTTGATCTTTAAAAATATCTTGTGAGGTAGGTATCATTATCATCACTTCCCTTTTACAAGTATATTTATTTGAAAATGAGTATGTGTCAAATAAAAATGGCAGCCTTGCTCCTACTTTACCACAGTCACAGGTGAAGAGCGCTGAATGACTTGGTTGAAATGATCTGCACTTTGCTTCTATTTCCTATATTGAAGAATTAGCTTCTTGTTGTAGATTTTGAAATGCTGGTTTTAAAATGTTGCTATTCTGGGGTGCCTGGGTGGCTCAGTCGGTGTCTGCCTTCAGCTTGGGTCGTGGTCCCGGGGTCCTGGGATCGAGCCCCACATTGGGCTCCCTGCTCTGTGGGAAGCCTGCTTCTCCCTCTCCCACTCCCCCTGCTGTGTTCCTTCTCTCGCTGTGTATCTCTCTGTCAAAAAATAAATAAAAATATTTAAAATAAAGTAAAATAAAATAAAATGTTGCTATTCTGTAAGGAAAAGTGAATTGATTAATAAGTTATCATTAGCAACCAAATGATGCACTGCTGCCAGTGATTTTTTTTTTTAACTTGGGGAAGAATCATGAAGGACTGTCCAGTTGCCCCATAGTAAGAAACAAAATTAGTTGGTGGATAAAGTTTCAGACTCATACACACCCTCCTCCAATATCTTCTGGAAACACCACTGCATTTCTTTTTTTTTTTTTTTTAAAGATTTTATTTATTTATTTGAGAGAGAGAATGAGATAGAGAGAGAGAGAGCATGAGCGGGGAGGGTCAGAGGGAGAAGCAGACTCCCTGCTGACAGCAGGGAGCCCGATGCGGGACTCGATCCTGGGACTCCAGGATCATGACCTGAGCCGAAGGCAGTCGCTTAACCAACTGAGCCACCCAGGCGCCCCTACCACTGCATTTCTAATGGCCCAGTTCCTAATTTCTTCTTCACCTGTGCAAAGGCAGTGTGGGAGTAAGAAGTGGGGAAAAAAGGAATGTGAAGTGTTGAAAAAAACTTTCTTTGGATGATGTTATAAAATAATACACATTACTTAAAGGTTAAAAAAAGAGAGAAAGTTTGCAATATAATAATATATTTTCTCTCATGAAAAATTCCCATTTATAATGTTTTACTGGCAATAATTTATTCATTCATCAGTTTTAGGCTAGAGGTATAAATATTTATATGAGATTGAGTCACTATCCTCAACTGGCCCATGGTCAAGTGGTAGAGACATGTAACCAAGTGATTCTACTGAGTGTTAACTAGCAGACATCGTTAGAATTATTCAGTCCATTATTTTGTGTTACTGCAAAAAAGTAATATACACATAGAGATACAGTGGACATATTTTAGGGAATAAAAAAAGGAATCTATGTATATTGCACACTATCTCTACTCTATAATGAGCAAGATAAGCTGATGGTTAGCCTTTGTACACTTGCACACTTGGAATAAATGTAAAATCAGGAAGTGAGCATGTGTGTGTGTGTGTGTGTTTAGCTCTCAAATGCTTTAATTGATGGCCCATTTCTGCAAACAGGATTGGGATTTTAGGACTGTGTGGATGTGGACATGAGGTTTTCACTCAGACAACTTGGAAATAAAGGTAAGAATGTCACTTTCCGAGATTTAGACAGTTAATTCAACTTATTATTGATAAGGTCAGATATATACATTTTCTTACTGAAAGGTACACAGTGGCTCCAGTAGCTGTAAGATTTTATCTTAATCTGATTGAAGTTATTGACTTGTCAGACGATTAAAACAAGACCTGTTAATTAAAAGGGAGATTGGTCAATAATGACAGTGTAGGTGAAAGAAGGCCTGAGAGTCAGATGCTGCCAGGGTCCATCAAAACACTATTTCATGGAAAAAAAAAAATGGCCAAGTAGGACATAGTATGTTTTAGAAAGATTAACATTCATATCCTGTATTCAGTCTGGAGAGTATGAATTAAGTTTTAATGCATTCTATGACTTCCTAAATTGTTCTACTTTTGTAATTAGAGCTTCTTAAATTAAGCATGATTATAACTTTTTTATCACTTCGTTTCTCAATTGCTGGGGAATAATTTTCTTGCTTTATTTTTCAAAATAATGTCCAAGATCCTTTGTTCCTCTCCCCTACCTGTTCCCCACTCCCCCACCCCCTGCTGCACTGCCTAAGGAGATATAATGACATAGGACTATAACACAGTGAATTTAGTGAACTTCTGAACTGATGAAGAAGAATAGTCACAATTTTGTCTGGATTTATAAAATGTCAAGCCCTCTGTGAAGCATTTTATATAAATTAGCTCATTAAATTTTTATCACAACCTTGATATAGGCATTATTATTTCCATTCTGTGGTGAGGTTAGCTAACCTGCTCAAGATCACAGTTACCAAACACCAACATTGTATTTAAATCTAAATCTGCCCGACTCCAAAACTCAAGATTTTAACCCAGTGCTATATAGATTTGGAATCTGCTTGTGATTTAAATTTCATGAAATTATTCACAATAAACAATGATGATGACATACGTGCTGAATCCTCTCTTTGTTAGAGCTCTGTCACACCTGACTCCAGCCACAGTAATGGAGCCAGAAAACAACATGGTGCTTGTTATCTCATGAGCTAGACTTTGGGGGGCATGGGTTCACCTTTTTAAGTTAACTGTCCAAGTGCAAATGGAAATGTTCCTTGTGGTAAGAGAGATACAAATTATATTTCTGAGTGCATGTAATAGACTTTATATCTAAGTATGTCCTTGGGTATCACTGTAAGCAGAAAAATGCTTTTATGCCTTCCCCTTGATTTTAGATATCTTTAAGTAGGAACTGGAAAAAAAATACAATTTTTAGTTCATATGGTCATTTAGATTCAGTTTTCTATATATATCAATTATGTATACATAATCAACATTTTATTGTGTTTTACATACTCTATCCTTATGTGTTTTTTTTTTTGTCTGCTTATTCTCGTAGTTATAAAAGAAAGGTTTTTAACACTTTCATCACGATTGTAGATTTGCATATTTCTCGGTGTAATCATCAATTTTTGTTTTATGTGTATTGAATTTATCTGATTGTGTGCATAGGTAGGATAATGATATTTCTGTTGGATTAACTTCTTTTCATTATATAATCTCATCATTTTCTTCTAGCAAGTTTTCTTGTATTTTGTCTGATAGCAGTATATTTGTACCATATTTGTTTTGAATTCTTCCCTGTGTTTAAGATGTGTCTTTTTTTTTTTAAAGATTTTATTTATTTATTTGAGAGAGAGAGAATGAGAGAGAGCACATGAGAGGGGGGAGGGTCAGAGGGAGAAGCAGACTCCCTGCCAAGCAGGGAGCCCGATGCGGGACTCGATCCAGGGACTCCAGGATCATGACCTGAGCCGAAGGCAGTCGCTTAACCAACTGAGCTACCCAGGTGCCCAAGATGTGTCTTTTTTAAGCCTAATATGATTTTTTGTTTGTTTGGGGTTTGTTGTTGTTGTTGTTGTTTATTTGTTAATCCAGTCTGACAATACTAGCTTTTAACTTGGAGTATTTAGTCCATTTGTATTTAATGCAATTACTGATGTAGTTGTGTTTATAGTTACCATTTTATTATTTATATACCAATGTGTTTCATAATTCTTTTTCTCTCCTTTTAAGCTTCCCTTGGATTAATCAAATATTTTTATTTTGCTTTTTTTCCATATACTAATTTGTTACATATGCATTTTTGTCATTTTTTAGTGGTTACACTTGAGATTAAACATCTATCCTTGACTTATTGGAGTCCAAGCACAAATTATTACTTTACAACTTCCCTAATAATGCAGGAATCTTAGGACACTTTCACTGCCATCAATGTTAATGTTGTCATGCATTTTTAATTTTCATATATTTTCATCTCACAAGGCATCACAATTATTGTTTTGTGCAGTCAAATTTTATTTTATTTTGTTTTGTTTTATAAATAGTTTTATTGAGGTGTAATTGATATACCAAAAATGGCACATATTTAATGTGTACAATTTCATTAGTTAGGCATAGTCAAAACATCCATGATACCATCACCACAATGAAAGTAACAGACATACATATCCAACACCCCTCAAGGATTCCTTGTATCCCTTTGTTTCTGTTTTTGTTTCAAAATTTATTTGAGTATTCATTTATATTTCCCCACATAGTCACTATTTTTTTTTTGCTCTTCGTGACTTCCTTTAATTCAACATTTTCCCCTGTGATTGTTTTGTCTTTCTACATAAAAAATTTTTCTTTAATATATCTTATCATATAGGTTTATCAGTTACTAATCCTCTTGTTTGTCAGAAAATATCTGAATTCCACCTTTGCAGAATGTTTTTACTGGACATGGTATTCTAAATTGGCAGTTATTTTCTATTAAACATTGAAGGTATCATTATGTATCTTATGACTTCTATCATATATATTGAGGAGCCAGCTGATCAGTATTTTTGTTCCTTTGAAGTTAAAATGTCTTTTTTTCCCTACAGTTTTTAAATATTTTAATTGAATTATACATATGTCAAGAAAAATGCATATAACTCCACTTACATTTTTTTCTTTTTGTCTTTTGTTTATAGCAGTTTAATTATGATGTGCTGTCAAAAGTTCAGAAATAACAAAAGTAAAACTTTTGATGAATCACCGAAGTAGTAATTAGTAAGGGTTATTGTGGGTACACCAAAAAGTTTACAAACCAGCACTCAAACCAAAACATGGAATGAGGCTCAGGGGTATATTGTTATAAAGCAGCTATTATAGTGAAAAAGCAGTGACTGTTTATTCTTCACAGTGATTGGTTATATTAGCATTTTCTTAAATGATAGGGAATTGGCTAGTGGTTACCTCAAATCAATTTTGGGAAACTGTTTAAGTTTTGCTTATGAATTCCAGGGGCATAAGCAGTAAATGACCCAAGACAAATAATCTTGCAAAATAAGCTAAATTAAGTTTTGTTTGTATGATTATACTGGTTTTGCCTGCTCAGGGAATTTTCAAGGCTGGTCTCTGTTTTTTATTTTGACAATACCCCTTTTGGACATTTTCTCAGCAGGCTGAGTATAACCAACCACAGAGCGTTATTCTTGGGTACCACTGTTACCCATTGATCTATCATAGCTGCTAACTCAGGAAATGAACAGGGAAGCCCTAGTGCTGCCACCAGCTGCTCCATCCCAGGAACCCTGAGGGTGTTGGACAAATCGAGAGCACAGCTCCTGGCTGGGTTTGCCAATACTGTTGCTGAACAAACTTGGATAAACTCATCATAAGAGAAGTCAATAACTCAAGAGATGAAGGCTTGGAAAAGAAAAAGAGATAATTTATTTTGGGTGCTGGCAGCCAGGGGAGGTGACAGGCTCAAGACTTAACAACTGACCTCTCCATCCACAAGATGGACATCTTGAAATTTATATAGAGATATATGGGGGGAGGGGGCGTACATTCAAGAGAGCAGGCAGAGGGCACATGATCATGGGTGAGGGGCCATATGTGTTCAGGCCATGATATGGTCAGGGAAGGAGATGTGTGGGGTGTGGTCTTCTAGGCATTCCATTCCTATCAGGGCTTTTCTGGTCTGGCAGTTGGGATATTCCTGTCATTGTCAATGGCTCAAGAAAGTGCAATGAGAAATAACTGTTGGGGTCTATAGTTGAGCAAGAGGGCTCACTGATACAACCGTTGATGTAGCCAGGCCTAGGAATCACACATTCTCAGTTTCCATTAGTTGAGTTGTCAGGCTGAAGGGCCATGTAGTCACTGTCTTCATGTCTTCATCATTTATATGATTATTGTTGGTTTCATCCAGATGTCTGATCCTCATGGGTACCAACTGGCATGTGAGTGGCTGCTGACAGGCATTGAAAACACTCAACAGTATACAATGCACTGGTGAGGTGAATATGATGACTATAAGAAGAACAACACCAAGGACTGGAAAATTCCCCAGAGCAGAGATTCCTAGGAGTCAACATTTAACCAATTAAGTGACTCAGATGGGCGATAATTTTTTGAAGTTATTTACATAGGCACAACATGATGTATCAGCAATTACATGTCCTTGTGATTACTTAGGACAGGATGAAAATGAGAACATTTTATTTCAGAAGGTGGTAATGCAGGCGAGCTTCCACGTAAATTAGGCCCCTCTGTTGTGTGAGTAGTCAGTAATTTAATAAGAAACATTTCTACAGAAACAAAAGAAAAACAAAGTTTATTAGTTCCAGCAAATTATAAATTCAGTTTCTGAGTTTGGAGAGCAGCCAGATGAGAAAATTTCTAGATGTCAGGTTCAAAACATCTTCAAATGGAGTGAGGGCAGGCAGTGGCAATATGACAGATTTCCCTGGCTGACAGTGTGAATGTTGCTGGTGATCTTTCTGAGTGGCCACATGGCAACAGGCATGAAGATTGTCCACACATGAGCTGTTGCAGTGATTTCTCTGAAGGTAATTTCAAGTTGTCCAGCTCACCTGAGTTTTTGTCCTCACTTGAGTATTAGCATCTCTTGATCCCATTAGAGTACAAGTTTTCTAGTCACCTCAGATGATATCTGAATTTTATATAACTTTTCTTTTTGTTCATAGTAAAGGCATTTGTCACAAGCTACTCTGTCTCAGATGGAAGTGGCTATACTAAAGCTTTGTGCTCTCTCTATATTTATATAACTATATTTATATATCCATATCTATAGATCTATCTCTCTCTAGAGAGAGAGAGAATATATAATATATGCATAAATACACACACATACAATTTTTAAATAGAACCCATGAGCCAATGTAATGTTATTTTAGTTGAATTTGAAAGCATTTATGAAGCCATTATATATGTAGAAATCTCCTATGTAGTACATGCGTATAGATGCATTAGATGTGGTCTCTCAATTCAAATTACTTATAAGTAACTATCAAAAGTTTAGATATATACATCAATAAGTTCAGTGTAATGAAATTGTCACAAGGTGCACATATTTATATGGAAATAAAGGCATACAAATCTAGGCACATGGTACCATCAAGAATTTTAGGGAATAAATCCTTGACATAATGGTAACACTTCTGAATTTTGACATTCCAAACAGGAAGACAGCGAAAGCAGATATGGAGGTATAAAATGGTTTGTGCAGAAGCCAGGGTAAGTTTCCTATTTTTGAAGATTATAAATAGAGTGAGACATAACTAGAAACAGAGAGAGAGAAGCAAAAAGGTCATGGGATCTTTACCTGGTGTGCTTAACAGCTTGGATATTTTTGTACATCATGGGAGTTTGACATATTTTTAAATAAATATTTCTGCTTAGAGACACTTATAAAGAAATCACTATAAGGGGATTGAATACCAGAGAAATTGATCCACATGTGTAGGATCACAAGGTCATTCACTGGTAGACTTCAAATTAATGATTTATTTTGGAAAGAGTAGAATAATAATCTGACATGGAGAAGAAAGAACTGGAAAATGGTTTAAGTAGCAAAATATAGTCAAAAAGAACAAAAAAGCCAGAATCAGGTGACCTGGCCTGGGGAGTTATTTTGTTGTCTGTTCAGCTATGTGTGAGAAATAAATAGATGAGTGAGAGATAATTAGCTGCTTGTAGTAGTGATGATATTATTACTGTTATTGTTTATTTATCGGGTCTATAGAAGAGATGGAATGATCTAATAGAAGAAGTATCATGGCTTTGAATTTAGATAAACATAGGCCTGAATTTCAGCTTCACCCCATGCCAGCTATATGAGTTTGAAAACATTTATCTTTTTTGATCTTCTTTATCCCCACTCATTCATTCATTTATCCATTCATTCATCCATTTGTTAGAGCATATATGTACACATGTGAAAATTTCCTGATTGACTTTCATGTGCAGTAACATTGTTAGGAGCTTGTACTAGGATTCTCTAGAGAAACAGAACTGAGAAATGTAGAAAGATTTTAAGGAATCTCACACAGTTGTGGGAACTGGTGGTGTTAAAATTTGCAGGGCAGCCTAGCAGGTTGGAAATTCTGGTGTTGGACTTGATGCTGCAACCCTGAACCTGAAAGCAGTCTGGACACAGAGAAAGAGTTTCTTTCTTTTTATGGAACCTCAGTCCTATCCCTTAAGACTTTCAACTGATTGGATGAGCCCACGCACATTATGGAGGATAATCTGTTTTACTCAAATCCTCTGATTTAAAGCAAAAATACCTTCACGATAACATCAAGATTGGTATTTGATCAAACAACTAGACACCATAGCCTAGCCAAGTTGACACATCAAAGTAACCATCACAGAGTTAGTTGCAAGACAGATGCAGCAACTGCTCTCGTAAAACTTACATCCTAGAGAGAATAATTATATCCATCTGAATAGTTTGCTGTGTGATGAAATGAACTATTCCCTATAAATTAGTAGCACAGTAATTGACACAGTGGGGAGAAAAAATAATTTTCCCTCTACCCTCCCAGTCTTGGCCGAGGACCCCTCTGCACCATAATAAAAAGATGAACAGGATTAAAAAAAAAGAAAAAAACAGAAAATAACATATTTACATGGGAGAGACACAGGAAAACTCAGTAATACCCCCAAATGGCCCAAGCCACCACCTTAAATATCATCTCCAGCTAAAGACAAAAGATGTTGTGAGGGTGTGGAGTGGAGGCCAGTTATGGGAGGTCACCTGGAAAAGCAGAGTGACAAGTGTAGGTCTTCATACAGATTTAAGTCCTGGACTTCTCCATGGTTAAGAGTTCCTAGAGAGTTAGTCATCTTTCTCTTCCTAGTACTGAGAGGGAGACACCATTACAAATGAAGATTTCCCTTATAAATGTAGTTGTTTCTTACATGAGGGTAATTTCTGTTTTCAGAACTACTCCTGTTTCTTATAAATAACCAGCTCACAATAATCAATATGCCAATGAAGCATATTTTGGGGTGGCGTTTTGTGTTCCCCTTCACAGCAAACATCAGTTTCCATCCTTCCATCTTACTATCTAGCTTGTGCATATAATTCATTTAGGATCCAAATGGGCATTGCTACTTAGAGGAGTTTCTAATAATGATAAGAAGAATGATCATAATAATAGCCGTTACTTAAAAAAGAACTCAGTGTGACAATCACTGTTCTAATTGCTTTATATTAATTAACACAGTTAATCCTTACAACGACCCTCTAAAAAATCATCTCCATTTCACAGATTTAGAAACTGAGGCACCATGGAGTTATGCCACTAACCCAAGCTCATGCAGAACATAAAGGGAAGGGCTGGGATTTGGACCAAAAGAGTACAGCTTCTCTTGTTTATGGGAAAGGATTCAGAGAGAGAAGTAGCCTGGATGATGCTTGTTTTATTTGTTTGTTTCTTCAGTGGCTTTTTCCTTTCTATCCTTCAAACTATAACTTAATTTATCTCTTTAAGAGAAGGTTTTACTATCCTTAGCATTTTATCTAATATGGAGTTTTTCTTCTATGTCCTTATTATTAAGTGTGGAAAAAAAATCTTCCCCTTAATTCCCTAGTATCAATCTGAATTATTCTATTTTTACTTTTTATCTATTCCTATTTCTTACATCTATTTTCAATCATGTAAGCTCCATAAAGGCAGGAAACTTAATTCACCTTATTCATCATTTTATACCCAGTACCTAGTAGTATAGTGTCTGGAACAGTAGATACTCATTAAACATTTGGAAATTAAAAAATGGAAACAGAAGAATTATTAAAAGAAATAGAAACTTTGTACAACATATAAAGAAAAAATATATCACTGAAAATTTCAATCCTCCTTTCCAAACTTACATGAAGTGATCACTAATTTTAGGTCAACAAAATGGAATTGTGCCACTTAACAACTTTCCTGTTCAATGCAGTTCTTATAAGTGTAATTAAGGATCAATGAACCAAGTATTTAAAAGGCAGCCAACTTAATTGCCACAATCGTATGATTTAGATGAATAATAAATGTGCTAATGATAGTATAATATTAAATATTCAATGTGGTTATCAAAAGTCAATTAAGAGATAATTGTAAATCAGTAAGCCACAAGTAATGAGAAGAATCCTCCCTTTTGGAAAGGTTGTTGACAGGAAAAAAGAATCCCAATTTTCTTGCTTTTCAGCATTTAATTTAATTATATAAAAAAGTATAGAAAATATTTAATTTAATTAGGCAGCAGAGCAGATTTCTACATTCTCAAAATTGGCATCACCTTGTAGTTGCAAAGCAAATTTGACAACTCCAAGGGATTACAGCCTAGCCTTGGTGGTTTAAGGAATGGGTCTCGATGGTGACCCCTTCCTCATGCTTCTTTCTCAGCAAGACCACTGCAAGTATGGTTTCTTTCTCTGCCTCTTTGTGCATTATCCTTCATTCATTTCCGGGTTCCTGGTAGAGGATTTGCATTGTTCACAAACTTGAAGCAGAGTTGAGAAATACTGGCCCAACTATGGAATGAATATATGTAAAATGGCTAAAAATTCTACAATAAAAAATATAGCATTCCAGCAGAGAATTTTGCCTTAATATCATTCTCTTTTTCTCTTTTTCCTTTTTTTAAAAAAATTTAACATCATTTTAGTCAAGGAACAGAGCAGTTTGAACTATGGAAATTTTAAGATAGAGTGATCCTTCATTTTGGTACATTCAACTATTAGAGTAATCTCTGTGATAAAATTCAGAATATGCAAATTTGAATATCATTGGCAGTTTGGCACCAGACTGAACACTGGTATAAGTCAAAATTTTCTCTTTAGTGTTTAAAAGACCTGAACTTGTTTTCCTTCAAATGTAAATTAAAAAAAAAAAAGACACCCAAGAATCTCTTTACTACAATCTCATTAGTTTGACACTTAGCTAAGCAACTTCACTTAGGTCACTAGTAACTCCTATAGAATTTCAATTAATGAAAGCATGGCGGCTTTGCAACAAATAATTTGAAACTTGGGTGAGTTGTGAATTTGCAAAAACTTCTCTTTTCTTGGGTGTGACAATGTGTGCTCCTTCCTGGTACACCTGCTGTACTCAATAGAATCTGTCAAAAGGCTGCGAGAGACAAAGTCCCACATCCCCAGCAAGATTGCTAGGTTTCAGTTCCTTAGAGTCTCAAACTAACAAGGTCTTATTAAACCAAGTGTTGGTAAAATTTCAATGTTAAAAAAAAAAACTTTTATATGCATTTGTTATGAAAGTCTCCTTGAAATCTGAGAGATGGGTAAGAAAGGAGGAAGAGTCAGAGAGGTGGGTGATGTAAGCCAGTGTTCCAGGCAACAAAATTAACCCCATGGATTCTTTTTTTTTTTTTTTAAAGATTTTATTTATTTATTTGACAGAGACAGAGATAGCGAGAGCAGGAACACAAGCAGCGGGAGTGGGAGAGGGAGAGCAGGCTTCCCGCCGAGGAGGGAACCCGATGTGGGACTCGATCCCAGGACCCCGGGACCATGACCTGAGCCAAAGGCAGACGCTTAACGACTCAGCCACCCAGGCGCCCGACCCCATGGATTCTTGATCCTTGCAATGTACTTTGGACAGAAAGGGATAGATAAATGCAACAAGTTTTTAACCTGAAAGACGGCTGCTCAGACACAGCCATACCCATATGTGGTGAGTTTAGATCAGCTACTTGGGCGAGGAATTCAGAAGGGAGCTATCACTCTTATATGTCCAAATGTAAAGCCCTGGATGGGCAGGGCCAGACCCTGGTCACCTAGTGACCATTACCAAAGATCACTTGGGCATCTGGCTATATTCAATAGGAAGTAAAAAGTAATCTAAGTCGTGTGCCAAAATATAGGCTTAGATATAGAATTAAGCTCTTAGGTTTGCTTCTTGCTAAGTAGACATTTGGGGGGAAAAATCAAGTTTGAGATACAGTATCTCTTATTTTAACAAGATTACAACCAAAATCTAAAAAGCATAAAATAAATGTACAAATGTAAAAGGCATTAAATTAAAACAAGTAACCTCAGGAGAAAAAAAACACAAGTTCTTTGGTAAATTCCCTACTGTCCAGATTTTGGCTCCACCTTGTAGTCTCTGAAACTTGCTTTCCAGAATATGTGAAGTAGTTCTGTCTTCTAGTGGCTGATACATTATGTAAGCTCCCAGCAACTAGTATATAAGACAAAAATGGAATTGCCTTCGTTTATAATATATTCCCCTGATCTTCAGGTTAAGGATCTGAAGTTCTCTCCCTTATATATATTTGCCATCAAATTCAGATATAGTCTCAAACTCAGACTCAGACATAGTATCGATAGACAGTGCTTTTTCTCTCTGATTCTTTGTCCTTAGTTGCCATGGATGATTAACTCTGCTTGGTAATCACTGTTGGATATGTTCAGGGAACACACAGTACTCACCTTACAGTAATCTGTCTTGTTGCAATTTGGGAGTGGTACACTAAGTGGGCTAAGTGCACTAAGTGTCTCTGAAATCAGACACCCTGGGTTTAAAAATCACCTCCATCACATACTAGCTATGTTATTTTGGGAAAATTAGTTTCCAAGCCTCACTCTTCTAATCTTTAAATTTGGAGTTATAATGATATCCACCTTTAAGAATTTTGTGTGTACCAAATGATAGTTGTTTTTTTTTTTTTTAAGTAAAAGTATTTAGTACATGGCTGGATGATAGCAAGCATTCAATATTAATTGTTTACATGTCCTTGCACAAATAAATTGTGCATTATTCATTTTATTTTCATAGGACGATGTTACTTTTTTCCTGAGTTTTGGAAAACATCTCATAATAGAACCCAAGTACTGGCAACAGTACTTCTTTGTGATCCTGAAAATAATTAATGATTTCTTTGTATTTCAGTGAAAATTAGGTATCGCCTTTGTTGAATACATCTTCTGCACCTCCTCAAATTCTCTCAGTCATATCTGCCTTCCATACCCTTAGCCACTTAGTCCCTCTTGGGCTCTGCAAAGGCCTACAGATGCCAAGCCAGCCCATGAGGTGTGTCTGCTGAAGACCACCAGCATCATGGCTGGAATTTCTGGCTCTCCCCAGAACTTCTAGAGATCTCAAGGAGATACAACACATAGTAGAGAATCTGACTTACTGAGCCATTGCCAGAAGGTTATATAACCTGGAAATGAGTGTGAGGAGGTGTGGGATCTGATCTGGTTAACTCCCTGTAGGGCAAACTTTGAGCAAGGGGAGATAGGAGTCAGACAAAATAGGCAGGTGAATTCCCTCTCTCTTCTTCCTTCTGCTATACTCTTCTGAAGAGTGGTTCCTCTGTGACTTGCATATGATATCCTGAGTGGTTGAATGGATGTACTTGGAGTTTTTGGTGGCTTATCAAGAAGGAATGGCCATCAGAGTAAGTCATTATCTTTCAGCTCTCTTTTCCTTTTGTTGATCTGAAATTATACATCCCAAATACAGTATTGATATTTTATCCTTGCTGAAGCTTTGTTTCTAGGGACCCTAGGCTAAGATATGTTTCCTTCTTCTCACCAATTCTAATTCATTCATTCATTCATTCAATCATTTATTCATCCATTACAAAATCCATTACTTCAGTTATTTATATCACCATGGCATGCACAATAAGAAATACCAAGGTGGGTAAATATGTTCCCTGGCTTTATGGAGATTACAATCCAATAGTGGTGATTCTACAAGTATCTATATTAAAATTATAAAATAATAAATGCCTTGAAAAGAGATATAAAGGTCAGAGTTTGAAGAGAGCAGTTTTAACTGGGAGATCATAGAAATCAAATACTCTGCTGGTGACATTTGTTCTGGGACTTTTAGTTCTGGTAAATATATCACTTTTGGTGGAATAAATGTGCAGATAAATAGGTTGATAGCATAAGTTCTTCTGCCTCACTGACATGATTCACTATGTCAGAAAGTTTGAGAACTCAAGTGTTGCTTATATTAGTTTAAATATTTAAATAAATGGTTTTGATACCCTTACATAAGCATATAATTGTTATTAAAATATAAATAAGCAAATAAAAAATAAATAACACTCATAATTCCACCAGTGTTAACATTTCAGACATTTTTTTAGCATGAAAACTATTTGTAGTTTTTTTTTTTTAAATTGCATCATATTAGGGGTTCCTGGGTGGTTCAGTCAGTTAAGTGACCGACTCTTGATTTTGGTTCAGGTCATGATCTCAGGGTTGAGTGATGGAGCCTCATGACAGTCTCCGTGCTGGGCATGGAGCCTGCTTAAGATTCTCTCTCTCCCTCTGTCCTTCCCCCACGCCCTCCCCAGCTCACACTCGCACATGCTCTTTCTCAAAAAAAAAAAAAAATCATATTAGATGTAAAACTTTGTCATCCTAGTATTATTTTATGGATTTTTTTTCATATCAGTAATGCTGTGGCAACTGTATAATGGTTCTATAGTTTATGTATTTAATCATTTCATTGTAGTACTATACCACTGTTTATTTATCCGAAGCTTTCTCGGGGTCATTTATTTTGTCTCAACCTTTTTTTTGTTTAAGATTTCATATTATGTTATAGTAAGCATTCCAAGTTGGTGAAATCTTTCTGCATAACCTTAATTATTTCCTTAGGATAAACTCTTAAAAGTACAATTGCTATGTTTAAAGAGCACAAGCATTGTCATGATTTTTCTCAGTTGCTGTTCAATTGGCAACCAAAATATTATCTTATTATATAAGCTTACCAGCACTATAAAATGCTACCACTTTCCAGCACAGAAAATGGATTTTATACTTTAGAATATATATGTCATTTTGATTAAGAGATATTCGTATCTCTAAATCAGAGATGACAATAACTATTTCATAGTATTTTGTCAAGATTAAAAATAGATATTATAAGTGAAAATGTGATCATTAATCTGATGTTTTTTAGAAAGAGGATAGTAAAAATAGAAAAGATTAGATGGCGAGAAAAAAGACCTGACTATAGATAAAAAAGAGGGGTAAAAATTTATAAGAGAATAGCTTACAACTCCAAGATATTTCATTTCAAAACTTAGAAGAAATGAATGATTTCCAAGCAAAATAGAAATTATGACAGTTGACACAAAAGTAGAAATGTATAATGGAAATATTATCCTAGAATAGATTACAAAGTGATTAAAATCTTTGTTTAAAAGGCAATAGGATTTAGTAAAGCGTTTACTAAAAAGTTTTAGTTTCCTTTATTTTTTTTAATTTATTTTTTTAAGATTTTTTATTTATTTTTGAGAGAGAGAGAAAGAGCACAAGCAGGGGGAGCAGCAGAAGGAGAGGGAGAAGCAGGCTTCCCGCTGAGCAAGGGGCCCGATGTGGGGCTCGATCCCAGGACCCTGAGATCATGACCTGAGCCAAAGGCAGACGCTTAATGACTGAGCCACCCAGGCTCCCCTCCTTTATTTTTTTTTTTTAAGATTTCATTTATTTATTTGACACAGAGAGAGAGAGAGCGCACAAGCAGGGGGAGCAGCAGGCAGAGGGAGAAGCAGGCTCCCTGCTGAGCAGAGGGCCTGATCCCAGCATCCTGAGATCATGACCTGAGCCAAGACTTAACTGACTGAATAATCCAGGCACCCGTAATAAGTTTTATTTTCCTTTACTAGCAGATGACATTCATATTTGAAAAACCTTTTTGGGGCCATAAAAACAAGTGCAAAATTTCCAAGATCACTTTAAAAAGTCAGGATATCTTTGATAATAAAATTTAAGATATCACATAAAAATATATAAAACATCTCACATTTGTACACAAATGAGAAGTTTAAATATAATATTAGAAAATACAACCCATCCGTGTCTTAAGGCTATCATACTATGGCAATGTGAGTTTATTGCAGAAAATGTGATTCAGTATCAGGAAACCTATCTTCATTATTCATTATAGCAACTGATTAAAGGAGATAATAATTTGGTCATATGAATCAATGCTGAAAAGGAATTTGATAAAATTTGGCAGTTATTTCTAATAACACTATAAAATATAAATGGAAGGAATTGCTACAATATTATAATTTATCAAATTCCACAGCATGCATATCACAGTGGTGAAACACTAAATCCATTTCAATAAAACATAAAACTATAAAGAGATGCCTACTGATAGCATATTATTTAATATTGCCCTGTGAATGTAATGAGTCAAACACGTAAAAGCTACAACAAATATTGGAAAAGGTAGGTGTTATCTATTTTTTGTCAGTATGATTGTCTACAAAACCAAGAAATTCCTAGTAGCATAAAGCTAGTCTCATTTTTTAAACATCTGTAAAGGGCCTCAATAGGAATTAAGTATTTGTATAAAAGTGCTGTTGACATGAGTAAACAAAATTATAAAAACTTTTAGAAATAAATTAAATAAGAATCATAAAGGAATTTTATGAAGAGGAACTATAAATTCTTATTGAAAAATAAACAATGTAGGGACTAAGGTAAACATCTACCATCTCCTTGCTTAGAAAGACTTCATATTATAAATATATTAATTTTATGTAAATAGGATAAAATTTACCAAAGCTACAATTGGAATATTAACTTTTATATGAAAGAGTAATTTGTTGAAAAACAGTCAAGAAAAATTTAAAGAACAATAGTGTTGCTCTAATCAAATCAGTAGCTATAGGAGAGGGAATTCAGGAATAGATCGGAGTATATATTGCCCAATATAATTTTAATTTTCATTTCCCTTTTGAGTTTGTCTATTTCTTTCATGATTGTTGAGATTTTTTTATTTGCCCTTCTGTGAATTGCCCTTCAAAATGGGATTTTCATTATTGTCTTGTTGATTTTCAGGAGTTTCTTATATGATAATTTTAATTTAAAATCTATAGATTTATTGCAAATTTTTTTTTACATTTATGATAGGGATAACAAAATAATACTTCATACTAGCCACAGTGAAAAAAATTTAAAAGCATTTTAATACCTACTACTGGCAGGATGTGTGCAAAAGAATACTCACATTTCTTGCGTAAAGGTGAATTGCTTTAAGTTATTAGAAAGTAAACTGGGAACATCTAATAAAATTATTAATAAATACAGTTGACCCTTGAACAACATGGGCTTGTGCACTGGCCCACTTTTATGCAGTTTTTAAAAAAATAAATACAGTACAGTAGTATAAATGTATTTTCCTTATGATTCTCTTACTAATATTTTCTTTTCTCTAGCTTACTTTATTGTAAGAATACAGTATATAATACATATAACATACAAAATATGTGTTAATTGACTGTTTATGCTACTGGTAAGGCTTCTGGTCAACAGCAGACTATTAGCTAAGTTTTCTGTAAAATAAATAATGAGTGCGGTTTATGGTGAAATGGTGGGTGAATAACATAAGTTGTGGGAATCCAAATATAAATTACAAATTGATATAAGAAAATTGACCTATAAAAGATAGAACTTGAACTGTCCAAAAACTATGAAAATATTGAACCCTGTCTTAGAAGTGCTTTCTAATCTTTATTAAAAATTTTGCATTAATACAAGTTTCAGGCAATTTCAATGATAACATCAAGAAACACACTTTCCTTGTTATTTTATCCATTCCAGAGCAAACAGGAATGACAAAGTGATTACACTACAACATCACCTGACACCAAAAGCTGACAAAAATTACATGCAAAAAATGAATATTGACAATCTATATGTAGATATCCCAATCCTAATTCAACTCCTGTGGAATATTTATGGTTTTCTTAAATCTAAGTACCTTTATTCCACAAAGGTAAAGATGGTTCAAAATGAGGAAAGATGTCATTATAATTCATCATATTAATAATTAAGGGAGAAAAATAACAATTCAGAGATGCCTACAGGACATCTTATGATATTTAAAATCCCTTCTGAATTAAAAGATCTTCATTAATTAGAAATAAGAGAATGCTATGGTAACATGGAAAAGAATACCTACCCAAACCTAAGACATTATTTAAAGAAGAAACATTAGAGATGTTCTCATTAAAGTCAGAAACTGGTGACAGATTGCCAGCTGTTATTGCTTAAACTCCTAAGAGAATGGCACCAAGTCATCCCAATGTCATTTGGTCTTAGCGGATGTTACAGATACCTTTTATTATGTCTTCCAGCTCATCCAGTTTGTGATAACTCCACTGAGAATTGTTTCCTTTTCTTCCCACATCTGTAGGACATAGAAGTGGGTCCTTGTGATGGACACACTCTATGATAACCTCCAATGAATCATGCCCTTTTATTATCTCTCAAGGGATGATGGAACCAATGCCTTGCTTCTAACTAATAGAATATGGCAAGCATGATAGGATGTCACTCCCTTGACTAAGTTATATTATATGGCAAAAGCAAGGAGATGCCGCTCCCTTGAGTATGTAATATGTAATATAAGACACCCTCTTAGCCAGAGAGACAGATTCTCTTGTTGGCTTTGAAGAAGCAAACATCCACATTGTGACTCACAAAAACTGTTAGATAATAAATGTGTATTATTTTAGGCCTCTAAATCTGCAGTAATTTGTTATACAGCATATAAAATGAATACCATCCGCAACAGCTATGTTTATATTATGTGGTAAGATACTAGAAGTAAAAGCGATCAGGGTCCTTTCCCAGAGAATTTAGAATTGGGACCGAGATTTTTTAGTCTCAGTCTGCGCTTGTGTCTTGAGTAGAGGAGATTTAACAAAGGGGAGCTGTGAAGAAGTAATCTCAAGTGTGGGCTGAGTAGGAGAAAAGCTAGTTTACAGAAAGTTAATAAGGTAGCAGAGACAGAGAAATAAGTAGAAAAAAAATCCTTTCTGGCTTTTATGTAGCATTCCATTTCCTGATTTCAATTCTTTTAATGTGGACTAGCTGCATTTTCATCCTTGACTTAGCTGCTATGATATATCCTTTTATCCTTTTAATAAGTACCCCTCTTTTAAATAAAGTGGTCTCAAGTTAGTATTTACTATATGCAATCAGAGTCCAAATTATTTAAGTAATGCACAAGTAAAGGGAATTTAAAACACTCTTGGTAACCAGTGGTACTATTTAGCAATACTATCTCTTGATTTTTTTTTCTTCCTTTTTTATTTTTTATTTTTTGGCTCTGTAAGTTGAATTTATGTCCAGTTTACTTTGTAAAATTAGCCTTCTCTTCTCCATGCTAAATAATTCAGATTCACAATTTCAATTAACAAGCTAAACTCTTTAAGCGTCCAAAGGGGGGAAAATACATTTTATGGCTTTAAAACAAGCTATTTACCACAGTATAATTTCTACTTGGAATGAAGTTAAAACAAAATTTGAGAATGGAGAGACAAGAGTAAATATTATGTGAAAATAACGTTCTCTGCCTCCTATAATCTTACTTTTAAATCTGACTAAAATGAATTGGCAAAAAGTAGTACCACATGGATTAGTTGTTCAGTGAAGTCTTAAAATCAGTGAATAATGAGACAGGAAATGATATTCAGATTATGGGATGATATTAGCAAGGTCAACTTCAGAAAAAAATGACATTGATTTCACACATGATTCTAAATTGGAAGGTAATATAAACAGCCGTCATGAATCCAAAACAGCACTGTGCTGTTGCCGACAATTAAGGATGTAAAAGGAAATTACACAACACAAGGAAATGAATATTGATTGAACAAGGAAAACTGTATATGCTAATAGTTTTGAAGTAAGATGTTGCTGGCAGATGAGCCTGACAACATAAGGCTGAGGAAACCTAAGAGGGACACTATCACCAGTCTTTCAAAAATGATTGTTCTAAGGACTGAGTCTGGGTGGCTCAGTTGGTTAAGGATCTGTCTTCAGCTTGGGTCATGATCTCAGAGCCTGGGATCAAGTCCTTCATCAGTCCTTGCTCAGCAAGGAGCCTGCTTCTTCCTCTGCCTGCCGCTCCCCCTGCTTGTGCTCTCTCTCTCTCTGACAAATAAATAAAAAAAAAAAAACTTAAAAAAAAAATGGTTGTTCTGTAGTGACCACAGGTACTAGGTTGGTGATTTCGGTAGCATTTTGATAAAACTGTAGAAATTAGCTCTTGGTGAGGTGGTGGGGATGCCTAATCTATAGCCTTTGCAGATCTCCATGGTGGAAATAATCCCACCAAAGCCAATTTCAAGCTAGCAATGTGAGGTCAGTAAACACGGAGCTTTGATAAAATGTACACAATCAGCCTGAGCCGGCCACAACACAGATCTTTGCTCTGGGGGAGGCTGTCTAGTTCTCAAGATTAGGCCTAGTGTGGGGCTCCTAACAATACCAGTCAGACTTCTGTGTTAGAAACCTTATGATTCTCCAACTATTCACAGAAGAGGGAAGGTGGCACTTCAGGCTGCTCTTGAGAGGACTTGTGCCCATTGTATCTGTATGGCAGAAACCGTGTGTGATTGTATGTCACTGTGTATCCGGCTGCACTGAATATCAGTATGAAAAACTATGAAATAATTTCTAAAGTTAATGAGACTCCCCACACACACGATTGATCCAGAGTTTGTCAATATTTAATGTGCATAAAGAGTCATGTTCTGTGGTCTGGAGTGGGACGTGCCAATCTGCACTTTAATCAGCTCTCCTACTGACATTGATGAACAGGAAACACTCTTGAGAATCACTGGATTTCTAAGTGAAACTCTCCACTTTTACCAAGCATTGCTCTTTTCCAGGTGCTGCGCTAGACTCTTGGAGTCTGGAGATAAATGTGGAAGCATGGCACGTGGCAGAGTTTAATCTCTGTCTTTATGATTACCTTAAATGTATTATGAGTGCCACCATTTGGAGCCATGTGACCTTGGGCAATGTGTATACGGTGTTTGAGACCCTGTTTCCTGATATGTCAAATATTACTTATCCCTTTAGGCAAATGAGTTAAATATGGAAAATGCTTAGTGCAGTGTCCCACACATTGAAGGAAACCCGTGTTAATTTCCTTCTACACAAAAAACTCTCAAACTATTTAAGGATGTAGTCAAATAAATCAACTATTAAAATTCAGATTGTATGTGGATGGAGCATAGAGAAAGTCCATCTAACTCCATCAAGGTAGGTCAAGTGGGGTTTCAGTGACAAGGGTTTGTTTGAGCCAAATAAATCAGGGGGATAAATTGGGGGAAGAGGGGCCTGGGTGGCTCAGTTGGTTAAGCATCTGCCTTCAGCTCAGGTCATAATCCCGGAGTCCTGGGATGGAGCACCATGTCAGGTGGGCTCCCCGATAAGCAGGGAGCTTGTTTCTCCCTCTGCTGCTCCCCCCTGCTCATGCTCTCTCTCTCTCTTTCTCTCGCTCACTCTGTCTCTCAAATAAATAAATAAAATCTTTTAAAAAATTGGGAGAAGACAAAAAGTAATGAAATCAAATGTAGGAATTTGTGAAGGATAAAATGTTCAGGAAACAGTAAGTTGTTTGTTTTGCCTAGAACACTGTAGTTCATTTATTAGTGTTTGGGGAGGTGAAATCAAGAAACATATACTTTTCATAACTTAAAGGTTTATGACAACAAAGCAACTGTTTTCATCCTCAAAATGAAACTATTAAAGGACTTTAAACAGGAATATGCTATATAAAGATTTGTGCAAGCTCCCTCTGGCTTCAAAGGGAGTCAAGGCACAATGAAGCCCGTTCGGATGTTACCATAACAGATAAGGAAAGTAGCTGTTAGGCCTACACTAGGTAGGGTGGTGGCTGGTAGGGTTTACGGAAGGGATAGGTCATGTAACAGTGTGCTAAAACCAATTCCCACAGGCTCATGATAGCCCATTATTATTTTTTTTAAATTTTTTTTATTCTTATGTTAATCCCCATACATTACATCATTAGTTTTAGATGAAGTGTTCCATGATTTATTGTTTGTGCATAACACCCAGTGCTCCATGCAGAATGTGCCCTCCTCAATACCCACCACCAGGCTAACCCATCCTCCCAACCCCCTCCCCTCTAGAACCCTCAGTTTGTTTTTCAGAGTCCATCGTCTCTCATGGTTCGTCTACCCCTCCGATTTCCCCCGCTTCATTCTTCCCCTCCCGCTACCTTCTTCTTCTTCTTCTTTTTTTTTTTTCTTAACATATATTGCATTATTTGTTTCAGAGGTACAGATCTGAGGTTCAACAGTCTTGCACAATTCACAGCGCTTACCAGAGCACATACCCTCCCCAGTGTCTATCACCCAGTCACCCCATCCTTCCCACCCCACCCCCACTCCAGCAACCCTCAGTTTGTTTCCTGCAATTAAGAATTCCTCATATCAGTGAGATCATATGATACATGTCTTTCTCTGTTTGACTTATTTCACTCAACATAATACCGTCCAGTTCCATCCACGTCGTTGCAAATTCATGATAGCCCATTATTAAATTTGCAAGTTTTTGCGAACTGGTTGCTAAACATGACTATTAATAAAAGCTAAATTGTAGAAATCATATATACTTATAGTAGACTACACTGAAAATAAAGGTAATAAACACTGAAAACTCATCATTTCCATATTATTTTATAGCATTAACTATTCCCTGTGCTCTCGAGACTGTTTACATCTATTTTATCTGTATGGTGAATATACCATGCATTGTATGCTGCTGTCGATCTCTGCATTCAGTGATGTCACGTTGGTAGCTTGGGATCAGTCATGGTGGCAGTATTTACACCACAGAAATCTGAAACCACTATGAAGTAGGCTTGATTCACTGTTTTGTAATTTTCTAGACTTAAGTGGTGAAAAAAACTGAACAATCCAGGTTAATCATAAAAGTACGCCTGTACCATGACATTGAAAATAGTACAAAGGATCGAGGAAATATTCTGCCAGTATTCAAAAACTATTATCTAGTTCAGCAAAGACATTACTCACATCATTTACTAATGAGTTACATTACCACATATGTCTTACTTGCTTCACTTTTGTCTTCATCATTAATACAAATAAGAATTTGAACCAGCATTTCTATAGGAACTGCAATTGTTTATCTATTTTCCTCTATTGCAACCACAGAATGGCTCTGCTTACAAAATTTCAGCTAAATCTGCTAAAGCATCAGAGAGACCTGATTGGCTGTGTGGGATTTCAATAGAGTATTGTATATTTTGATTATTTGTAAATTACGTGTGATACATCCTCTATATTATATTTATATAAAAGTAAAATTTATAATAAACTTATATGCCTACATATAGACATACATTTTTTTCATTGATCTTCTTGTTAACTATTTAACAGCATACCCTTGGGATGGGAAGATGCTGACAGGATTATATGATTGGCTAGAGGAGGTGAAGAAAAGAGAGGGTGGCAACTCCAGTTTTATGATCAGGGTACAAAAGAGCATGGTGGTGTCACTCACTGAGATCACAAACACATTGGGAGGGTCAGGAACCATGGAGTAATTATAAAGGGAAATGTTCAATTTGAGATTTTCCAAATTATTGCTCCTCGGCCTTTTGGCTAAGATCAAGGGAGAGTTTCCAAATTAAATTCTTGCCTGTAAGAATTGACTCCACTGATTTCAAGGTGTGTGATTCTGAGTGTGCTATGGTTTAATGCTTCCTCATTCTGGAGTCAGAGTTCCGTGTGCTGTGCAGTGTTGGAAGCTCCCTGCAGGGAGCCTATCATAAGATTGAAAGGAAGAGTTATTTAAGAGCCCTGGAGTCTATGACCCTTTCATCTTTGTGTCCTGAGAAAGAGTATCTTGCTACCTCCTCACTATTCTGTTGTGACACTCAAGAGAAACAGGAATAATTCTTTGTAGTAAGCATGAGTGAGCTTCTTAGGCACAGATCTTTGTGGTCTTGAGCAGCAAACTGAAGCAGATACCCCAAGAATATCATATTCCCAAAATGGTCCTTCTTCCTCCATTCCATTGATTCATTTAGAATAAATAGATTTATTTCAAAGCAACAGGACCTTATTCATGCAAAACTAGATTAATACTAAACTTAAAAAGTGGAGAAACAATTTTTTAAAAGCCATGAACTATTAGTTTCTTTGGTAGAAAACATATTACTCTGTCCTATCTCTGGCTGTGTTTGGCTAAATCAGATTGCCCCTATCCATTACTATTGCATAGATTTATTGCCATATTCTTTTTACATCTTTCTTTTTCTTTCTGGACATGTTTTGTCACCTGTTTTATTCTCCTTGTGGATAGTACATGTCTTGATAAAACCTTTTCAGCTAATTAGGGGGTACTGTGAGATGGTTTTCTGGATGGTTTGTCTAAGACTGGATTGGTGGAAGGCCTGGATTTGTAAGATAACAGATTTGATCATTGTGTTTGTTTTTTCATTTTGACAGGAGAGTACAGACTTTCAGTGTTGCTTTGCTTTTATTCCCAGTTAGGGGTGTGTGTGTGTGTGTGTGTGTGTGTGTGTGTGTGTGTGTGTGTGTG
>NC_058413.1:70164989-70306163 GCF_002201575.2 Neomonachus schauinslandi | reverse complement strand
GTGTGTGTGTGTGTGTGTGTGTGTGTGTGTGTGTGTGTGTGTGTGTGTGAGTGATCCTTACAAACCATCTTTGTTGACTTAATTTG
Organism: Neomonachus schauinslandi; assembly: GCF_002201575.2. Taxonomy (NCBI): domain Eukaryota; kingdom Metazoa; phylum Chordata; class Mammalia; order Carnivora; family Phocidae; genus Neomonachus; species Neomonachus schauinslandi. The sequence continues at coordinate 70,306,077 of NC_058413.1, read as the reverse complement.
ACTTAATTACTTTGATAGCCTGTAAAATTGTGACATTTCCGGGACAGAAATAGACTATAATAGGAGGAGGAAATTTCTTCCTTCTGGAAGATTCTGGGAAAACAGGTGCATCGCATGTAGAACAATATCCTTGGACAACAAGATTCTAATGTACTCACTGGTTCAGATTCAAAGATTTCTTTCTTTAGATCAAAGTACTTTGTCCTCTTAGAAGGCACTTGTGTGGCCAGTTGCCTATAATTGTCAGTCACAAAGACTGCAGGGAGAAGCTATTCCTTGAATACAGCACAGTTCTTTTCCAGATAACAAATTTCCTAGAACTCTGTATCCATGTCACTTCCACTCTACATTAAATGTTTAGTCTGTGTCACATTAGCCTTTTGGCTAAACTCCGCAGGAGTTGGCATGGGGAATCACATTAATTGTCCATTTAATCTAATAGCCCTCTCTGGCAGAGACCCATTTCTGCTGTTTTGGGGGCAGACAAAACATAAACCGTAATGCATCTAGCCAATTGGAGATTACAAGATTAAATTTGCTGAGAAAGAAAGAGTGGACTGAGAACTTTGATCAGCCATTAAAAGAGAGTGATTCATTTTACTGGCATTTAAACACATGCAGGCACCTATTAGAACAACATTGGGTATCTGCATACAACTTAAAAGTAGCACGAACATATCATTTTCTCAAGGAATTAAACCCATAAAAATAAACCCTTATTTCCATTTGTGATATATTTAAACAAATTATAACAGTCACACAAAACTAGTGGCATTTATATCAGGATCCTACCCTACCCATGCTTTATGTTAGCCAGGAACTTGGTGATTCAAAGTGTGGTTTGTAGACCAAAAGCCTCAGTATTACCTGGAAGCTAATTACAAATTCAGAAAACTGGGCTCCACCTTAAATCTACATGTCAATGAGATCCCTGAGTAATTTGTGTGCACAGTAATGTTTGAAAGACACTGGTGCAGAGGATATAACTGAAAATAATATTTAAAAATAGTAATCACTGGTTCCCTACATTTTCAAAAAACTGTATAGATGAATAATTGACCAAATCCTCCCTAACTAGAATCATTTTTCATAGACACTAAAGTCCCTTTGTTTCTATGATCACTAGGCCTCTTTTATGTAAACAATAAAAATATTCACCCTGCATTCTTCTCCAAGTTACTGGAAGAGTTAGATGAACATGCTCCTATCTCTTCAGGCTTCTTTAATCTAGAACATTTCTTCCATCTTCCTTGACTCTCATCATCTTGATAATTTGGAAGATTGTAGACCAACTATTTTGTGGAATGTCTCTCAGTTTTTGTTTGATATGTTCTCATAATTCAATATAAGTTATCTGTTTTTAGCAGAAATATTAAAGAAGCAATGCTACTTTTATGACATTATCTCAGGTGATATAGGATTTCACGTTGTCCCATTACTGGTGACATTGACTTTGATTATTTAATTAAAATGGTATCTGCTGGGATTCTCCACTGTAAAATTACTCTTTTTTTTTTCTCTTATAATTAGTATTTTGGGTAGAGATACTTTATATCTATATCCTATCTATATCTTATTCCGCAGCAACTTCCAATTTATTTATTTATATAAGTAGGGCTCATTTTATTCTATAAATAATATTTGTGGACTTTTTCTTTAATATTATTCTATAAATAATAATCCATTACTACCATTATTTACTTTGAAGCTCCAGTTTTCTCAGCTTTACCAGTGGGAACCCTGGAGAAGGTGACTTATGTATTTTTTTTTTTAAGATTTTACTTATTTATTTTTGTGAGAGAGAGAACAAGAGAGCGAGCATGAGCGGGAAGGAGGGCAGAGGGAGAAGCAGACTCTCCCCTAAGCAGGGATCCTGATGCAGGATTCGATCCCAGGACCCTGGGATCGTGACCTGAGTGGAAGGCAGACACTTAACCGACTGAGCCACCCAGGTGCCCTGTATTCTTTTAGCATGTCTCTATCATTCCGTGAGCACTTCCTTACTTACTGGCATAATAAGATATTCCAGGCTTATCTTGTATTTCTCCTCCCCTGTCCCAGAGTCAGCTACTTCCCCAAGGGGCCGTATATGGCCCTTGTATGGCCACCTCTTTCCACTGTCCCCCATGTGGACATACTCATCATTCCTCTGAGGCTTTGACATCTCATACAGACCATTGCTCTATCTACTGCTGCCTTACAGAGGTTCTTTTCACCCCATATAGGCCTCCCCCTCCCAAGCTAGGCTACCCTCCTACATAAATGCCTCTTCACTCTGTTCGGGCTCTAATAGCTCACTCTGAATCACTACTGCTGCCATACCCCTGCAAGGATACCTTGCTAGACTACTATAGCTCCTCAACCCTTCCTTTCTGTGTGGACCCCTATCTTACTCAGGTCCAGGTGATACGACCTGGACCTAATGTTTTACTAAGGGAAGAGAGAGAAAAGAGGGGTAGGGAAGGGAAGTGTCATGGTCAATGTTATGTGTCAATTGGTGAGGCTACAATTCCCACCTACTAAATCAAGCACAGGGCACCTGGGTGGCTCAGTCGTTTAAGCGTCTGCCTTCAGCTTGGGTCATAACCCCGGGGTCCTGGGATCAAGTCCCACATGGGGCTTCTTGCTCAGTGAGGATTCTGCTTCACCTTCCCCCCTGCTCATGATCTCTCTTATTCTCTCTCTCACTCAAATAAATAAATAAAATCTTAAATAAATCAATCAATCAAGCACAAATCTAGAAGTTACCATGAAAATATTTGTGATGTGGTTAAAGTTCATGATCAGTTTACTTCAAGTAAGCGAGATTATTCTAGATAGTCTGTGTGGACCTGATTCAGTCAGTTGAAAGACCTGATGAGCAGAGGTGAGGCTTCCGTGAGGAAAAGGAATTTTGCCTCTGGACAGCAGCTTCAGACCATGTTCCAGAGTTCTAGCCTGCCTTTCTGGGTGGTCTGTCCTGTGTCTTTGGACTTTTCTAACCAGTCCTGCAATCACACACACCCATTCCTTGCAATAAGTCTCTCAGTATGTATCTCTTACTGGCTCTCTTTCTCTGGTTTAACCCTGTCTGATATAAGAAAGAAAGGGGAGAGAAAACATATAATTACTATTATTTTAATGGAAATTCTCTGAGAAATGTTTAACTCTAATTTTCTATTTCACAAGGGAATGAAAAATAGACTAGAAAAATATATGGCATGAGAGTTTAAGTTAATCATGAGGAAGAATTTCCTTACAGTGAATATTAAAAATGAGAACATGGTATGATTATCTGAGGCACTTAGCATCTAGGCGGTGTCTCCTCAGAAAGGACTCATAGGACTTTCTTCCTGCGTCGGTATATTCATCTACAACCTAGCTCCAAAAATTTCCTTTCATAATGAGTAAAGTAATCTTCACTTTGAGTTCCAAAAGGAAGTCAGAACACACTCTAAAACAAGAGGAAAATAATTTGAGGTAAACGATTCAAGTAAAGACACATTTATACATGCAGTTATAATCAATGTAATGTTCCATTCTGTGACTTTCTAACATTCGGCTCATACTATCTTCTCTGTCTGGAATGCTTGTTCCTTGCTCCTCAGAGGACCGACTTGGTCTCCACCTTTATGTTGCAGTGTAATACCTCTTTTTCCCAGAGGTTTTCTCTAAACCTCTCTCTCTCTCTTTCTCTCTCCTTCTCCTGTTTTAACCTATCTCAACCTATATTTATTTTATGCTATTTCACATATCACAATTTCTTTCCCTTTAAAAACACTTTCTTTACTTGTTTTCACTCTTTCTCTCAACTGGGTTTTAAACTCCATTGAGGGTTCATGTCTTTCCTATTTCTTTTCATGGTTCCAGTGAAACCATGTGATATCCATTTATTTAGCAAAATGTTGGGTCACTGCTGCTTACCTGCCCATGTTCCCAACATCAAATTTTTGAAAAAACAGGTTGATCTAATCAGAGATTGGATATCTGCTGATTAGATGCTGTACAGTTTTAAGTCTCTAAGTAGATAAATTCAAATAAAATTCAAGTCCAATTTTACCATTTCACTATCATTCAGTATAAAAGCAGATGCTGTACTTCGGCATACCTGAGTAGGTGCTGTGGTATTCATCCATCTGTCAACAAGTGTTTAGTAATGGTGAGGTTTACTACTAACTGGACCACAAATAGCATGATGAATGAGTAAATCTCAGATTAATTTCTCTCATAAGCTTGGTTGTAGAAGAGCCAGAGAACCATTACAAATATGTAATGAGTTAGACAGAAGTGGGGAAAAAGTCTTACCCAACTGTCACAGATTACCACCTGTACAACAGAGCTAATGGGAGACCAAATATCAGTCCTGAATTACAAAACAAGCCTTTAAAAAAAAAAAAAAATTGAAGTGTAGTTGACACACAGTGTTACATTAGTTTCAAGTGTACAACATTGTGATTCGACAACTCTATGTATTATGCTATGCTCACCACAAGTGTAGCTGCCATGTGTCACCATGTAACACCATTGACTGTATTCCCTATGCTGTGCCTTTCATCCTCATGACTTTTTCATTCCATAACCAGAACCCTGTATCTCCCACTCCCTTTCACCTATTTGGCCCATCCCCATACCACTCTCCCCTCTGGAAAGCATCACTTTGTTCTCTGTATTTATGGGTCTGTTTATGCTTTTTGCTTAAAAAATGCCTCTTTTCTAATATGGAACTGAGGATCATGCCCTACTAGAGACTATATCACTGCAAGATCTATTTCTACATGCTATGAAACCTATTAAAAATCATATGTATGTGTAAAAAATTATACCTATAAAAATTATACATATACAAACAATGAATCATGGAACACTACATAAAAAACTAATGATGTATGGTGATTAACATAATAAAATTTAAAAAATATACATATATCATATATATATGATGCTATTAGAAATTAGGAATAGTATGGGTTATATATAATTAAATTACACATAATATAAAATGTATAAATTATATATTTACATATCTAAATATAAAAATTATATGTGTGTATATATAACATATATACATATATGTATATACATATAATATATACAAATGTATCTCCAGGGGCGCCTGGGTGACTCAGTTGGTTGAGCATCCAACTCTTCGTTTTGGCTTAGGTCGTGATCTCAGGGTCATGAGATTGAGCCCTGTGTTGGGCTCGGCACTCTCAGCATGGAGTCTGCTTGAGATTCTCTCTCCCTCTCCCTCTTCCCCTCCTGCCATGCTCTCTTTCTCTCTCTAAAATAAATAAATAAATTTAAAAATATATATATCTCCACATAATGCTGTTAGAATTTAGGATTATCACAGGTTCATCTTACTTCAGTCAACATAGACAATAAAGACTAAGTTGTTAGAGTCATTTTTTATCAGGTATAGTAATGCTTTAATAACATTTTCTTTATTTTTATGCCATAAGAAAGAATAACTGAGAGTGTTTTTTCTCTGATTTCTAATCACTAAACATATTTATTGATTATTATTGTTTATTTGACAAATTTAGTTGTATACTTTGTAAGTGACTCTCATTATAAATATCACTTGTCAATGCTCATGTAAAATAAAATAGACTGATTAGGTTGGTAAATAACCTTTTATTTTTTTAGGAAAGGACATAACCATTGTATAAACCACATTGATTGCTTTGGCATGGTATTGCTTTGCTGATGTGGCCAAATTGTACTCACAGATGTCCACAGATGGTGAGATATGGTTTACAAATATCTGAATAATATACTGTGGAGACAATCAATTGGATGTGTGAATGCTATATTTACTTTCCATGCAGACGTTCTGGCTTTTTGGTGGACAAGTTTTCTGTTTTTGTTCTTGTTTTTTAAATAATGTGATAAATCATTAACGATGCAATAACAAAATGCTATGCTATCCCATGAGTAATGATTATGTTGAGACCATTTTTATATTAAAAAACTCGGTAAGTAGGCAGTCTCATACTGGCTTTCATCTTAAAAGAAAAACTGTTTAACATAACTTTTGTGACTTTGATTCCAAACATGTGTTTGAAAATGGCAATAAATGATCAGCCTAATGTCTGGATATTTTTGTTACTAAATGCTTTTAAATACCTTGATAATTGATTAGATTCTTCAGTTTATATTTAAACATTTAGTGTTGTGAGCACATATGTTATGAGCACATAGTTTATAGAACTAGAAAGGGGTGCTCTTACAATAACTTAGCCTCCTGGTTTTTATTAATTATTATATTAATAAGTGGGTGTTTTAAAGCATGGGGGATTCCAAGAATGGTTTTATTGCCATTCCAATCTTTTTCATGTTTGTATTCAGCTCACATATATAAACCATAGAAATATTGAGAGTTTTTTCAAACCTACTTTAGGAAAGTAGACAGGCGGTTTTGATTTTTGTAGGGGATTTAAGTGGGCAAATATCCAAAAAACATATATATATGATATATATATCATATAAATATACATATTTATTGTCTGAATACCATCTATCTTTTTATAGTTTCATGTATATTTTTGTTTTTCTCTTATGATATCAAAGCTCTAACACTCCAACTCTTAGTATCTTACATATAAATCATCACTAGACATGAGAATCATAGACATTTTGTGGCTTGAGCTCTCAAAAGATTCAGCTGTGTTTAACCAATTTTGATACAGGCATGTTTTGAGTTTGATTAGATTTAGTCATAACAGAAAAATATTGAAACATATAAATGAAAAATTGAGAACCAGAGATATTGAGGTGTTTAGGATTCGAAGGGGCAATCAGCCTAAGGTACATTTAGAACTTGCGTTACACAGTCCCTCGTGAACATGAGAAAAGCGATGGGATGCATGTGTTCTGGCTCAGGGTTCGCGCGCTCTGAAAGACACTGAAACCAAAGAAAGAACGTGGATGTCCGTATAAAACCGGGTGGAAGGAACTTGAAGGGACTATCTCCCTGAAGCCCTGTATTATCATGACAAGGTAGAAGTCTTTTACCCTCAATGCCATTTAGTCTCTTCATTTTGGTTGACCTGTGAATTAATGATGAACGTGCCTGGAATGTTCGCATGATGACAAGGGAATCATTTATTTTGTAAGTGGTACTGAAAATGTGCTGAAGCAGGCACAATAGAAACTAGTCAGTCAGCCGTTCTGTCCTGCTGATTCAGGGGTATCAAGGGCACAGTGTCTAACCCTCACACTTGGCTTCGCTGCAACCCTCTATTGGAACAGGGCCCATGCAGCATGGATCTCGGTCTTAGGAAACAAATCTTTCTTCTTCAAATGTCAGTATCTCATTAGACCTTGCATTGGTTCCTCTTAGCGGTGTTTTCCCCCCACCTCCCCCTCTAGTGAATGAAGAGGTTCACGGCCTCTGCAGTCTTAAAAATACAAGCTTGTAATTTGACTCCAGGTAAACTGTGTGACTCTGGAACAAAGGCTGTTTGAACATGCATTTTTGACATGTGGGATTTAAAGATCATAATAAAACTTGATAAAGATGTAGCTTTTAAGAGAGTAACAAGAATGTCTATGTTTCTTTAACACTCAGTTAGGAGGCTCCATCTGACCTCTAAAGGCCTTGGCTGAATTGTAGGGATGCTGAATTGTCAAAGACAGTCTAACTCATCTCTCTCATGTGTGGCTATGTTTTGGTAATGTGCACTACAGGCATGCTATTCATATTGTTAGCAGAAGGTTTCTATCATTCCGTTTCCTATCTTTTAGACAAAAACACATTCTGATTTAATAAGACAATTTTATGATGCATATATTCAGAAAAACATAGGGAAGATTTTCAGGGTCTGTGTCAGATTGTACAAGTATATTGGCTGGCCTTTTTGTCATGAGAGAGAACCAATTTGTTAATTTCTGTGCACTGTAAATGAATTACAGTAATTAAAAAAAAAAAAGGATTCCCTTTTCTCATTGCCTTTCACAATATTCTTCCCTCTTAGGAACTGTTTTGATTAACCAGGAAGGCTGATCACTCTATCTTACACAAAAGTACCTTTTTATGGTAGATAAATATCTAGAACTCTAATAGTATTTCCAAAGTCTTCCCATCTTTATATCACTATGGTTGAATTAGTTGAATTTTATGTCATTAGAACCATGTAATTACAATGACAGAGCCAAGTAGTATTATGGATATTCCCTTTTTTTTTTTTTTTTTTTTTTTTTTTTTTTTTTTTAAAGATTTTATTTATTTATTTGACAGAGAAAGACACAGTGAGAGAGGGAACACAAGCAGGGGGAGTGGGAGAGGGAGAAGCAGACTCCCCGCCGAGGAGGGAGCCCGATGCGGGACTCGATCCCGGGACTCCAGGATCATGACCTGAGCCGAAGGCAGTCGCTTAACCAACTGAGCCACCCAGGCGCCCGGATATTCCCTTTTTCATATTACTATTTGGTCTTCTTGGAAGTAATAATTTGCCTTTATTTCCACTTGCATAATTTGCTATCCACGTAGCCTTCTTTTTTGAATGCCATATCATTTTATTAAAGCTCTATTTTTAATGGGGAACCTCTTTTCCATAATCCTCTTCTTTCCTGAGGTGATCCACTTCTGTGGTTTAATAGATCATTTACTTTCTCAGGCACAACACTCTTTTCTTAAAAGTAAAAGTACTATATATATATAATATATATATATAATATACATATAAAATATACAAATGTAAACAAATATTTTATAAAATAAAATAATAGATATTATTTTATAAAATAAAAAATTTACTTATTTATTTATTTCTGTGTTAATGGAAAAAAATTGAGAAATACTCTACCCTCACAATGAGTGGATATTCTGATTTAGCATAGCATTCAAGGTTGAAGATTCTTTGCCTTCAGAATTTTGAAGACAATCATCTTCTGGAACCCATAGTTGCTACTGAGAAATCTGAAGTCATTGTAATTCTTATCTCATATATGTGGCATCCCCCCCCTTAGAAGACTTTAAGCTCTTCCCTTTATCGTTGATATTTAGAACTTTCATGACAATTGGCCTTGGCATAAGACTTTTTCATTGATTGCATGAGGAGGTCTGTAGAGTCATGTCCTTTAGTTCCAGAAGTTTTCTTGGGTAATTTCTTTCAATTACCTTATCCATCTGTGCTTTCTAGCTTTTCTTTTTCTGCTTTTTTTTGAGTCAGAAATTATTCTTCTTAGATTTGATCCTTTAAGTAAATTTGATTTCGTATTTTCTAAATTTATGTCTTGTTCTGCTTTCTAAGAATTTTCTAAAATTTCTTTACAGCTTTTAGTTGAACTATTTTTTGCAATATTTTAATTTTCAAGAGCTCTTATTTTCTGATTTTTATTCTCACATTTAAAATGTTTTGTAAAACTTGTCTTTGTGGAGAGAGTATTAAATGTGTTTGATTATTTTAAGGAGTTATCTGTCTTTCCTCAAGACAAATACCATTTCTGTCTTTCATTTTGAGGTCTTTCCTCAAGTTCAGGTGATCTTTAACTGGCCCTTCTTATATAAAAAGGGAGGCATTACAGTAACAACTTGGAAGCCCTTTGTGTTCCAGTAGACCAAAGGATGGGGAGCTAGATCTAGTAACTGGGTGGGCTGCTGGCTCTTCTGCTAGGGTACTCTTCCAAAGTACGAATGTGTACACATTATTTCTCTGAGGATCTTCAGTTTATTTAGAGATGATGTTTCCATTAGCCCCCCTGGGGAAGGATGTGGCAGTCACTGTTCTCAGGCTCCCAGCTGGAGGCATATGTCTGACCACTAGGGGGCAAATGTTCATTTTACCTCCTTGTTTTAAATTCTCTGCCTCCCTTGCACCTTTCCTCATTATCTGCTGATTTTGAATTTCCTCATACCTTCTTCTAGATAAATTTCTCCAGGAAAGTGCTTAAAAATTCTGCCTGTAAACTAAACATCTAACTGCTGACGTCTTTGCATTGGGCGCAGAAAGGGGTGGAGTCAGATATTCGGTATAGTGATTTTTCAAATGATTCCTCTGTTTTCATTGCCACTCTTTATCTTTTTCTGGGTTTTATAACTTTTGGGAAATCTTTAAGAAAAAAACCTCTTCCCATGAACTTCTGCTATACCATCTTCCTCATTGTAAAATCACTGCTTTTTGACCTGCTTTCCATTTTTCTTTTCTTTCTTTCTTCCTTCCCTTTTTTTTTCAATCAGTCACCACATTATGTCCCATCTCTGTTGATTTATACTATTTTTATTCCATTACTATTATTTTGTAGTGGACTCTGGAGGAGATAGACATAATCAAATGACCAATTGGCCATCTTTGACAAAGGTGAAGATCCTTTTCATTAAGAAATGACCTCAAAACTGGCATCAGTAACAGAATTAGCATTAGTTGTTTTAGTAGAGATAGTCGTAGTAATTCCATCAGTAACTAATAGTGTCTACTAGCACTGCATAGTTTCTACCAGTGCCATGATGTCACAGAATTTATAGTGTCTTATAGCATATGGACTCCTTTAGGGACATTTGCTTTTATTTCACTTAATACTTACAATAGCTCTGTGTAAAGAGATGGGCATATATCTAATCATTACACACACATCTCTACAGATGTGAAATCTAAAAACCAGGGAGGTTAAATAATTTACTCAACTTTGCTCAACTAGTAGGTGCTATAGTAAATTCTACTCAGTCATCCTACCTTTTCCAGTGTTCAGCATCCAGGATGGTCATTTGCAGAGGGAGTTTGGAGCATCAGGTGTGAATTTGATCTTGAAAATTTCCCAGACCCCTTTCACTCTTGCCATTCTTGCAACAGTAATAGAACATGAATCTTCCTTTCAAGAATTAATTGTTTAGAAAATTATAGTAGCTCAGACATTTTATTATTATGATAAATTCTGAAATAGAATTTTTGCTTATTAAAAGGTTTTACCATGAATTAGGTATCTCTAAAGGTTCTCAGACACAACAAAACTAAAATCAAACATGATAGCCCTTCTGTTCCTGGATTTCAATTTTTCTAGGCATCTAGTTTCAGAACCACAGGATATTCTTTGGTTCCATATTTCTCACTTATCCTTCTCCGTGCATCTCCAAATTTCCAAGTTTTATGGATTGGATCACTCTTCCTTTTCATTCCTATTAAGTCCACTACAGCTTAGGTGCTCACCTAGACTTCCGGTCACTTCCTTCTTGTTCACAGTAAGCCATTCATCACACTGAAGCACAGCTCTGTTCAAGACACGGCATCCTTTCAGACTGCCAGTGCACTGATTATGGTGCAACATTTTATAGCACTTTTCTTTCATCCTTTTCATCATATACTTTGAACGATTTTCAAACATCTTTCCGTGTATTCCTATCCTTGAGCATTTGCACCAGTTTGCCAAACTGCCCTTCTTCATTCATCTCTCCCAAAATACCTTCCAGTATCTCTTAAGGTTACGTTTGTATCCTTATACAGGAGCTATCTCAAAGGCTTCCTCTTTGCAAAGTTCTTTCTCACTAGCCTTCGCCAGTTGCATATAATATCTCCCTTATCTGAAATCACTTTGCAGTTAGTTTTTCCCCATGCTACTTAAAAATATAATATATCCCTACTATATAGCAGAGTACCTTTGACAAGACCTTAGAATAAATTAAAATTATTTCTATTAGGTGCAGAGGAGGTATTTTTATTGTGCTGTATAAGTGAAACATTTGCTTTTAAAATAGTGGAATCATAATAATGTCAGCAACTAGTCCTTTTTCCATACATATAATGCTTCAAGCTGCTTACTGAATTACTTTGACTCAATCTGAAAGGAAGATTTTAAAGAAAAGAAAAATGACATCGAGAAGAATGCCTAGAATAGATAAGAAAGGCCTGAAGAAAAAAGAAGTTGTGAGCTTTCAGATGAAATACAGAAGTGATGAGGAAAAATGGTGAAATGACATTTGTCAACACCTTTCTGGATTGTAAAAGGACCTCAGAGTCAGGGACCTTATACTATGCTTTTTATCCCTTCCAATAGTTTGTTGTTGAAATTCTGGCAGAAATAACCCTGGTTTACTATGTTAACCTAGGAAGAATCCTTACTTTTCTTGCCTGCTCTGATCACAATGATCTTAATGATATATTTAGATTCTGGTTTTCCTGACCCTGTTATCCTTCAGAATACAAGTGTCATCTTTACTTTGGACCTTCATGAAGTCAACCAAAGGCTATATTGAAAGAGTCCAAACTATGGAATGAAAACTATAAATTGTTTCCAGTATAGTCAATGCAAACATGAATGTATAATATGAACAATAAATGTTTTATACTGAGTTTAGGTTATAAGTTTCCAATTTCTCCTTATATAAAACAGGTTAGCCAATAAGGTTTAGAGAATATTCTCTGTTCATGTCTGGTCCTACTCTTTTCTTTCAGTTTCTGCTAAGTCTCTTGCACATTCTTAAACTGTTTTGACGTCATGGGGTTCTATGCCTCAGTACTACTCTTGTATCAAAAACATTATGACCCTTCTCTATTCACTTTCTCAGACTTTTATTAGTTGTTTGGTAGAAGGAAATTTGCTTTTCTCTAATAGGTTTTGCAAAATGCCTTCTATAAATTATTGTCCAGAAATTATTTTCTCAACTCATTCATGAGAAGCTATGGATTATTGTCCCTCTCTGTTACCCAACTTCTTTTATGGTTTTTTGTTTGTTTGTTTGTGTGTTTGTTTGTTTTGTTTTGTTTTGTCACAAAAATCACATCTGCTCCAGATGTAACAAAAAGGAAGACAAAAGAAAAACAGAACTACTATATCATCCAGTAAGCCCTCTTCTGGCTATATACCCAAAGGATATGAAATACCTAAAAGAGATATCTATTCTCCCATGTTCATTGCAGTGTTATTCACAATAGCCAATATAAACAACCTAAATGTCTATTAATGAATAAATGGATAAAGAATTTGTGATGGAATGGAATGGATATTCTGTCATTTGCAAATGACATGGATGAACCTGGAAAACATTATGCTAAGTGAAACAAGCCAGATGCAGAAAGAAAAATACTGCTATATCTCACCTATTGTGGAATTTAAATGCACTGAATACATAGAAGCAGAGGGTAGAACAGTGCTTACTAGGGACAGAGATGGGGGACATGGATATTGTTCAAAGGGTGCAATGTTACAGTCACATAGGATGAACTTGTCTACAGATCTAATGCACATCATGATGACTATTGTTAATATTACTGTATGGAATACTGGAAATTTGCTAAGAGAATAGATTTCAGGTGCTCTCATCACCAAAAAAAAAAAAAAAATAAATATGTGATGAAAGAAAATTTTAATTAGTTAGACTCTTATAATTATTTCACTATGTATACATATATTAAGTCATCAAACTGTACACTTTAAATATATACAATTTTTATTTAAAAGAGGACTATATTTTACTATTCTCCCATTGGAGAAATCATAGAGTTTCTGACTAGGGTCTGGCCTTAATATGGTTTTCCTTTTGGAAAATGACATGACACTTCAGTGTGACACCATTAAACAATGTCCTTTGATAAACAGCTCAAGAGCTTATGTAAACCATCTCATACCCTGGAACATTATTCAGCCATATAAAAAGAATGAAATCTTGCCATTTGCAACGACATGGATGGAGTTAGAGAGTATAAAGCTAAGCGAAATAAGCCAGCCAGAGAAAGACAAATACTGTATAATTTCACTCATATGTGGAATATGAGAAACTAAACAAATGAGTAAATATAAAAAAAAGAGAGAGAGACAAACCAAGAAACAGACTCTTAACTATAGAGAACAGACTGATGGCTACCAGAGGGGAGGCGAGTGAGGAGATGGGTGAAATAGGTAATGCGGATTAAAGAAGGCACTTGTGATGGGCACCATGTGATTTATGTAATTATCAAATCACTATATTGTACACTTGAAGCTAATATAACACTGTATGCTAACTCTACTGGAATTAAAATTTAAAAATAAAAATAATCCATTTCATACCCATTTCCATTCAACCTAGATACAAATAATAAACATTCAGTAAGTTAACTTAAAAAATATTACAATAAATCCAAATTCAAATATTACAAATATTATAATAAATCTAAAGCTTTGTCTAATAGTCTTTATCAGTAGTGTTCATAATGTACAAAATGGCTATTCTTAGAACAAAAGTCTATAGTTGGAATAAAAACTCCAACATTATTTATGCTTAGCTCAGCATTGGCCCTACAATAACATATTCTTCATCTTTTTTTATAAAGGGATTTACCTTTAAATTCCCCATCAGTAATAGATCTTTATCTTAAATCTAAGTTTCCTTATAGCACTTCCCTGCTCCAAAAAAACCTGAAGAACATCTTACCAAGTATTGAAACCAGACCATCTGATTTTCTTTCCTTCCTGTGCTTCCTCCATGAAAAGAATACATTTGGTCTGACTTAATGTCTCAGAGATGTGTCTCACCCCCAAATTATTGGCTGTTATCCAGACAAGTTTCTTGCAACCCTGAATGATTTCAGAGTTTAAATGCTCTCCTTCTCTGGAGGGAAATTTCATGGTCAAGAATCAAATAGTTCTCACTGGGAAGACAGGCTTCTCTCCAAGTCTGTTTCAGTCCTTACCTCCATCCTCTACCACAAGCACACATATCCACACAACTCCTGGGACATATCATTCTTTCCCCAGAGTGTTAACATGAGAGTTGGATTACCCGGCAGTGAAGAGTAAACAGATCAAATACTAATGTAATGCATAGCACAAAAACCAGCCAATGCTGATTTATTTTTGCCTCAACTTGGATGTACTAGTTTCCGTAAGTCGAGTTTTCAATAGTAAAACTTTCATGAAATATATTGGATAAGCCAACTCTGTTCTGTACATTTTGCGCCTCTAAAAAAGTAGAAAATGCTTACAAGAGTGACATGCTAATTATAAGTTTTATAGAATCAGGAGCTTAGAGCACATTTGAGGAAGCCATCTAGTTTTGTCTCCAATTCTGTCAGTGACCAGCATGTCCTTCATGTTTACGTTGATGTCATGTATGCGGCAGTAGCATGATCCTCTCATATGTGCGGGAAAGAGTGGGGGGGAGGGGCAGAGGGAGAAGCAGGCTCCTCAATGAGCAGGGAGCCCGATGTGGGGCTTGATCCTGGGACTCCAGGATCACGACCTGAGCCAAACGCAGACATTTAACTGACTGAACCACCCAGGAGCCCCCAGAGATTCACATTTTAAAAATCCATTATAAGAATATATATTCTTAACACACATTATATATATTATAGGGATATTCTATTGCAAAAATACAATCTATTATAAGGTTGAGGATGTCCAGAGAGTCTCTTAAGATGGAACAGAAATATAATAACTATAGAATGTTAGAGGACTGGAGGAAATTATAAAGAGAGATGCCATATAATGCACTCTCAATTTACATCATGATGCAACAGGCTTAGAGAGTCTCATGACTTTCCCCAAATTCTTATGCTTTGCAAGTGGCAGAGTCAGGGCTAGTCACAAACCAATGCTCATTGCATTGCACAATATGGTCTCCCTAACAAAGACCATAGCTCCTAGAGGAAGAACGGTAGAATCTTCTTCCTATCGGACTTAAAAAGAAAGAAAAAACAACTATCTTGGACATCCTAATATTCAAAGCCCAAACATTTTGGTTAAATATGAGATCATTAATAAAATAATCATGTGTATTAATCCATAAATAGCCCTTAATACCCTGAAATGGTTTTCACCATCTCATTAATGCTCATTTAATTGTATAGAAATGAGATAAATGGCAAAGGAAATACCTCCAAAAACTTGAGCATACAAAGATAAGGTGAATTGCTGTGTAGCATAAGATATTTTAAATTAGAATAATTAATAGCTTCTTTGAAATAGAGGGAATAAATTGGATTCCACTGTGACAAGACCTCTTTTCACTTCTGATTTGACTCTGGATGTTAGGATTCCTTCACCCCTTCCCCAGCGCAACTCTCAAACAATGCCAGCCTCCTCTTGAACCCAGGACATTTAATCTGGTTTCCACACCCAGCATTAAAGTGGTCACTGCTAACAGTCTCCTCTCTCTGTTTGCTTCAGATTCTCTGGGTTTCTTTCTTTACTTGTGCCCGGGGGCTTTGCACTTGTGTTTGCCCTGCCCAGGATCAGGGAAGCTCCCTCCTTCTCATGGTTTAGCTTCAAGCTCAATTCTTACTCTCTCAGAATAGTCACTTCTTCTCCACCTTCCCTCAGACAGCTTTTGCGTTCCCAGTCTGCTCTATTGCAGCACATTGTGCCTTTATGTAGTACTTTTAATTATCTGAGAATTTTATTATATAAATTCCTTCTAAGCCCAGGCTAAGCATAAGGTCTTCCAGCCACTTTTTACTTGATTGCTGGTCCTCCACCTTCTCCAGAACATTTGCTCTCCTAACTGAAGCATTGCGGGACTGTTCCTTGCTGACTTGGATGACAGACTCACGAGTGCTGCCCCTTGGCTCTTGTGAAGCCTCTACTCCACTAAGGTTTTCTTGTGAGTTGCTATAAAGACTATGCTCCCAAATTCCATAGATACTGAATTAATCTTTAAATAAATTTAAATGAATGTCTTTATATTTAAATGCCAGAGAATTACAAAAAAAAAAAAATAAGCCATATGGCAGCCATGACCTTTTGAAAATCATTATGGAGCTTCTCCTCTATTGAGAGAGCAAATAAGAAATCCAACATCAGTTCCTATTCAGTTCGCATTCCTTCTTTTTAATGAGCATTCCTATCCACTTTACTCCCCTGTGTCATTATGTTTCATGAATCTACAAAATTTGTATAATAGCAACACCAGGGATGCATTCTGAGTGGCCTGGGAAAATGTTTTTAGAATCTTGTTTTAAAAGACACAAAATATAATAACGTTACTCCATGTGGAGTGGTGAATTACTTGTACTATATGCAAGGGAAACTGTTGGCATGAACTTGGCGGAATATTCTTTAGCTATTTGTGAATAAGAGTTGCTGTTAATATATTAGATATGGTTTGTCTTTCAACCCAACCCCAGGCCTAATTACACTGTATAGAAAGTTGAGTAGGCACTGAACTGGGAAGTGTGGGATCATAGGCAGTACAATTCCATTGTGATATCCCTCAGCACCACAGAGCTGTTTTTTCTGATATTGTGGAGAACTTCATAATTACACATTTTCTGTCACTGAGAGAACCAGTATGTAATTACACAGTTCAAACACAATAGTGCTGGTTACTGTTCAAATACATGTAGCTACATGGGATTAAAATGTACTTAACACTGATTACATAAAAATGTGATGGGACCTATTACCGCTTTTATTTTGGATACGAAATGTATAGGTATAACCAACCCCATTTGTATGTGAAGGTCGTGTCTATCCCTGTACAAAGTTGTACTTTGCCCTACCATTCAGTCACTGTAATGCTCTTGATATTTTAACACCTACTTTTTAAATTTTATACAGGAAATGAGTGAAATCCACAGAGGTACATCTTGGGTAAATAGTGTATATTTATTACTTGCATAGTTTGGATTTCTTTGAACTGACTTTTTTTTTTTTTTTTTTTTGCTTTTGCTTCTGTAAGAACCATCAAGTAATCTTGTCAATGAACACCAGATGGCGTTGCATTGAATAGCATTGCGTTTTAAATTGTCCATGAATGCTAGAAACATTTTGGAGATGGAGTGCATGTTAGAAATAATTTTGTCTAGCCTCTCATTTTGCAAAGGAAAGTACTCAAGGGGCACCTGGGTGGCTCAGTCGTTAAGCGTCTGCCTTCGGCTCAGGTCATGATCCCAGAGTCCTGGGATCGAGCCCCGCATCTGGCTCCCTGCTCTGCGGGAAGCCTGCTTCTCCCTCTCCCTCTCCCCCTGCTTGTGATCCTGCTCTCACTGTGTCTCTCTCTCTGTCAAATAAATAAATAAAATCTTAAAAAAAAAAAAAACATTAAAAAAAATGCCACATAACCAGTGTGTTACCTTTTAGGGGCGCCTGGGTGGCTCAGTTGTTAAGCGTCTGCCTTCGGCTCAGGTCATGATTCCAGGTCCTGGGATCGAGCCCCGCATCGGGCTCCCTGCTCCTCGGGAAGCCTGCTTCTCCCTCTTCCACTCCCCCTGCTTGTGTTCCCTCTTCGCTGTCTCTCTCTGTCAAATAAATAAATAAAATCTTAAAAAAAAAAAAAGAAAGAAAATACTCAGACTCAGAAAGCTTATATCATTTCGGCAAGACCACATTAGGGATAAATGTATGACCCTGCATTTAAACCCCAGTGGGTTTTAAACACATTATCCTGATTTTCCATGTGATTACAGTTACATTGCATAAAAGAAAGGGTAGCTTGAGGATAGTGGTCAAATTGTAAATCCTGGCTGTGCCACTTCTTAGCTCTGTGATACTGGGCCAGTCATTTAACCATTTCACACTTAGCTTCCTTTGTGGAAGAAAGGAAACACACACACACACACACACACACACACACACACGTCCGGATCTTATAGTTTTCTTTTAAGTTGATAAATAAAAGCTTTATGTAAAATAGTACAAACTTTCCTGCATAGCAGATGCTCTAGACATATTGGTGTCCCTTGTAAATTTAGGGACTGCATGTGTGCCATCATTTTTATAATCCTAAAACATTGACTGCAGCCTTAATTTTACTTTTTTCTGTATTTAAGATGAGTGGCCTTTTGTTCTCTAGGAGCTTACACTCCAAGACAGGGATGTGAATGTCGATCTGCAGATAAACAGCAGAATGCAAGTACTCCAGGTAAGCAGAAGGATTTGGGGCTCATGTCCTAGAGAGCAGGTATGGCTGTTCAGCCTGGCTGGGGCAGGCGAGGGAAGGCAAGTCTGATGGATTGTCGAGTGGGTTACTTAAAAGAAACTTCTCAGGACTAAACTTTTAGACTCAAAGCTTTTTGGCTCTTCTTATTGCTCCGGAGCCTCATTCGGCCCATGCATTCTTCTCACTTTTGCCAGTATTTCTACACATTGCAAACTCTCTGCTAGAGCTTCTCCTTTGGATTCAAATGATACTCATCTGAGTCTAATTTTTGCCAATAATTCAATTTGTGTTTTTAGCCTGGATCCTTTCCTATTGCGACCCAACTTATTTACATGTAAAATGAAGGGCTGAATCTCTTTGAAATGCTGTAGGTCTATGATTTTCTTCCCTCTAATCTCACCTGGCAAACCGTCTTCCCTCTACGCATACACACATACCAGGCTGTATAATTGTCTTCCTGATGGTCTCAGAGCCCCTAGAATACACATATTATTTTTCATGTCTGCTAGACTTTGTTTAGTCCTCTCCTACAGTAACCGTACTTTTTCATGTGACTTGTGGCCAGTGAGACATTAGCAAACATAATGCAAATGGAGGTTTAATAGGTACTTTTGTGGCAGACTTGTCTTTTGGAACACTTTCTCTTGCAACCGTGGGATCACCATACCAGGGAACACAGACACGAGCCAGAATTCAAACAGACATATGGCTCAGCAAGGACATCCCATCCAGGCCCCACCATTTAAGCATCCAGACTGAGGCTTCGGAAATTGTGGCTTTGCCCCTCACCGTCCAGTCAAATCTCTGACAGGTACTGCGAGCCGATAAAATGGCTGCTGTCTTTAAGTTACTAAGTCTCTGGGTGGTTTGTTACACATCGATAGATAACTGAAACACTGGGTAGCCTTATAGATTAGCTTTAGCGTAGCCTCTCTGAGCTTTAATTCTTCATCTACAAAAGGAAATAGTAATGGTACCAATGTCACAGAGCCAGTATTATTAAATGAGGTAATACACGAAGAGTGATGAAAACAGTGACAGGCACAGGAGATCTCTGTCTATGATAGTGGTTATTATTAAAGGAAAATATTGTGATGACTGGATAGATTTGGCAAAAAAAAAAAAAATCTCATTCAAGTAAAATGAAGGGCTGACTGTAAGGAAGTTAATGAAATAACTGGAGTAAACCTGGCAAGTGGGAATTCAGGGTAGCTCCAGTGATCCAAACAGGGACCAGTTCAAGCTACTGTTTAAAGTACCCTGGTACTGTTTTTTAGCTGTAGCTTAACCATTGATGAAAATGATTCTGAGTCCTCTAGCTGTCTTGGACTTCCAGGAAAGTCCTGGTTAGTCAACACTTTTTTTCCTGGGTCTATTGGGGGAAACTGAGCCAGGAGATTTCTGGTGACACGAGGACCCACAATTTGCTTCCTTGCTTCCTGAAAAGGGATTGCTTGCTATTATTTCTCAGTCTGACTTTTCCTTCCTCCCCATTTTTACTATCCCTGCCCTTCTAATTCTTCCACCCCAACCCCATTCCCATCAACTAAAAGAACTTTAGCTTGCCTCCAACTGAAAACTTTGGTTGGGTGAAGGAAAGAGGATTGGAAATTGCATATCACATTTTATGCAAATTTGCAGGTCATGTTATTACAGTGTTTTGCTGTGCTACAATTCTTTGCTAGCATTATCACAATATTATGCTCCCTCTTCTACACATTTTATGTATTAAAATACATATGCAATAAAATGTATGCATTATTATTACACACATTGTATGTAATAAAAATTGCATCTCCAATGAAGTTAAGTCATGTGCCCAAAATAGCATGATTAATAAGAGCTGAACTGAAACAGATCATTGTCTTTCGCTGATGAAATTGTCCCCATATGTGCAATGGGATAATTGTACATACCTTCTATGGTTAACATGAGGATTACTGGTGGTGATGCGTGTAAATAGCCTACGATAGTGCTTGGTATAGAACTGTGATGGCTTGACCTTATCCTATTCCGGACAATATCCTTCATCAGAACTCCAGGACCCCATTAATGGTACTGTGTTACATGAGATGCTCCCATAATCAAAGACCATGAAAAGACTCCATACGAATCCCCACGACCACTTTGCTCTCTGCAATGCATATCTAAATTACCTAATTATATATGATAAAACGAATATTTGCATTTTTATTTTCTGAGCTGGATGTTAAATTACTGACCTGGATATCTCTTCTGCTGCAAACACCATGCTCTAGAGTTCACCAATTCTCCTGTGCATTGTCACCGCTCTATAGATCATGCCTGAGTTACTTTTTATTCCTACAGTAAATTAGATTGAAAGACTGCTAGCACTGTTCAGCACACCCATGAGACAGTTGTAACTTGATCAGGTCATGCAGCCAATCAGTAATGGAGGGGAGCAGAGGTAGGAGACCTCAGGGCAGAGTTTTATTGACCAATGATACCTGTTATCTGGTCCTCGGGAGAAGCAGGACATTGAACAGGGAATGAGGTGAGTAACATGATGCAGTTGCCTAAATCAAATCATTGAGCATCTCTTGGGAAACCAAGCATCATGGACAATGGTATTATGTAATACATAAATTGATGCTGCACTGCTAAAGCCAACAGAGATTCTTTCCTTGTTTCTCTCCTTCCTCTATCTCTTGGTAGCCATGTTTTGGTTAACTTTTAGTCAGGACTAAAGTCTTTTTTTTTTTTAAAGGATTTTTTTTTTAAAGATTTTATTTATTTATTCATTAGAGACAGAAAGAGAGAGGCAGAGGGAGAAGCAGGCTCCCAAGGAGCAGGGAGCCCGATGCGGGACTCGATCCCAGGACCCTGAGATCATGACCTGAGCCGAAGGCAGACGCTTAGCCATCTGAGCCACCCAGGCGCCCAGTCAGGACTAAAGTCTTGAGATAGGCTAGTCTATAGATTTTCCTTTATAATCAGACTCATAAAAACTTTGAGGATCAGAGTTTAATACCATGTAGTATGGCCATTTCACAATATTTAAATCCCCTTTGTAATAATTCTGTTGGCAAATATTTATCCTCTACTGAGCACCTTTCTTGACAGAAAACATTACCCCCTAGGTAGCCCATTCATTTCTTTTGATTTTTCTAGCTTGGTGGATAGCTTGCTATCTTTAAATTCTACCCACTTGCTCCTATATTATTATCTTTTGTGTCATTAATGGATCATTGGATATTGAATCATAGATTCATGGCTTTCCCTTGTCTTCACTGTTCTCCATGTCTTCTAATCCCTAGAGGACACATCTACAGTTCTTCTAATCATTTATTTCCCCTGTATTATGGTTTTGAATTCCCTCATTAGTGTGATTTCAAGAAACAAAAAGAACACACAGTGTTTGGAGTCAGACCTGGCTCCATTTTCAGCTATAATAATAGATTTGTGATTTGGGACAAGTTACTTAAATTTCATACCTCTCTTTCCTCTTCTGAAAAATGGCATGAAGTATTTTATAGATTGATGCTTCTGACAACTATCCAACTGGTTTGTTTCTTTGTTCAAATCTAGGCAACCATATCACATGGTTGATTGATTAGGAACTTACACCAACTAAATACCCTAACCAACTAAACACCCTAGATTTTCTTTCTATTTTTGTGCTTAGCGCTGAACTCTTCACCTCATACTTGTGTAATTGGTGTCCAGACCCAAATGTAGGTCTTTTCACTTTTCTCAAGTTTCAAACCAGTAGATTCAACCTATTCTTCCAGAAATACGGTGATTCAAAAATTCTTTAGATTATTTCTGGCCAGATAGCCATATGGTATTGGCTTATATTTTATTAGGGATTATGTGGTAGCTCCACTTGATTGCTTGAGCAAGGCCCTGGAAACTCAGAGTAATCCTTGGATGGGTACCTACTGTAGTCAGAGACTGGGAGCGATTCCTGGCCAGCCTTCTTACAATGAGCAACAATGGTGCCAGGATAGAATTTTGTGCCTAGATTCATGACTGCATCTCATAAATAATTTAGGGTATTTTCATGTTTAATGGGGAAAAACCCCACAAATATTTATTTAATAACAAGATACTTGTTTGAGTTTGATCAGTATAGTTCTTGCTATTAAAATGGAAATGTCACTGCTGATCTTTTAATTTCTCCATTTATTTGTTGTGGTGTGATCCAGGCAACTCCTTAAATTTATAAAACAACAGTTTATTGTCACCCCTACTCTAATATCCACTGTATGGGGGTTACCAGCCCAGCTAGGGAGTGTGAGATATGTACATGACTTTGCTATGCTTTGTTGTGCTTACTCAACCATATGACCTTTCTTGAGTTCTTTAAGAAATCTGAAGTGGCCAATAAATTCCACAGGTAATGTCTAAGTTTCTGGTTATTCATCTGATCCATTTTAGGTGCTTTGAGGATAAGCCTGAAGACAGTTTGTCTGATTTTGGCTTCCTGCATCTTCTGTCAGGGTAATGATGACTACAAACAGCACCCCCCCCCAGTTCAATAAAATAAGCTTGAGACAATGCATTTTTGATGTATTATCTGGTCTCACAATCTCCTAAAACCATATAAGCTGTTTCCCTATGATATCCTGCTTCTGGTCTGATCATTTACCATCACCACAGTCTTTTAAAAATGCTTTATATGTTATTTGGTTTTTAAAACATTGTTTTCTTTCTGTAAGCCTCAACAATTCATTTAATTCCAATATCTTGGAAACTAGCCATCCTATAAATTTTTCTTAGATCAAATTTATGGCATCCAAAAAGTGAGTTGAGTTTGGAATTCTGAATTGACTTTCAATAACTTCAGTCAGTGCATGGACAGGATTGGTTCTTAGTCTACAAGTTAACTGTGTGTCCTCCTCAACTCACCCTCTCCAGTCTCTGCCCTGGAACATTCCTTGCCTCCAGTTTTTCTAGGTGTTTATGAATAAGAGTATGTTAGTTGATACCAAACGCATCTGTACAGGGATAATGCTTTCCAGAGTAGCCCAGGGTTTAGAGAGAAGCACATGCTATACAAAAAGCAGGAATATTAAGTAACATTATTTCTATTGGAGCATAAAATGCTGGGTCTCATTATTGCTACCAAAAAAACTATAGGCAATTGCCTTTTAAATCTTGTCATATGAAATCCTGTGGCAGGAACTGGTCAGAGAAGCCATGTCTTTAAGGAGACCTTCTCTGATAATCTATGAGCTGCCATGTAAGGCATGTTTCGTCATATTTTCTGTGATGATATTTAATACGTTGAAAGATAATTCTGTAGAAAACAACCAGAAAACAACTGCATTTCTGTCTGAAGGTTATACTTTAAGCAATTCTTTTGTAGATAGGAAGTCATGATTAGAATGATGAAATCTTTATTTGTATACAAGCTAGGTTGGCTTGCATTTACAGGGAAATCTAATGTTTTGCAAGAAAAAAAAAAGTTTTAAAAGTATTTTGTAAAAAAAATGCTTTAAAAATATTTTGTAAAAAAGTTTTTTAATATACAGTCTGCTTTTCAATGCTTACCATGTGTAATTAAACTCTTTAGAATGTTAAACACTTGCAAAGTAACTCTTTACCATCTTATATATCTGTAGCTCTCTGCACACTTAAAGTGTTAGTCACATGTATTAAATCTTTTTTTAATTATTTGCTGTTTATTAAATCATTTGATTAGCATAAAAATTCTGCAAAGTGGTTATTATCACCTTCAATTTATAGATGAATAAAAATTAGTCTCAAGTGTGGTCAAGTAACTTGCCTGAGGTCATTCAACTAATAAAGCAGCTGAGCTGAGAGTCCAACCTAAGTGTTTTTTTTGTTTTGTTTTGTTTGTTTTGACTC
Organism: Neomonachus schauinslandi; assembly: GCF_002201575.2. Taxonomy (NCBI): domain Eukaryota; kingdom Metazoa; phylum Chordata; class Mammalia; order Carnivora; family Phocidae; genus Neomonachus; species Neomonachus schauinslandi. The sequence goes on along the minus strand of NC_058413.1, from coordinate 70,281,470 downwards.
TCAATTCAATATTATTTTAACTCCATTTGCTGTCTACTCAGTGAAAAATCTTATTCTAGGCACTTACTCAAGGCCTAGGAGAGAATAGACCAGAGGAAAAAAAGACCTGTATATATATAAGACAATGACCAAAATACTTGAAATGTAATGTAAAGAGAAAACAAAGCAAGACAAACAGACAAAAACACAAGGAAACAGACAAACAAAAACACTTTGGAAAAGAAATGCAAAGCAAAATTTAAAGAATACACTCTCCTTTCTCCACCTTTCTCCACTTACAAAGTTATTTAATTTTGTGTTGACAGTCTGTATCTCCTGGAAGACTTTCTAAGTTGACAAATTACTTCTGCCTTCCTAGTGGCTACTGCTCTGCTTGACACAGTATAGATCAGTAAATTTTATAGCATGAATGTTGAATGCATGCTATGAAGGCGTATGGGAACCTCCTCTTCTCTGAATTTAGGGATGAGGAGAACCTCACAGGTAATAAAATCTGAAGCAGCATGGAGAAAATAACCCAGGCTCTATGTTAAGCCCTAGTTACCAATATTGTCACCACCCCTGTGCCTTAAGTGAACACAGGCAATACACTTACTCTTAATGAATCTCAGTTTTTTCATCTATGAGGGCCAAACCTAAATCAGAGGATTGCTAATTTAATGGGGGTGATCATTTTGAAAGTCAAAAATGTGTTTTTAAATTTTTAAATACACAATCTTTGTTCTCCTCAAACCTAGATATCCATCTAACTGGGGAGAGTTTCAAATTTTTTAAATAAGGAATACAATGACAACAAACAACAAATATATTCAACTTGTGACTTGTATTTAAACTTATAATTCAAGAAACTAATCCCCCAAGTTTTATATTAAGAAAGGATTTTTCAAATTCTTTTTTATCTCTGCATATTTCAATACCCAAAGCCACATATGAAGGGTTCAGATTTTAGTCTTAGCTAGAAATTTGAAATCAAGAAAGAGAAATTACATAGGAAAGAATCATCCTTTCTGGCCAAAAGGATTAATAAAAGGAGGATGGAGAGAAAAAGGAAAGAGATCTAGAGGGTTAGATATATTTCTGTTTTTCTTTATACTGGCTTAGGCTCAGGGAAAAGGGAAATAAAGACATTACCATTTGCAGAGGAGTTTTGGCCACTGAGATTAGGAATCAGGAAGCAGCATTTTTCTGGCAATTCTGACACCAGCCTTGGAGGCAGCCATCTAAATTTGTCAGTTTGAGCTTTTCTTAGTTCCCAGTGGTGTAAAAAGTGAGTTGAGAGCCAGAAGTTTCCATGGATTCTGCCATTGTGGGAAGTGGCACCTTTCCCCAGAGACCCCACAGTTTGGATAGAGAATAAAGAAAATATTCAAGGATCTACAGCCAGGAGAAACTAGGAGAAGGCCTTAAGATGAAGTATCTGATGAAACCACATATGGAAGACAATGTTATACCAACCCCAGACTTCAGCATGGAAGTCAACAAAGTTCCCATTGACCAGAAGAGACAGAATACAATAAAAGAATATCAGAAAAACCTGAGGATCTTGTTCCTCTCAATCAAAAAATAAGCCCTGGGATTTCATAAGTCATATCTTTCCCAGTAAGAAGCTGGATGGCATCTTAGGGAGAGTATCAGGAGCTTAGAGAAAGTCTGATAATTTTTAACCATGTGATAATATTACCTAGAGGAGCTATTTAAACTACTCATCAGGCTAAGTTTACCAAATGGGACTAAATAAAATGATTAATTTTCCAATTAACCAGTAAATAACATTCTAAGGTAGATTAATTATGGATAGAATAAAGGAGCTGTTTGTTTTTCTATATATCCCAACTGCCATCCAGTTGAATTTTTGGAGACTCTACTGCACCAGTGAGGCATGTACACATTTTTAAGTTCTGTGTCCTCAGTCTTGGCAGTTAGTGAAGTTAGACCCTCTGCATTTGGTATCTTATCGTCATAAGACTGTTAGGATTTTCTAGGGCTCCCACTCCTTTGCTATTTGATAAAAGAGATATATAATAAAATTGTTCAGGATTCAGACGGTAAAAATATTTCAATCAAAAATTTGTAACTTAGGGCTTCTAGTTTCAGAAACAAGAAAAAGAAACAAGAAAAACCTGGACAAACTGAAAAACAATCACTTTTCTCATACTCAACAGAGAACTGATGTGACAGGGCTATCTGCATCTCCCAAAATCTGGAGAGAGAAGTACATGCCAAGAGACATAGCTGACATCGACTTATATGGAGCAAAAGTGGCTAGACACCATAAACTGTTAGAAAGAGTTAAGTGGTCATTTCAATGAAGTGTTGAATGTAGAGTGCAGGGTAGCATGAGAATGTGAAATGCTAGGGACCCTCAGTCATAGGAGAATTCCCACGTTTTCACATGCTTCACTCCAGTTGGCCTAGAAGGCTTCCACTAGGAAAATCTGAGAAGGATTTCCTCCTTGCCCTGGCAAAAGAAGAAAAGAGGGCCACCATGAAATCCACCCAGACTCTTCTCTCTAATGAAGACTTAGTCACTGGGGCAGGAATTTTACAGAGCACAGTTAACCTGACTCTGGCTGAAGGAAGGGGATTCTCCTACACAAGGGCAATGGCTTCAAGAAAATAGAAAATCCAGGTGCCTGGGTGGCTTAGTTGATTAAGCTTCCCACTTTTGATTTCAGCTCAGGTCATGATCAAGCCCTGAGTCAGGCTCTGCACTCAGCTCCGAGTCTGCTTGAGATTCTCTCTCCCTTTCCCTCTGCCTCAACCCCCTGCTTATGCTCTCTCTTAAGTAAATAAATAAATAAAACCTTTGAAGGAAATAGAAAATCAGTGCCACAACCAGAAAAGGGTGTGGGAAAGCAGAGAACAACAACAACAAAACAACAGTAACAATTATGACCTTGGATGAGAGACCAAAATACTGTGAAGGTCATTCCCCTGAGACATTGGCCCACTAAAAGACTGGGACTTAATCAGAAGATTGTAGAATTTCCCTCTCATCTACACTGTACCTGACACTGGGAAGCCTCTAACATAATAATAATGGATGACAACTGAAAGCAGCAAGTTACAGATGGGCTCTGAGTAGCAGTACACAGGAAAGTGTACAGCCAAAAGAGGAAACAAAAACAAGGGGGATTTGAAGCCTGCAATAGGTATGGATATAGAAACATTCAACATAGCCAAATTCCTAGTCAGTTTAAAACTAAAGGCTTCAGAACATATTACCCAATGCAACATGCCCAAGTTTAAACAAAAAAGTCACAAGGCATGCCAAATGGCAAGAAAGACACTAATGAGCAAAGCAAGGATCACAATCAGATATGAAACAAATTTTTGAATTATCAGAGAGGGAATTTAAAATAATTATGATCAATATATTAAATGTTCTAATGGGAAAAGAATATAATACACGAGACCAGATGGCTGTCAGCAAAGATATAGAAAAAATAAGAAAGAATGGAAAGAAAATGCTAGAAATAATAATAATAATAATAATAACAATAATAATAATAATAATAATAAAATGGTAATAGGATTGAATGCATTCAACAGGCTTCTCAGTACATTCAAAATACCTGAGGAAAGAACCAGTGACCTTGAAAGACAGGTCAATAGAACTCTTCCAAACTGAAACTCAAAGAGAAATGAAACAACAAAAGTAGGAACAACAAACAATTCAGAGCATCCAAGAACCCTGAGATAGTATCAAAAGGTATAATACACATAATTGGAATACTGAAAGAGAAGAAAAAAGAACACAGCAGAAGATTCAGGAAACACAGAAAATACCAAACAAGATAAATAAATCCCTCTCCACCCTGTAGCCTCAAACAAGCAAACAAACAAACATCTAGGCAAATGATATTCCAACTAAAGGGAATGAAGACAAAAAACATCTTGAAAGCAGTGGAGCTGAGGGTGAGGTACAGACTTCAGCTGTAGAGGAGCAATAATAAGAATTATTTTAGGGGCAACTGGGAGGCTCTCTGGGTTAAGTGTCCGACGCTTGATTTTGGCTCAGGTCATAATCTCAGGGTTGTGGAATCGAGCCCCACGGCTAACCCCACCTAGGGCTCCGCACTCAGCAGGGAGTCTGCTTGAAGATTCCCTGCCTCTATGCCTCCCATGCTCGCGTGCATGCCTGCTCTCTCTCTCGCCCTCAAATAAATAAATAAATAAATAAATAAATAAATAATAAATAAAACATTAAAAAATAAAAAAGAATTACTCTTGATAGAAACCAAGTAAGCAAAAAGAGAGTGAAATAAAATATTTAATGTGTCAAAAAGAAAAACTACTAAGCTAAAATTCTACATTCAACAAAATTATCCTTCAAAAATAAAAGAGAAATGAAGACTTTCTCACACAAACAAAAGCTGAGGGAATTTGTTGCCAGCAGATCTGTCCTATAAGAAATATTAAAAAGTTCTTCAAGAATTAAAATGATTTAGGTCAGAAACAGATATACATAAAAATAAAATAAAGTAATTATTTTTATTTTTATTATTCCTGGTTGATATAAAAGGCAGCTGTATGATTAAAGCAGTAATAAAAAATATTGGGTGATTACAGCATATGGATTAGTAAAATGAATGACAATAATGTCATAAGGGACAGGAGGGAGGAATTGGGAATTCTCTATTATAAGGTACCTGCACTACATGTGAAGTAGTATAGTGTTATCTGAAGGTGGTTTTAGATTATTTAAAAGATATGCTGTAAACCACAGGGCAATTACCAAAAAGTTATGCAAATAAGTAAAAATGAGACGCCAAGATTAGAAATCAAATGGAAATGTAAGAAGCTCAGTTAAAACTCGAGAAGCTAGAAAAAGGAGGTGGGGGGGGTGGGCAAAAAAATGCAATGAATAGAAAAAAGTTACAAAGATGGTAGATTTTAATCCAAATGTATCAATAATTACTTAAAATGTTAATGGTCTAAATATCCCAGTTAAAATACATTATATGGGATAAAAGCACACAACCCAAAATATATACTGTCTATAGGAAACACACTTTCAACGTAAAGATTCATATATGTTAAAGATAAAGAAATGGAGAAAGACTTACCATGCTCACGCTAATTAATCAGAAGAAAGCTATAATATCTATATTAATTTCAGACAAGGCAGACTGTCAAACAAGGCATATCATCAGGGATAGAAAGGACATTACACAATGATAAATGGGTCAAATTTCTAAGAAGACATAACAGTTCTAAATGTGTATGTACATGGGGCGCCTGGGTGGCTCAGTTGGTTAAACGACTGCTTTCGGCTCACATCATGATCCTGGAGTCTCAGGATCGAGTCCCGCATCAGGCTCCCTGCTCAGCAGGGAGTCTGCTTCTCCCTCTGACCCTTCCCCCTCTCATGTGCTCTCTCTCTCTCTCATTCTCACTCTCTCAAATAAATAAATAAAACCTTTTAAAAAAAAATAAATGTGTATGTACCTGTATTTACTTTCTGTGGCTGCCATACAAATTACTACATGCTGAGTGGCAGAAAATACAAAGAAATCTATTTTTTCACAGATGTCTGAAATCAAGATGTCAGCAGGGCCACGTCCCTCTGAAGCTTCTAGGGGAGACTCCTTCCTGCCTCTGCTGTGGCTCCAGAAGTTCCTTGGCCTGGGGCTTTGTAAGCACAGTCTGTCTCTGTCTTCGCTTGGCCTTTTCCTCTTCTCTATGCATTTCTTTTCCTTGTGTCTCTTGTAAGGACATGTCATTGTCTTTAGGGTCCACCTGGATAACCCAGGATGATTCCCTTTTGATATCTTTAACTTAATTACATCTCAAAGAACTTTTTCCCAAATAATGTCACATTCACAGGTTCTAGGATATGGATAAACCTTTTGGGGAGCCACCGTTGAACTCACTATAGCACAGAACAACAGAACATCAAGCCACATGAAGCAAAAACTGATAGGACTGAAGTGAAAAATAGATTACTATTATATTTGGAAAGTTCAACCTGCTTTTATCAGTAACAGATGGTCACACAGGCAGAAAAGCAGAAGGGATATAAATGACCTAACAGCTTTATAAATCAACTTGTTCTAATTGGTATTTCTAGAATATTCCATCCAACAACAGGCTACACATGTGGAAGACTCACATTACTCTATTTCCAGGCTTACTCTAAAGCTACCATAATCAAGACAGTGTGGTATTTGCAAAATAATAGACACATCAGCCAATAGATCAGAATAAAGATGTCAGAAATAGACCCAGACAGATATAACCAACTGATCTTTGATAAAAGAACAAAGGTAATTCAATGGACGGAGAACGATCACCTTTTTTTCAATAAAGGGACTGGAATAATTGGTGACATGTATATTTTTTTAAAAAATTATCCTAAACACAGACCTTACATCTTACATAAAAATTAACTCAAAATGTATCATTCATCTAATTTAAACCACAAAACCATAAAATGTCTAGAAGAAAATTAAGAGAAACTTTGTGAATTTTTTTGAAAAAACATAAAAAGAAAAAATTATAATCCATGAAAAATAATAAATTGGACTTTATTAATATTAAACATGTTTCTTCTGGAAAAAAACTTTTAAGGGCATGAAAAGACAAGTCATAAAGTAGGAAAAATATTTACAAATCACATGTCTGATAACATGACTTATATCCAGAATAAAGTGAAATTATAAAACTCAATCATAACACACCACCCATAAAACTGGGCAAAAACTTAAATAGACACCTCATCAAAGATGGTATACATATGGGAAATGAAGATATTAAAAGATGCTCAACATCATCTGTCATTAAGAAATTGTAAATTGAGGGGCGCCTGGGTGGCTCAGTCGTTAAGCGTCTGCCTTTGGCTCAGGTCATGATCCCAGGGTCCTGGGATCGAGTCCCACATCAGGCTCCCTGCTCTGCGGGAGGCCTGCTTCTTCCTCTCCCACTCCCCCTGCTTGTGTTTCCTCTCTCGCTATCTCTCTCTCTGTCAAATAAATAAACAAAATCTTTAAAAAAAAAGAAATTGTAAATTAAAACAATAAGAATCACTACACATCAGTTAGAATGGCTAAAATCCAAAAACAAATCAATCGCTGGCAAGAATATGGATTATCAGGAATTCTCATTCATTACTGGTAGGAATTCAAAATGGTACAGATACTTTGGAATCAATCAAGAACTTCTTCAGTTAGGTAAATGGATAAACTAACTTTGAGAAATCCAGATAGGGGAATGCTATTCAGAGGTTAAAAAAAGAAAGAAAGAGCTATCTGTGCATACAACATAAACGAATTTCCTTTTTTGTTATCTACAGGAGACCCAGTTTATTTTCTTCCAGTTTTACTGAGATATAATTGACATATAACATTATGATAAAGTGTACAACATATGATTTGATATATGTATGTATTGCAAAATGATTACCATCTTAAGTTCAGTTAACATCCACCAGTTCACATAGTTACATTTTTTTCCCTTGTGCTGAGAACTTTTATGATCCTAAATGCATATAGCTAAGTGAAAGAAGCCATTCTGAAAAGTCTATATTCTCTGTGATTCCATTTACATGACATGATAGAAGAGGCAAAATTGCAGAGGTGGAAAACAGCCTGGTGCTGTTTCCCAAGGTTTGAGAATGGGGGGTGTTGAATAAGATAAAGCACAGATTACTTTTAGGGAAATAAAATTATTCTGTGATATTGTAATGGTGGACACATGCTTTTGTCAAAGCCCATAGTTCTTACATCACAAAGAGTGAACCTTAATGTTCATAAATTTTAAAAGTAAATGAGGAGATCTAGGGATCCAGGCTGGAATGCAGACTCCAAGGAAATAATCCATCCTTATTACAAATGCATGACATAACCTCACTGAAGCAAGAGGGTGAAAGGTACTGACCTAAGCAACTTTGAAAATTGGCAGAAATTGTAAAACTAAAGGCAAAAGAAACGATACAGCCCCACTGTTCTCAAATTGGTAACATTGCTTCCCATGGCAATGCAGGTTCAACATTTTGAAACCACCATATATGGATACTTGGATTGAACAAGTAAGTCAATGCATGGTCTGTGGTGGGAGCCAAGAGGGAAGCTAGAATGAATCATGTGGTATTGGGTTGGAGTTAGAGACATGAATATTTATTCATGGTTAGCTTACTATAGATTCAGATAGTGGAATATCAAGATCATAGATATGTGTATATGACGTGAACACATCCAGTGCCCAGATCTTGGTTTCTAGTACCATTCTCCAACAAAAGCAACCTGAACTTTTTGGAGAAATGGCTGATTCTAGGTCTGGGGCAGGGAATATACAAGATAAGCATGAGGCATTTTTAGCACAGAAAATAAGGAAGTATGAAACCAAACCAGAAATGATGGATGTGTGTCAAAGAGACACAAAACATAGCTAGAAGAGCCTCCAATGACAAAAGCTAGAATAATTTGAGCAAGATAGTAAATAAAATCATATTGGGTTATAACCCAAAGTATAAAATAAATATCCATGAGTCTACATAAACATAAATAAATAATTGAAGAAATGAGTAAATGAGGGAGCATAGACAAATATCCCATACAGAGGTATTCCAAATGATTTATGTAGGTACTCCTTCCTCAAGGAGGTGGAGCCTAACTCATTACCCCTTAAGACGGGCTCCTTAAGAAGAGTGACTATCTTGCAAAGTGTACAATATGGAAAGGGGAAAAAAAGAGTTTCTTTACAGTGGAGAAATCTAACAAATACTTTCTCAGCTGGAGGATGTAGGATAAGATCAACAATGATCAATCATATTAATAGTATGTACTCTTGTTGTGATGTGATAAGAATGGTACTTTACATTGTGTTCGTCCTCACAAAAATCCATAACCCCAATCTACCATAAAACAACACCAAACTCAAAATGAATGACATTTTAAAAAATGTAAGGTCATCAAAACAAGTAAAATCTGAGAAAAGATCTTGGTCTAGAGGGGTCTAAACAGAGATGATGATTACACGTATATCCTTACAGGATCTTAGAACAGAAAAATGGCATTAATGAAAGATACGAAAAATATGAATAAAGTATTTATTTTAGTGATAATAAGTGAAATATCTATTTTTTAGTTTTTGCAAATGCACCATATGAATGTAAGATGTTAACAACAGTGTAAACTGGGTTGAGGCTACATAGGAACTCTATTGTCCTTGAAACCTTTCAGTAAATCTAAAGCTATTCTAAAAATATTCACTTAAAAATCTCATGTTGCCTTATGATCCTCATAATAAGCATCAACTCTCATTAAAAAAAATTGGTAACTGGGGCACCTGGGTGGGTCAGTCAGTTATGCGTACGACTCTTGATTTCTGCTTAGGTCATGATCTCATGGGTCCTGGGATGGCGTCCTGCCTTAGGGTCTGCACTCAGTGGGGAGTCTGCTTCTCTCATTCTCCCTCGCTCTCTGCCCCTCCTCTCTCTCTCAAATAAATAAATAAATCTTTTAAAAAATTTGGGAACCTATTAGCCTTCATTATAACCTATACAGTGGTTCAAAAATAGTAAATTTGAATTTCAGTACCTGTATATGAAATACACACCTTCCAGTTTACCAGTCACTAACTGTGGTAACCCTCCTTATTACCTTAAATATAGAGTCTCCTTCACTTATTTATGTTACATATCTAGGGTCCTTAAGTATGTGAGTTTGTACTGTTGATACAATATATAATAACCTAGAAGTAACTTTGTACTGATTATTGAAATTTTGTCATAAAAAATGTTTTAATTTGAGAGGTGCCTGGGTGGCTCAGTCGGTTGAATGTCCGACTTTGGATTTTGGCTTGGGTCATGATCTCAGAGTCATGTGGGGCTCCGTGCTCAGGCATGGAATCTGCTTGAGATTCTCTATCTCCCTTTCCCTCTGCCTTTTCCCCCACTCATGTTCTCTCTCTCTCTCTCTCTCTCAAACAAATAAATAAATCTTTAAAAAATGTTTTAATTTGAAACTCGAAGAATAGACAAGTAGGACTGTTTTAAGTTAGTTCACCAAAGCCATTTCCAACCCGATAACATGATGTACTGATATCTACAAATGACTTAGCAGGTCCTAGCATGTAGTAAGGATTCAAGAAGTGCTGACTGGTTTTAGTTCTGATGGTTGGTAAGTCTCTGGGAGGGATTAAGACATGTAGAATTGGGGAAAGGAAGAACAGAACCAGTGGAAGAAATAGCAGAGGAAATTGAAAGTTCAGAGTGTAACTGACAGAAACAGCTCTGCTGGCAAAAATTTGTGAAATATTTGCAATGTATTGTAGTTGTTAAAACTTCTTCTTGAATTCCTCATATCAGTGAGGTCATATGATATATGTCTTTCTCTGATTGACTTATTTCACTCAGCATAATATCCTCCAGTTCCATCCACGTCATTGCAAATGAGGAATTCTTAATCTCAGGAAATAAACTGAGGGTTACTGGAGTGGTGGGGGGTGGGAGGGATGGGGTGGCTTGGTGATAGACACCAGGGAGGGTATGTGCTATGGTGAGCACTGTGAGTTGTGTAAGACTGTTGAATCACAGACCTGTACCTCTGAAACAAATAATACATTATATCTTAAGAAGAAGAAGAAGAAGAAGAAGAAGAAGAAGAAGATAGCAGGAGGGGAAAAATGAAGGGGGGGACATCGGAGGGGGAGACGAACCATGAGAGACTATGGACTCTGAAAAACAAACTGAGAGTTCTAGAGGGGAGGGGGTGGGGGGATGGGTTAGCCTGGTGATGGGTATTAAAGAGGGCACACTCTGCATGGAGCACTGGGTGTTATGCACAAACAATGAGTCAGGGAACACTACATCAAAAACTAATGATGTAATGTATGGTGATTAACATAACATAATAAAAAAATTAAAACAAACAAACAAACAAAAACTTCTTCTTGAATCACCTAGAAAACACTGAGAACAATGACAATAACAGCAGAATTTCATAAAACATTTAACTAGCTTAACTTGGGGGCTAGCCCTAACTAGAGTATGTTAGGGGTATCACTGTAGGTTCTGGTCTCAGCCAAGAAATTGGCAGTTTTCCTTACACATTGTCATAGGTACTGATGTCAAATTACATAACTCTTTTGTTGAAATGTATTTCTCTATGTATATACACTAGCACAGTGCTCTTTTATGAAAGTAATAGACTCTGGAACTACTTACCTTTGTTATCTCTATTTTATTAGAATTTTCAACAATTTATTTGAGACTATATGTAAATGAATAACAAAACTTAGTGTCTACTAATGAGGATTCAAAAAGTAACTATTTAATTTTTATACTCAGTACAGATTTTTCCTCATAAAATAAATCTTAAAATTGTTACCTATCTGAATGCTCGCTTTTGTTCAAATTCTCTTCATAATCCCTGCATACCCTTGACTCTTTTCTCTATTGTTGAAAAGACACTGATATTTTGTTTTCTTTTACTTTGTTTATGTAATGTAAGTAACAAAGGAAGGAAAAAAGAACTCTCTTTACATGCCTGAGTCTGGGATCAAATCCTATTAAAAAATCTTCTCCAAGAATATCTTCCTTCCTCCAAGTCTTTCAAAGTGTTGAAAGAGGAATATTCAATAGAGATTCTGTTCAGTTATAAGGCAGCCTCCACCAACAAATCCTAAATCTGTTATTTCTCCCTCTCTTTCTTCTTTTCTGGAATTTTGCCAGTCATTTTCATCTTAAAATGGACTTGATTCCCCCAGGGCCTTAGGGGAAGCAGGGAAAAAAAGAGATTTGCTGACCAATAAGAGACAGTGTTTCTTGAAATGTGACAATTATGCAAACAACGAATTTCAGTTACAGCATGATGGAGTAAGTTCTCTCACATCAGTCTGTAGGCGCCCAGAGGAGGAAATGGTTAATGACATAGCTGAATGCAATAGATATTAAGGAAAACTCTATAGAAAAAATAATATTGGAGTTGTTTTAGAGTAGTAAATAAAAATGACATATTGGAAGTAAGAGGGATGATATATGCCAAACTCAGAGAAGAACTTGAGCAAAATACAGAGCTGAAAACATATCTGATTGTGTTTAGGGAACAGAAGTCAGCTCAATATGATTGGAATGTGGTTTATAGTGGGATAATATAATAGGAGTCAAGTCAGGCCAGGAACACAGCTGATTTATAAGTTTGGAGGACTGACTGAGGAGTTTAATCTCTATGGGCAAGGACTAACTGTTGAACATGTTGAGGGCAGTGCTTTAGCCTCTCCCATATGGCAAGTCAAACAAATAGTTACTCACTTTTACCCTAAGTCAGGCACACAGGATAGAAAGTTGAACACACACTGTTCTTGCATTGAGGATCTTACCCTCTAATGGGTTATACAAAGAAGTAATCAGTTCAATGCAACGGGTGGTTTATGATTGAGTTTTTACCCCCGTTCTGCTTTGAAGGCAGAAAGAACAACTTTCAGGAGGCACTTTTCTGAACCCGAAATTCCGGATTGTGAAGTAGTTGAGGTAAGAGACATAGAATCAAAGGAGTTTGGTGAGCATGAAATATGACCAACTGTGCCCTGCTCCCCTCACGAGACCCCCATGCCTCTGGCTGTTGAAGTCATGAACTCTTCCTTGGCTTCCACTTGCTCTGGATAAGTCAGGTTGGGATCCAGATCACTGGCTTCACGAATCACCTTTGGCAAATTGGATAAGGAAGCAGCTTGGGACCACTGCCCCCTACTCTCCCCAAATATACATACCTTACTACTAACATCTGCCTTGGGACCAACAGAACAAATTCCCTGTCTTTCAGCCTAGTTGATAGCAGTTATCACTGGAAGCCATTAGACATCCAGGTGATGCCTCATCCGGGTCTGTAAACTCTCCCATGGCACATGTATTTCCTTTTCCTGCTTCATTTTTCTCCACAGCTTTTTATCACTAGCTGATATTTTACATATTTTATTTCTTCATTGTCTCACTCCCTCAACTACAATGTGTTCAGTAAGGTAAGCAATTTATTTATCTATTTATATTTGTTTTGTTTTGTTTTTTCACTGCTGTAGCCCCAAATAGCCAAATAAGAGTGTGGAGCATTTATTAGGAAAGCAAGTATATTCGGAATGGAAGAACTGATTGAAGACAGAAAGGAATATTTAGGGATACTTACAGCTTATATTTCTGAAAAATAGTGGTTCTAAATGATTCATACAGAACATAGGAAAAGTTTCTAGTTTGGGACAAAGTCTGATATTTAGTCCTCGACATGTTGATTTATAGGGGGCATTGAAATCTCTGTGTTTTAGAGTGGGAAAGATGGGTATGGAATCCTGAGGAAATATCAGATGCACAAAATAGCCCCAGGAGAAAAGTTCTTCACTCAGTATTTAAAAACAAGAGCTCTCCTTGTGAGAAACATGGTCTTTAATCTTGAAATCTTTTCCCTTCCTAGTAGAAATATAAGCAAAATTCTCAATGATCAACTTATTAACTCATGCTTGCTTTACAGGAACCTTGGGCATCCTACCTCCCCAGAATTTCTTGCATTCAGTTTTCCTAAACATTTTTCAAAAGTGAGATTAGTGAGGCCTTGACAAGGCATTTATGTTAGGGCTTAGGTGTTTGTTAATAGTTTTAAGGAGTGTGAAATGTCCTTCCCCTTCTGTAACAACAACAACAAAAAGGTCTATTCTCAGTAGACCTCTGCAGTCTGCACATCTGGAAGGAGAAAGCCTCTAACAATGTCTGGGCTTTGTCAACATGACTTAAAGCAACATTTTCAAAGGTAATTGTGATAATGCAAAGAAACGGGGCATTCCTCTGCCTTCCCTCTGTCAGCAGTGAGGGTGGGACTCAGGGTTCCCTTTAAGTTATGTGACGCTGTTATCATCTCTGCAAAAGGTAAAATGAAATGAGGAAAGGTACACTATTTTTAACTTCAGATTGAATAATTTTAACTCGAGGTAATTTCCAACCAATTTTATCCAAATGAATGTTAATGAGCCCAGTTCTCTGATCATTACATTAGAAAGTTCAATTAAAAAAAAAAGAGAAAATTTTCAATAAGCACTAAAGTGTATTATTAGGGAATTGTGAATATACATTTATGTTTTCTTAGTAAAAATTTTGAGAGAGTCAAGTGGCAGAAGTAGAGAAGAGTACAACAAAAGTGGTTGGGAACATGTATTCACAGTGAAAAGACCATGAGTAAGAAACCAGCCCCAGCTATTTAACCATAAGTGAGACATGGAGTCCCTTTTGCTGTAGGTTCTTCTTCCATGAAATGGAGATCAACACAATCATGGAGTTGTCCCGAGGTTTAAATGACATAAGGTAGAGTATCACATTTTCTGGAGTTGGAAAGAACTCCCTAAATGATAACTATTCATGTAGATGGGCAGAGATTAGGGAGTTCTGAGAAATGCAGTCTCTTAATTTGATTTTATTCAAACTAAAAGCTATGATTTCCTAGGCCAAGTGAGTAAGTTCAAGGTCAGATTAGGAAAGAAATGTATAAAAAGATACCAACTCTTATCTTTCTTATTTATTCACGAAGGTTTTTCATTAACAAGGAGTTCTTTGGGGATCACATCTGAGATTTCTGCAGTTTACAAATGTCAGGAACATGGAAAGAAACACCAGACCAACGTATTTCAGGCAATAAAACCATTTCTGGATTGTGGAACAGGAGAGGTAGGCATGATCGTTTTATATAGTCTATAATAATTTCTGGTAGAAAGGAAGGAGAATCCTGTGCATCTCTGCAAGGCTTTGATAGTAGGTTTGGAGACAGCACTTTGTGAAGAGAACATGCGAATTAGTCCTACAAAGAAATCTAGAACTGTACGTATAATGGATTTAGGAGAGAGAAAAATGGTTGCTCCTGGTACAGCACTCTTTGGATCTAGGTGTTCCTGTGTCACCCGAGAATCCTTCCACTGACTCAGCCAATAGGATGGACTGGACCAGTAGCCGGGGACTGAAGTGCAGTAACAAGGTTGATGGAGGTAGCGAAGCACATGGGTTAACACTGGCTTTGAAGTCAGACTATCTTTGAACAAGCTCTATGAGTTCTAAGCCCTCCATCACTTGCTACATGTGGCACTTGCTCAGGTTACTTAATCTTTCAAAGTCTCATGTTCTTCATTTGGATAAAAGGGATGATAGTACCTACTTGATAGGACCCCTGAGAAAATTATATGAGACACTTCATTGAAAGCACAGCATATTATCTAGCACATAATAACAGATCAGATTAAATGTTAGTGGCTATTATTATGCAAATAAATAGCATTTAATACTTATTTTTACAAAAGATAAAGAAAACCCAGATCTGAACATCAAATACTCATCTTCAGATTTTCAACTACATTTAAGGAAAGGTTGCTTTAATACAGTACTCACCTATTTTCTTTTCAACATTCTCTTCTGGCGCAAAGATTTTTCTGTATAAACAAAATTTCAGGGAGAAGAACTTATAGTGGGAGATTACATAAAATATTTAGTGAAAGCATTTCAATTCAGTGTCTTTCAAATGTCTTGCAGTGGGGAGAGGTAGAACTACAACATTAAATAAAACCGCCTTACTCATCCCATGGGCCTTGCCAGCCTAAGGGAACTCAAGATGGGCCTTGGGAACACGGCCTCGACAGACCTCACTGGAAGACAGTGTTTTCCTGACTCTTTGATTAATTGAATTGAGCATTTCAGGTCACCAGCCTCAAATTTTACAAATGTGAACTTACTTTAATTTCCCAATCCTTTAAAAACACTTTCTGCCGCTCTGTACCTGATTTTAAAATAGCGCTGCGAGCACCGTTATTTATAGACCAAATTTCCATGGGAAATAAGTACATTTTTTGATATTCCTGAGCATCTTGCAACTCTTTGTGATTTTTTTCCCCCTCTTTAAATTTATTTGAAGATACGGAATCTCTCTTTCTCTCTCTCTCTTACCCTCCCTCTCCCTCTCTTTCCATTTATTTATTTATTTATTTATAATTGGTTCATTTTATCACATAAAGGAAATGATATCTCTGGTAACCTACTATTCCTGGTGTGGTTTGTGACACTGTCCAACCTTAACATTTCCTTTATTGAAACAAGTAATAATAGAAAATGTTCTCCATTTTTCCTGGGTTTCTTGTTTTTGAATCAAGAACAAATATCATTGAATATAATAGTAAGAATGCCTCATTCACGCATCATCTGGACTTCTTTTCAGCAAGAGCCAAATGATGCGTGAATAACTTAGTTTTTATTATTGTCTGACAAAGTGAGTATGACAGTTAAATCCCTGACACCAACTAGAGGGGGAAGAAATAGCAATAATTTAAGGAAAAATGGAATTTTAGGGTAACTTTCTTACTTAGTCTTATTCTGTTATAGTAAGTTGAAGGTACAGTGTAATCTCAGGGCCTCAATCAATCTCTGAGACATTGAGTATTTGGAATGGTGACAATATCTACAGAGCAGTCTTGTAGATATTAGAGTATATATAGTGTCGCAGAATATCATTTACACAATTTATTTTTAATTAATTTTTTTTTTTTTTGCGCATCCCTCCCTCCCGCCTTTTCTTCTTTGACATTTCTACTAGCTCTAATTCCTCACTCGATTTTTTGAATCCAGGAAACATTACTAACATTTGAATGGAAATTTGCATAGCCCTTTCACATAAGTTTTATTTTTTAATAAATTTAACCACTTTGAAAGGACACATGAAGGAAATGCTGATCATCCTTATCTCCATCTTGCAGATGGAGAAACTTGGGGGAACCATCATTTGCCAAAAGGCAACCGAATAATAAAGAGCAGAGCTAACTTTCAGTTCTCAGCTGTTTGCGTATTTGGCCCCGGCTGCAGCGTTTATCAGAAGCAGCTACCCGGGGAATGCGGCCGGTTAACGTCAGGTGGCACGTGACAGGAAGCATATCAGTCTGGGGTGCACCAGCCAAGTCCAAAGGCTGCCCGCTTTTCCAGACACCCTGTTGCTCTCCCATGGGAGCTAGCATTTGGCTTGGAATGCTTTTCCCCACCACATTTGCCTGACCGATCCCTGATCCTCCTGTACAACATATAGGAGAGGCCCCTTCTCGAGCATATCTTCCTTTTCCGACCCCTGTATTTCTAGAGGAGACGTTTTTTCTCTGATGCCATGATGTGTTTACCGCATTTAATAGATCCAGCAATTATGGAGCATCGGGCTCCTAGAAATGAGAAGGAAATTACATTTTGATCGTCCTCTTTGCTTAGGTACCTTCTCTCCCCTGCAACCTTCGGGAACCCTCTCTGGGCTGGCATGGCTCTGCTCACAGAGCACTGTGCAAGCGTTTGCTCACACTCCCCTGTAGTTGTTTATACATGCACACATGATACGACGTGGCCATCACACTGAAAAGTCAGACTTGCACGTTGTGTGTCTCTGTATCCCCAGTGAGCAGACACTCTCTTGGATTTATTGAAGGAATGAAAAAAGGAAGGAAGGAATAGCTAAGTGAATGAATGTTCTCAAGGGCTCAACCAAATATATGCTTAATAATCTTTCAGGCTCTTTGGTGAGGAGAACTCTTCACATACAACCAGTATCAGTCACAATAATCTCGTTCTTGGAACACCTCTGGGAGGCAGGCTTGATTGTTAGGGATGATGATATATTGTCTTTATGATATTAGGTTGATTTTTAATAATTATTTTCAACAAAATCATATTATTTCTGATTAAAAATATATATTTAGCATATAAATATATATGAAAATCCATACCCAGGTAGTCAGCATTTCCCTAAGTTCTACTGGCTCCAGACAGTCTGGAATTGATTCAATTCTTTGTTCTGTGAAAGAAAAACAAAACATATTTAGAAGAGGGATGATTAAAAATAAACTAATGCCATTCCACCTGGAGTTTATTTGTAAGAAGCCATCTGTTCATGCTTGGATCAATACTATCAGGAAGCTTTTGAAAACCTAAAGCTAGTATGATTACTTATTTCCTTTGGTAACTGGTTATTAAAAGAAATACGGTGGTACTAACTTCAAGGTGGCTACTTTTAACAGCTGTTTGTACTTCCCTGAATCTTGAAAGCGAAATGTTGATTTATGTGAGCAACCTGAGGCCTTAGACATGATTCAGGCTAGGTATTAGATAACGTCACTGAAAATGTGCTATGCTAGGGAAGGGCACAGAATGTGAAGATGTGGTGTAGATCATTTTCTTCCATTTCGGAGAAGCCATCTCAGTGCAAATATGAGATTATATTTATTAATGAAGATGATGTTGTATTCAGTAACGTTTATGAAGTGAAGGCCACATGTCAAGCTCTGTGATGAACAAGGAGAAGTTCTAGCAAAGATGAAACTTTCTCTTAAGATCACAGTCTAGTGTAGCAAAGTGGGAGATCGGCAGGTAAAAGAGGTGTCACGAAACATGGGAAATACTATAGCTGAGATTTGTATGAGGTGTGGTGAAGGCGCAGAGGAGCACGTCCCTGCTTGGAGTGGAGTACGAGTCTGTAGAAAGCTTTACAGGGCTGCCTGTCACGAGTCTTAAAAAGGAAAGGAAGTAGACATGTCCACAAGGTAGGGGATTCTAGCAGAAGGTACTACCTGTGCTAAGATCAAAAATCAAAGCATAATTTTTTTTAAAGATTTTATTTATTTATTTGAGAGAGAGAGAGAGCGTGAGCATGAGCGGGGGTGGGGGCGTAGGGAGGGGCAGAGGGAGAGGGAGAAGCTGACTCCTGCTGAGCAGGGAGCCTGATGGGGGGCTTAATCCCAGAACCCCGGGGTCATGACCTGAACTGAAGGCAGACTCTTAACCCACTGAGCCACCCAGCCGCCCCAAAGCATGATAATTTTATAGAATGGGAAGCAGTTTGATACAGCTGGGGAACCAGTTTTGCAGAGGAGTAGTTAAATCTGATCTTAGAGGATGTTCCAATTACCTAAGTTAAAGTCTTTTCAGCAATTAACTTTACATACATAAGTATGAAACCAAAACCACAGAGATGCTTAAATATATGCAAATGAGGGAAACAAACTTTATGTCAGGTACATGAGAATGTTGTTTCCTCCTTGTGATATTTATAGGCTAAGTGATTGGAAAAGTTGAGGGCACAGCCTTTGGAGGCAGAAAGGCCTATTTTTCATTCTTACTTTGTTACTGATTATCTAAATGATGTAGGGAACATTACCTAACCTGCTTAGCATCAGTTTTTTTCGATAAAAGTTGTAAATAGTAAACTCATCTTGCAGAGCTGAGCCTGGAACTAGAAGATCCTCAGGGAATGATAGTTATTTTTATTTTTACCATGATACTAATGACAATGTTATAGATTTGGGCTAGGAGATGTGTTGCTGTAACAGACACTGGGTTTCAGTCATTGTGCAGGGAGGATACCATTATAATGTATTCCCTAATCAGGCCACTAGGCGGGGCCTCTTTATCCCAACGGGGTGTCCTATTGGCTAATGGCTTTTCAGGCCATTTAGACATAAAGAGCAGAGCTACTGTTATATGGCTCTTTCCCCTACTGTCTGCTACTTCCATCTCTCATCGGAGCTTTGATGTTTTCTTTTCTTTCTTTTTTTTTTTTTTAAGGTTTTATTTATTTATTTGTCAGACAGAGAGACAAAGAGCACAAGCAGGGGAAGCGGCAGGCAGAGGCAGAGGGAGAGGCGGCTCTCCACTGAGCAGGGAGCCCAATGCGGGGCTCGATCCCAGGACCCCGAGATCATTACTGAGCTGAGGGCAGACGCTTAACCTGACTGAGCCACCCAGGTGCCCCGCTTTGCTGTTTTCTTGGGAGAGAAGAAAGCACTATAAACAGCCTATGTCCATGACTGTAAAGCCAAATGAAAATATTCTTATAGCTGCTATTCTATTATGTATTAAAGATGTACCATGTATTAGGCACTATGCTAAGTGCTGTTAAGAAAATTGTCTTTTTCATTCTCAGGACAGTTCTGTGAGCTAGTTACTGTTATAGTTCACATTTTAGAAGTAAGAAAAATGAGGCTTAGTATGGTAAAGTAACTTGCCCAAAGTCAAACGTTCACTAAATGGCAGGATAAAGAACCTGAATCCAGCCCATATTAATTCCAAAACTCACGAAACTTATTACTTTGCACAAGATACAGTTATATTTGTTGCAAATGGATGGAATCAAAAATGGAAGGGGCAGGGAATAAATGCCCTGATTTGCAACTTCATTTACTTGGGTTTGTTTTAGTCTGGAGAAGCCTTGAAAGAGGAGACTTGTTACACTGTTTCTCTTTACCCCTGCCCCCCACAGCTCACCTTTATATTTCATATTCCCTCCAATAATTTATTAAGGAATATTTATTGAATAGCTACTAAGAACTAGACAGTGGCATTGCAGAGTATGTTTGTGCCCCTGCAGCCTTGCAGAATATACAATAATAACAGAAAAAGAGGGCTAAGCAATAATTATAATATATTGTGACAGGTGTTACCTAGCAATATAGGAAGGTATGAATAACTGCCAGATTGGAATTAACAAGTTTCTTATTTGATAAACTTTATTGTAATGAACCAGTAACAAATATAGTGACAATAATAATTGATTTTCTAGCTCAGCCATAAAAGAGTGGTTGTAAGGTTAACTAATGGCAACATACATTTCTGACAGAATTACTCCATAAGGCATATTTTTGGGTTCATTTTTAACTATAATATGAAAAAGCAAAATGCCAAGGATGCCTCCTATTTTGAGCAAGTGCCAACAACAATGTAAGACTCCCTCTTACATTTCTCTTTGCTATTTCTTTCTTTCCCAAGGTTCAGTGCTTTAGCCTATTGGGGAGCCAGCCAGACTTGTAGGATTATGGATGACTTACTTTATAAGAGGCTTAGAGGAGAGTGTTATATGCCTTAGATTCAGGGACAAGCCAGGCTTCCTCTTACCCCAGTAGATGGTGGTGTGACTATCTTAGATAGAGATTGACCTGACTCTTGCATAACTTACTGAAAAATGTCATACTTGATGGAAAGTGCCCAGCCACTATGACAGGATGGAGTATCTTATTCAATATGTGTGATAGCAAAATTTATTAGCATATTAATTTATGTTTTGTTTATATTGCTATAGAAAAAAATCATGGTCATTTTTAACTTCCTGTCCTTCCCAGCTGAAACAAGTGATGCCTTGAATAAAGCAATTCTTTTGTTGAAGGATTTCTTTTCCTTTAGTGCCCCCGGTTCTTGGTCATGCCTTTTCAAAGAATGAAGTGGTAGAACAGATGAAGAGTGGTGGGCAGCAAAGCAAAGTTGATTGAACGTTAGTACAAAGCTCCTGAAGAGGGAGGGGACCTGAAAGGGTTGCCAATTTGGCATTTAAATCTAGGGGGTTTTATGGGCTCTTTGGTGTGGGCTGTTTTAATCTGAGTAAGCCTCCATGTGCCTGTCACCCAAGCAGGTTTTTGTCTACGTGCTCATTTACCTATCAGGTAGTTGTTCACGTGGGAAAGGGTGGAGGGCTCCTTCCAGGGTGGTGTTTCGGAGCCTCGGGGACCAAGAGGGCACTGGCCACCACTGCCCTAAGGCATGCCGGCCAGCTACAGGCCTCCAGATCAAGTTCTCTGTTTAAATATCCGACTGGCTCTTGAGCTGGCCCCTGGGGCCTGGATTAGAAAGCCCAAGGCCATTTCCTTCCTTTCTGTCACGTACTAGTTGTAAGTCCTCCCAGTAGGAAGACTTAAAGTTGGGGCACTGAGTAAAGCCTAGAATAACAGCATGGGGTTTTTTTTCCTTTTGAGGGTAATTTTCCTCTTAGGATGGGGCCGGGAGGGGGGGGCCTTTGTCCCTGCCTTTCTTCTGACTATCCTCCATTACTTTAAAAAGGTGATATTTACTTTGTTCCAAAGTAACAGTGTATTTATGTGAAACAGTATAGAATTGTGTTAATGGACAGCAGGAGCTGGGGGAGAACTGGGGAGGTGATTATTACCTCTGGGCTTAGAAAATACGGATTAAGTGTCCCAAGTTGGCACTGTCCTGAGACTAAAACTGCTTCGTTTGTAGAACTGAGTGTCTCAGAAGAACTCACTAGGGAGATTGAACTCCATTCACTGGGACTTCCTGCCTTTACCTAAGTCTCCAAGACTCAGTTAGATTTTCACAGATACAGTTAATTTTCAAGGCCTGATACAGTTCAGAGAAATGAATATATAAATGGTCACCAGCATAGATCCAGGACAGAGGGGATCCTCTAAATGTTTTAGGCTATGTAAAACCTCTGGACCTTTTTATAATTCTGGAAAGGGACAAGTTAGCCCCAGTTTGATGATATATAATCTCTGTCCAGCCCAGTAGACTGGAGGAGAGCTACAGATTAAATATAATTTTTTAAAATGAATTTAATATTTCTTACATATTTTCTGGTGGCTCCAATTAATATCTGCTATGGACATCAAACCTGAAAGAGAAATTCACAAGCTTTAGGGATAGGATTGAAAAAAAAAAAAGACTGAGTAATCTGTGGCATTAGTAGCCCCTACCGATTAACTCTGTTGCTTGGATTCATTTGGCTAAGTGGGCACATTTATGCTTCCTCCCTTACTACTTCATGTTCATCTTTTCTATAGCTGCTCACTCTTATAGACAGAGAATAAAATTCTATTTTATATTGGAAGATTTTTAGAATCTAAGATAATTTTGACTCAAATTCTTTTGAGGCATAATTAATTTTCTCTACACATGAGAATCACCATATGCAAGCATCAAATTTTAGTTAACTTCACTGATTGTACTGAGGATGGTGACAGCAAGATCAAAATGAACATCAGATAGCTTTTAAAGCATTATATTTAAGCATAGAATACATTATGTAATCTTCTTAGTAAACTCTCCACTCTTAACTTTTTTTGATAGACATACATTTAAAAATGGAATGTCCATTCATATTTGCAATTCCAGAATTCATCTGTGTTCGGCAGCCTCCAAAATGGTTCTCAGTAATTCCTGCCTCCTGGTATCCACAGCCTCGTGTAACCCTCCTCTTGAGTGTGGGCTAGTGCCTCTCTTTTGACAAATAGAACAGGGCAAACATTATGGAATGTCTCTTCTGACATTGAGTTGCAAAAAGATTCTGCTGCTTTTATCTTTTTGTAGTTATTTCTCTCTTTTATCTCTCAATCTCTCTCTCTCTCCCCCTTATTCTGGGGAAACAAATGGTGATATTGTGAGTAGTCATATGTAGAAGTCCATGGGGCAAGGGACTGAATTCTCTGTCCAGCAACCAGTGAAGACCTGAAGACACTAACAGCCCTGTTAGTGAACTGGAAACAGATCCTTCTCCCAGCTGAGCCGTGGGATGCCTTCAACCCTGGCTGACACAGCCTTGTGAAAGAGCTTGAGTCAGAGGCATCTGCCCAAGCCAGTACCTGACCCAAGGAAAATGTGAGATCATAAATGTTAGTTGTTTTGGGCTCCTAAGTTTCAGGATAATTGTTATGCAGCAATAGATAATGAATATACCAGCTGAGTTGTGAGAAAAAAGAAGTGAGTGCGTGGGCTAATGGATGAACTGTAGAGAAGCCCATGGACATAGATAAGTTTAAAAGGGTTATCTGATCCAAGTTGAGTAATCCTACCTGAACATTCACATTTTCTATATAATACTAGAAAAGACATGCTGTAACTATTGTATCTAGGAAGACAAAAATAAAGGGTCATAGTTTTTCCGAAGCATACCACATGGGTACTGGACTCAGCCGAAAAAACCTCCTAATGAATATAGATAGATATTTCCATTTGCAGCTTCTCTCAGTTAATCCTGTATTGGTGCCAGATTGGCCTGCTACAATGAAAATACATGTAATGGTATTTTCTTGATAGATCAGCAGTCATGTTCCTAAAACTCCTGTTGAATATTGGAACTACACATTGCTTTAGCAGTTCTGAGAATCAATTCTTGACTGCTCTTTGCAAAGTTGAGGCAGATTCCAGAATAGATAATTCATTTGTTTGAAAATTAAATATGTTTATATGACATCTTCTTATGAAATCCTCAATATGGCTTTAACTTTAATATTGTGCATGTGTGTGCGTGCACGTGTTTGTGGAGTGGGGCAAAGATTAAGTAATATAAACAGGATTCAAAGGTTCTGGGAGTGCTACAAAAGAAAGATGCATTGATCAGGATTCTGTTGCTCAAAAAAGGCAAGGGAATGTTAGAAATAAGTGACATGCTGATTTCTTGCTGCTAGATATGGGGTTACCATAGTGATAATTGCATAACATCTATATTTCTATGAAGCCATCTGGGAAGGAGTAGAACATTCTTTTTAAAAAGACATTATACTGTTGGCATATTATTTGTGGTTGTAGTTAAAAATAGCCCAGGCATGTGGGTGTTTGATGTTCTTGTCATATTCTTAGGCTTAGAAGAAATGCACACCAAATGCCCCTACCCTCCAACTCTCACTCAACAAACCGCACATTACCCTTCTATCCAGTAATTCTCTAGGGTCTTCCTACGCTGTAAGGAAATCCTAAGACCACACTGAAGAGTCAACTTATCACAACCTGCTGTGTGAAATTCCTTTCCCTTGAGACTGATGTCTTCCATTGCTTAATAGATAAAAACGCTCCACCATCCTCTTTCAGTGTAGACTTAGCTTTTCAGAACTATCCTAAAATTATGAAAAGAAGTGTAAGAAGGTTGTGGGCAGATGTGGTCTGAGTGATGAGGGAGCTATACGCAGTTTTAGAAGAAAACAAGTGTCCTGTTAGAAGGTGAATTTCCTAAGGATAGAAGTTAGGTCACATTCTTCTCTAACCAAAGTACATAGCAAGATGAGGCACTCAGAAAAAGATCTGTTACAAGAATTTTAGCTGGACATGGCTATCAGAGTTTTGGTTACGTTTATGCACACATTCTTCTCTTTCATAAGTTCATTTGTGCATTATAAATTCATTAATTCATTCAACATGTACTGAGTTACACACTAAACCTTTTCTTCTCAAGGATCTTACCAATAAAGACAAGAAAAATTTATCTAAAGCAAAGAAATACACCTCAAAACATATACTTAGTCTCATGGATTTAGTTTGCTCAGAATTATCTGCCCTAATGACATCTCTCTGCTGTTTAGGGTACATTGCTTTAAGAGTGTGTGCACATGCTTTTAGCTTGATCCAAATTAATACTTATTCCTTTGGACAACATATGACTACACTGAATTTTGTATATATTTATTAGATTATTATTTTCACTTTATTAAATTCTTAGAATTATTAACAGATGAATTACAAATATGTGATTCATGAATCAGAGACTCCCTTTCTCCTTTCTATCTGCTTACAATTGTCTTCAAGAAGGACTTCTACCTTAAGGTCTAACTTTCATTATAGATAAAGTAAGAAACTATCTGCAGAATACAGATGTGATTTGAGAAACATGAGGAAAGCCCTTGATCTTTTTTTTTTTTTTAAAGATTTTATTTATTTATTTGACAGAGACACAGCGAGAGAGGGAACACAATCAGGGGGAGTGGGAGAGAGAGAAGCAGGCTTCCCGCTGAGCAGGGAGCCCGACGTGGGGCTCGATCCCAGGACCCTGGGACCATGACCTGAGCCGAAAGCAGACGCTTAACGACTGAGCCACCCAGGCGCCCCGATCTATCTCCTTTTATTCCCTCTGACTTGCATCTTTAAATTCCAGTTTCCTAACACATCTGACACTATTTAAAGGACAAACATTACCTGGACTGGGCAGAGTATTTGTGTAGTCTATTATTATAAACTCTCACTTGACTTACACAGTTGGTCAAGCTCCGCATCATCCCAATGATAGTTTAAGGTACAGGTGAATTTGGAATGGAGGACTTTTTCTGGAATCATCTCAGAATACTCTGTGAAATATGAGGGCAGTGGGATGGAGCACTGAGAAGGAAAAGAAGAAGTAGGTATAATTATTAATGATGTCACAATTTTACTTAGGCCCTTCTGAGTTGTCAGGCAAAATTACTCTATTTTTTGTCTCCTATCAATAAATCATTCGCATGCATAAGAGAAAATGAAGTAGGAAATTTGACAGACAATAGCTATCAAATACATGCATTCAGAAACATCAGAGCTAGAAGTGACTGTAGAGTTAATCTTCTCCCATCCTGTTTTTCATCTCGTGATTCTCTCTTTTAACTTTTCAGGTTTAGATTATGTCATTTATCCAACAATCACTTATTTAATCAAAGGAATTTACTGAAAGTGACTGTGTCTTACTATCCAGCACAACTGCCACATTTTTATAGAGATCTGAAAAAATGAGAAGTCAATTGCCGTTGATGGATTGAGTGCCTACTGTGCCCCGAGGACCCGACTAGAGACAGGCAAGAGTGTGCTCTAGTTACAGTGTTTGATCAACATCCCCCCCACCCCCGCCCCCAGAAGTCCTGCAGCAGCAAGATCGGATTTCTCATTCTTTTCCTCTTTAGTTAAAAGAGAGCGTGGTTCCTAGAGGTCTCTGATACTCCATCATCAAGTAGAAAATCTGATAATGTCTACCCCTAACGACACCAGCGAAGAGCAACAACAGAAAATATAGCAATGAATTTTAGAAGAAAAACCTCTGGTTTCACAAGAACCAGAGCCTGCTCCTGGTCTCTCTCATTCACTGTTATTTTGCTATCTTCTGTGTGAAATTTGGGAAGAAGAACAGAGCAGGTTCTGCTTTGTTCCCTCCACATTCTTCTTTCCACTGAACTCTGCAGGGAGCTTGCATTTTCCTGCACTTCTTGTTGAATGTCTTCTGTAGGAAGGCTTTCCCTAGTCTGGCAGTGCCAAGGCTGGGAGGGAGAAAAACGTGCCTTCTTTCTGGAACTCATTACTAGTAGGTCTGTTTGCACCAAGCCTCACCTGGGCTATGCCAAGAATTATAATACTCTTTATAACTCAGTATTTACTTAAAAATACATATATATATGTATATATATATATATATATATATATGAAAGGAAGATGGTGCTATATATTCTGAGACCCCTAGTAAGCCACAACAAAAACCATATTTGAGCATGAAACAATAATAGCTAATATTTACGGTATGCTGAATGAATACCCGGCACTGTTTTATATGCCTTAAAAATATCTACTCATTTAATCCTCATACAAAATTTGAAATATAGATCTGCCTATAGAAGAGCTATTATATGGAGGAGACAACTATTCTCTTAAATATCTCAATATTATTGCCTCCCTACAAAAATTGGAACAGATTGGCTTACATTCCCACTAGAAATGCATAAGAACTTCCATCACTTTAACTTCTTGCCAAAAGGTGTTATGGTAAGACTAAAATTTTTACCAATATAACAATAAAATTTATTTCAGCTGGTTTTAATTTGCATTTCTATGATTATTAAGGTTGAGTAACTCTTCATGTTGATTCTACTTGGATTTCCTGTTTTATCATATGTCTGTCTTTCTTTTACACAATCTGTTTGATTCTTACTATTTTTATATATTCTGTACAGTAGTCTTTTGTGGCTTACATGTGTTGTAAATATCTTATTCTACAGTATGACTTCCACTTCCACTGCCTATAAAGTTTTCCTTTATAAAGAAGAGAAGTTGCTAACTTAAATATTGTCAATATTTTACTTTTTTATAACAGCTTTATTGAAATACAATTCACATGCCATAGGATTTACCCATTGAAAGTGTATAATTCAGTGGTTTTTAGTATATTCACAGAGTTGCATAATCATCATTATAATCTAACCTTAGAATATGTTTATCACCCCCAAAAGAAACCCCGTACCCACTAATAGCCACTTCTCATGTGCTCCAACACCTAGTCCTAGGCAAACACTAATCTACGTTCTGTCTCTACCTGGTAAAATCCCTTTTTTTTTTCCTTCATGACATGGTCTTCTTTCTCTTTTAACAGAAATTCTTTTCTTTTGTCTGATAGTAACATAATTATATCAGTTCTCGTTTGGTTAGTATTTGTCTAATATGTCATTTTTCATGACCTGACCTTTACTACGTTGTTTTCTTATGTTGACATGGGCCTTCCATAAACAGTGTATAGGTATTTCCAATTGGATTATTGGAAATAATCCAATCTGTTAATCTTTTTAAGTGGAGCCTGTGCTCCATTTGACTTAATTATAATTGTGACATTTGGGTTTAAATCAAATATCTCATTTTTTGTTTTTTATTGTTCTTGTATGTTCTATGTTACTCTTTCCATTTTTTTTTTTAAGATTTTATTTATTTATTTGACAGAGAGAGACACAGCGAGAGAGGGAACACAAGCAGGGGGGGTGGGAGAGGGAGAAGCAGGCTTCCCGCCGAACAGGGAGCCCAATGCGGGGCTCGATCCCAGGACCCTGGGATCATGACCTGAGCCGAAGGCAGACGCTTAACGACTGAGCCACCCAGGCGCCCCAGGAAATCTTTTTTAAAGACTTATTTATTTATTAGGGAAAGAGAGAGAGAGCACAAGTATGGGGGGGAATGGGCAAAGGGAGAGGGAGAGAGAGTCCCAAGTGGACTCCACCCTGAACCTGAGATTACCACCCTAGCCGAAACCAGTAGTTTGCTGCTTAACCAGCTGCACCATCCAGGTGCCCCTGCTGAGGAACTCTTTTTTTCTTACATTTTCTTTAAGATTTTATTTATTTATTTGACAGAGAGAGACACAGCGAGAGAGGGAACACAAGCAGGGGGAGTGGGAGAGGGAGAAGCAGGCTTCCCGCAGAGCAGGGAGCCCAATGTGGGGCTTGATCCCAGGACCCTGGGATCATGACCTGAGCCAAAGGCAGACGCTCAACGACTGAGCCACCCAGGCGCCCCTCTCTTTCCATTTTTTACCTCCCACCCATTTTGGTTGAGTGAACTTTTGTCAAAATTATTCCATTTTCCCTCTACTAGTTTTGACATGTCACACTATATTTCTATTCAATGATTTTTCTAGAAATGATGATTTACATATTTAAATGATCAAAGTCTATATTTAATCCAAACCTTTACCCTACTCCAAGATAATAATTGCACAAAGCACTGTTATTGTTGTTTATGCAATTAATATTTGTTTAGTCCCACCTACATATTCACCTCTTTATTCTTTTTTTTTTTAAGGATTTATTTATTTATTTTAGACAGAGAGAGCGCGAGAGCATGCCCACATGTGTGCGTGTGAACAGGGGGCCAGTGCGGGGATAGAATCTCAAGCAGACTCCCCGCTGAGCGTGAGCCCGATGTCAGCCTCGATCCATATACGATCTTTATTTTTTTTTTATTTATTTATTTATTTATTTATTTTTTTTTAAAGATTTTATTTATTTATTTGAGAGAGAGAATGAGAGAGAGAGAGCAGGAGAGGGGGGAGGGCCAGAAGGAGAAGCAGACTCCCTGCCGAGCAGGGAGCCCGATGCGGGACTCGATCCCGGGACTCCAGGATCATGACCTGAGCCGAAGGCAGTCGCTTAACCAACTGAGCCACCCAGGCGCCCCACGATCTTTATTTTTTAATTAATGCCAGGAGGATTACTTTGGGCTGCATGTTCAAGTGTACTTGTGTGTTTAGGGGGAGGGAATCAAAGGGCAGGGTGTATTGCCTTTGACATTCATATGACTTCTTAGGCATACCCGGAGCAAGGATGTGGCATTTTATGGTTTTTGCTCTAACAGGTGTTAATGATTTGGCCAAATTCCACTCAGGTGGGCGTTACTGATCATGCCTAACTATTTCTCCTCAGGAAAGCAGAATCAGTCTATGATGCATGTAGGCAATACTGGGGAACACTATAAAGAGCTAAAGAAAAATAAAAATCTGACCTAATATCTAGTTTTCATTAACCATGTGCCAGCAATCCTAAACAGTATCGGTGACAAAAAACCTTTCCTTTCCATGGTGATTCCTCCCATTAATATCCCCTTCCTTGGTAGACTATTGAGAGAATTGCTTATCATTTTTATTAATGAGGATCTGCTAGTAGCACACTCAGCTTGTATTTGTTAAAAAATGTTGTTTTTCATCCTCCTTTTCAAAAATAACTTGTTGAATAGAGATAATAGCTTAACAGTCATTTTCTCTTAGTTAACTCACTGTATTATTCTACCATTTTCACTTTTTAAAATGTTTTCCAGTTTTATTGAGAAATAATTGACAGGCATCCCTGTATAAGTTTAAGGCATACAACAGGATGGTTTTATTTCCTTTTTTTTTTTTTAAGATTTTACCTATTTGATAGAGAGTGAGAGAGAGAGAGAGCACGAGTGGGGAAGGGGGGAGGGGCAGAGGGGCAGGGAGAGGCAGACTCCCCACTGAGCAGGGAGCTCAACTAGGGCTCAATCCCAGGACCCTGAGATCATTACCTGGGGCAAAGGCAGATGCTCAACCAACTGAGCCACCCAGGTGCCCCTTTATTTCCATGTATTATGAAATGATTACCACAATAGATTCAGCTAACATCCATTTTCTCATATAGATAAGACAAAAGAAAAAATAAAGTAAAAAAATTCTCCTTGTAATGAAAACTCTTAGAATCTACTCTCTTAACAACTTTCCCACATATCCTACAGCAGTGTTAGCTGTAGTCATTATATTGTACATTACATTCTTAACACTTCTTTGTCTAATCACTGGAAGTTTGTACCTTTGACAACCTTCCTCCAATTCCTCCTCCCTCTAACCCCTCCGGCATCCACAGTCTGACCTCTTTCTCTGAATTGGGTCTTTTTAAATTTCTAATTCTTAATAGAAGTGAGATTTGTATTTGTCTTTCTCTGTCTGATTTACATCACTTAGCATAATGCCTTCAAGGTCCAGCTATGTTGTTGCAAATGGTAGGATTTCCTCATTTTTTTATGACTAAATAATATTGCATTATATATATAACAGAACTTCTTTATCCATTGATGGAACTTAGGTTGTTTTCATATCTTGGTTACTATAAATAATGCTGCTATTAACATGAGGCTGCAGAAATCTTTTTGAGTTAAGTGTTTTTGTTATCTTTGGAACTGCTGGTAGCTCTATTTTTAATTTTATTAATTGTTTTCTGGTTGTTTTGTAGATCCATTATTCCTTGGGGGCTCTCTCAGCCCCCTTGCCCAGATAGGAGGGGGAGGGGCCGCTCCAGGCTACTCTCAATTTTTCAAAGAGGCTCTCTCGTTGGGAGGGGCCTGAAGCTACCCACAGCCAATTCCCCTGCCCGCGCAGGGCTTGGAATGCTCAACACCTGATACTGGTTTTGCTCTGGGGGTGATCAGCTCTGCCTGTCTGCCTCTGGGCTGGAGTGCTGCTGGGCCACTCGGCTTCTAGGAGTTGTTGCCAGCCCTCTGGGTCTGATGGAGCTGGAAGCTTTATCCATCCCAGGTGCGGCTCTGACTCAGCACTTTGCCTAAGCGTGGGCAAACCACACTCTAAGCCTAGCAAAACTCCTCCCTTGGTAGTCCCAATCAGGCAGATGTCTACCCCACCAAGTGCCCTGGTCAGCATGCGCCCTGACTTGGTTCTGCAGACCAGCAACACTAAGGATGACTACTTGGGCGCACCAGGTATGAACTCTTGTTTGCCAATATCCATGTGCTGGTTTTTGCAAGCCCCTTCTGCTTTCTTTGTTGCAGTCAGATTTCCAGTGGTTGTTTCCCACTGATTCCCCTACAGTCCCGATGGTGTGTGATCTGAGTAGGGGCTCCCACAAAGTGTCCCATAATGCCGGGGGTGCTCGTTTTACCCCAGATTCTCTTTCGCACTGGAAGAACCAAAGGCTCAGGGGAGACCGTTTAGGGCCAGAGCGGGCATGGTGCTGTGCTGGCCTGAGAGAAGGGCATTGTGTCGACATGTGGCTCCTTCTCTTACCCCGCAATGTAGTCTGCCTCAGTCCCTGAGGTACACGCTGTGCCTCAGCCTCACCTCCGTGTGCTAGGATTCCCTCGGTGTCATCGTATTCTTGAATGGTTGTTAGTTGTCCTTAAGATGCGGAGAGAAGTCTGGAATGCTTGATTTTGCCATCTGGGTGATGTCGCTCCTACCATTTTCTGGCTCTCGTTGTTTCTGTTGATAAATCAGATGTAAAACCTAAATTTTGCTCTTTGAAAATAATCTGTTTTTCTGATTTCTTTTCAGAATTTTTATTTTTTGGTCTTTGATATTCTGTCGTTTTTATTGTGATTGTATTTATATATTTACTTTCATTTGTCGCTGGTTTTAGCTTCTTAAATCAGGGAGTGTGTTGCATCAGTTGTAAGAAATTTCCAATTATAATGCTCTCAAATATTTGATACTCTTCTATTCTCTGTTTTCTATATTTCTGATACTCATATTTGGTATCTGTTAGAACTTCTTGGTGTAGCCTGAATGTCTCAATTTATCATACTTTTTATATCTTCTAGTCGGTGCTGCACTCTGGATGCATTTTTTCCTTTTTTTCTTAAATAATTTATTTTCTCAATGATTTTTAAGCTCCTGCTAAATCCATGTATTTTTTTTTTAATTTTATTTATCTGAGAGACAGAGAGCATGAGGAGGGGGCAGGGGCAGAGGGAGAGGGAGAAGCAGACTCTCCACTGAGTGGGGAGCCTGGACCCCGGGCTTGATCCCAGGAGGAACCTGAGATCATGATCTGAGCCGAAGTCAACACCTAGCCAACTGAACCACCCAGGCACCCCTAAATCCGTGTATTGAGTTATATTTCAATTATTACATTTTTTTTCTTTCTACAAATTGCACTTGGGACTTAAAAATAATGCTTTTTTACTCAACATATTTTAGGTATTTTCAAATTTGCGATTTCTTTAAATATAGGAAGCATCATTATACTGTATACTGTGCCTGGTCATCCCAGTGTCTGAAGTCTTTGTATGTTGATTTCTCCTTTTCTTTCTATTGGTTCTTGCTAATAGTCCTTTGTTACTTCCCATGTTAGTAATGTTTTGACCACAACTCCTCATTTTCTTTAGGAAAACAAATTTTAAATCTTTTGTGGCCTAGAATGAAATTTCATTCCTCTAGAGTTAATCAGCTGTGCTTCTGTCAAATGCTTGGGGAACAACATTATTAGAACAATTTAAATTAAAGCCTTAGGTATTTTTGATTTGTTTGCTCGTATTCACTGGGATGCAGAATCACATTTGATCCAATTTGATGTTACAACATTTTTTTCCTTTCTCTGCAAAGTGCCAAAGAAATGTTTCTTGCAGTTCTGTTTGGGTAGGTGATTTCTAGTTTATCCTTTTACCAAATTTAGAGATCTTTTGGGATCACAGCTTTAGGGGATAATATCTCTACCCTGTGAGATTCTCCACCTTCATTAGGCCCTAAACTTTATTTTCTGCTCCCAATGGCCCTTTAAAATTTGTCAAGGATAATTTCAATTCTCAAGGTTCAGCAAATTACCTATGACAAAATAGTTTCACTCTTCTTCTTTCTTTCTACAGTTCTACCTTCACTTAGATTTGTTTTGGTAATTCTTTACTAACCTTGAAGCTTTTAAGATTTTCCTGATTTTTCTGGTATCTTCATGTTTGGCAAGAGGCTCAGTTAAATATGTAGGCAGCCATATTACCAGAAATACAGAAATCTGTATGGATGTATTTTTACAGAAGAAATCTGGGATTGCAGTGTTAGCGCCTGGCTTCCAAGTTTTCACACAGCACCTCCTTGGCACTCCAACCGTACATTTGACAAATAGCATGTCTATGTTTTTTTTCTAAAATAATTTCTTTCATTCTCCATATACATATATCACCCCCATCTGTCCTTGCATCTCTTTTGAGAACAGACGAAAAACAAAGGAAGAGCAGAAAGAGATTGCTCTCCATTTCAACCAGCTCCCTAAGTGCAATTTAAGATAAAGCATTGGGGTGTGGACTTTCAGTGAAGAAAATATTTATAAAAACTTAAATATATGTAAAATGAGAGGTCTGTCATGAGTAACCTTCCAACTAAAACCCTGACTCCAGAACTGTACACTCTAGATTCCTCCGATATACTGGGTCAGTAATCCCCACAATATCTGAAAATACGAGCTGCCATTCCATAATGCCTCCCAGGGTTTAATTAGTTAGTGTTTATTAACTTGCTTTGAAGATGAAAAGCATTATGTGCATGCACATAACTTAAAAAGCAGGGGATTTCCTCTAGTGTTTGGATTGCCTGATTTGTAGCTACATGAATCAAATTAAACAGATCAATGGAGAATTGCCACTTTTGCTGATATGTGGATAAAAGCTCAAGCAAAGCAGTCCCTTGAAGAAACTGTAGACAGAGAAAAAAGCGAAAGAGGGAGAGTGTGTCTTTGTGATGGAATTGTTTTGGATATATGTGGAAGTCTGTCCCTCACAGAATATTCTCACACTGCATTACATAGCTTTTCTCAAGATCTACCTCTCAAGAACAGGTAAAATTTTGCAAGGAACTATGTATGACTCAAATGTGTTATAGGGAAGTATAATAATTAGGATTCTTCAATGAGGTCCCTAATTATTATCTTTCTTTTTACCCGTGCTCCTTTTGATTAACATAAAATCTCAGTTTGGTGCACATAAGATTTTGACCCTCCTTTAATGTTATTTAAATTGATTGTGTCTGAAATCAAATTGAAACAATAAGAATTTTGGGTATACTTTTTGAACTATGCATGCCCCCCTTGAATGTCTGATACCACCCTTTGGGTACCATATTTCACTCCCACTATGAGACTATTCATCTACTACGTTCAGCTGATGCAACTCCTCAGGGTATGAACTGAAATGGTGACTTTGTTCAAAATATTAATAATTTTGACTTCAAAATTATTCTATTAGGACATGGAGAAATCTCAGGCTTAATGAATATGCTGAGATTCTGTCCTCCCACGTGTAGTCTAGTGTCTGCCTTCCCACAGATGTCTGTTACAAACCAAATATGATGACAAAGGACATGAGAATAGAAAATAGATAACAAATTTAAAAATCTTAAAAGAGCTAGAAAACCTAGTCTGTAGATTTGGA
Organism: Neomonachus schauinslandi; assembly: GCF_002201575.2. Classification (NCBI taxonomy): domain Eukaryota; kingdom Metazoa; phylum Chordata; class Mammalia; order Carnivora; family Phocidae; genus Neomonachus; species Neomonachus schauinslandi. Next base: position 70,246,555 of record NC_058413.1, on the reverse strand, counting down.
ATAATTGTTTAAAATATCTTTCATTTGATAACACTTTTTTATTTTGACAACTAACAAGCACTTCACTGTCTCCATATGAACAATGGGATTTTTCATAAATTAGACTTGAACAGAGAACAATTCTACAGATCAGCTGTGACAATAGGAGTATGATACATATTGCTGTATAATTTTCTGCCCCCATGTTCCAAACTGGAGAAAGGTCCAAGTTGTCAAATTTTCTAAGTAACATCATTCTCAATTTCATCAATATTTTCATCTGGCATGTAAGAAATGTAAGAAAGGGACTCAAGAAAAGTAACAGAGTTGCTATTTCTAGAGGTCTGTACAGAAATTGGAATATAAAAACTGGAGTTCTTAAGTGGAAAAAATTCTATCTTTGAAACTCGGGGAACAGATTGCTTACACAAGAAATAGAAATTGGAGGCCCAAGATAAGATATATTGGTGCTATGATAATTACAAATACCTAAATATCCACACAGTAAATAGATTTGTGCTTTTAGCATGGTGTTAGAATGACAATATCATATGTCAGTCTACCTGCTTTTAGACATATCCCATCTTGTCTTGAAGGGTCTCATCATGGGTCACAGTTTTTTCAATTTCTGTGAGTTTTTTCAATTTCTGTGGCTTGGTATTATTACTATTTTTTTTTTTTTTTTTTAAAGATTTTATTTATTTATTTGACAGAGAGAGACACAGCAAGAGAGGGAACACAAGCAGGGGGAGTGGGAGAGGGAGAAGCAGGCCTCCCGCAGAGCAGGGAGCCCGATGTGGGGCTCGATCCCAGGACCCTGAGATCATGACCTGAGCCGAAGGCAGACGCTTAACCGACTGAGCCACCCAGGCGCCCCAGTATTATTACTATTATTATGCTCAACTACCCCACAGTAAAAACTTCCTGTAACTCTTGACTACACAAGCCATTGCCTGCCAGCCTGACTTTGCTTTTGTGTGGCCTAGGGTACATCTCAAGAGAGGACAGCTATACTGGAAGGTAGGGACACAGGCAGCACGTGACCTTTCCAAGTGTGCAAGGCCTGTGTTGCACTGAAGTAATTCCTGCATAAGATCGACCCAGCACTAACTTTAAAGCGATGCGGCATAAATTTCACGAGGGCAAAATCAAAACTTCAACCAACCAGAAAAGAGAACAATGACGAAGGGCTACTTTATGAGAGTTTAAAACCAACAATGACTTTCTTGAGCCATTAGAGTAAAATCCAAATGCTTTTCTATATACTTCAGTGGCCTAAATGATCTGGCCCTTCCTGACTTATGAGAACCCTTTATTTAGCCATCCCACTCTTGACAACAGCATTCCAGACAACAGATCTATTTTTCTAACATTCTGAGCTCTTCCCACCTTAAGGCTTTTGCTGCTTACTCTCTGACGGTGCTATGAACTGAAGGCTTGTATCCCCGGCAAATTCATAGGCTGAATCCTAACACCTAAAGTCATGGTCTTTGGAGTTGGGACTTTGGAAAGGAATTAGGTCATGAGAGTGGAGCCCACATGGATGGGACTAGTGCCTTTATAAGAGAGGCTTCAGAAAGCTTTCTTTCCCTGTTCACCATGGGAGGACGCAGAGACAGAGGACAGCTGAACCGGGAAGCCGACTCTTAACAAGCAACGAATCTGCTGGCACCTTGACCTTGGACTTCCCAGTTTCCAGAAATGTGAGAAACAAATTTCTGTTGTTTATAAGCCTCCCCACTCTATGATACTCTGTTATAGCAGCCTGACCGGACTAAGACAACCTGCTATATGCTTCCCTTAGGTTTCCATCTCACTAAATTTCTTGACATTCACATCTCTGCTCAAATAGCCTTTCCTGACAATAATTTTCCTTTAACAACCTTCTCCACATTAGCTCTGCCAGTCTTTATCAGATTTTCAACAAATGAAGTAGTTTACAGGTCCATTTTCCATTAAGAAACAAATCTAAAGAAATAATCACAAAATGATAATCTCTTTAAAAAGTTTGTTTTTGTTTTTATGCTTGTTTGTTTTAATTAAGGTGCGTGACCAAGGGCACATGAGCAAATATTATAAAAAAATATTTCAACAAAGGGGCACCTGGGTGGCTCAGATGGTTAAGTGTCTGCCTTCAGCTCAGGTCATGATCCCAGGGTGCTGGGATGGAGACCCACATCGGGCTCCTGGCTTAGCAGGGAGTCTGCTTCTCCCTCTCCCTTTGCCTCTCCCACTGCTCATGCTCTCTCTCTCTCTGTATCTTTGTGTCTCAAATGAATAAAAAAAATCTTTAAAAAAAATATTTCAACAAGATAAACCATAGTTTTGGATTAATTTATTATATAGTTTTTATGGTATGATGAATACAGGTGTGTTATACTGTATAAACATAGTCATAAGAAAACCTTGTTTTTACAAATTTAAAGCAAATCTACTCTTATTTAGAGTAATACACCAGAGAAGATATTAGTAAAATTATGCTACTACCAAACACATATAAAATAGAATTTAAAATGAGTAACAGTGAATGGAAGAGTGGATAAGACAATAAAGGAAATCATCAGGAGTCAAAAATATAAGAAAAGCATAAATCCAAGAAACAAGCAAACCCCAAAGCAGATGCTTGCCTAAAGGGATCTGATAATCTTCAATGTTCTCTGACTTTGACTTTAAAAAGACAGGATTCAGAGACACCTGGATGGTTCAGTGGGTTAAGCGTCTGCCTTCTGCTCGGGTCATATTCCCAGGTTCCTGGGATCCAGTCCAGCATCAGGCTCCCTGCTCAGCGGGGAGCCTGCTTCTCCCTCTGCCTGCTGCTCCCCCTGCCTGTGCTCTCTCTCTCTCTGACAAATAAATAAATAACATCTTTAAAAAAAATAAAAATAATGGGGCACCTCGGTGGCTCAGTGGGTTAAGCGTCTGCCCTTGGCTCAGGTCATGATCCCAGGGTCCTGGGATCGAGCCCCACATCAGGCTCTCTGCTCAGCAGGGAGCCCGCTTCTCCCTCTGCCTTCTGCTCCACCTGCTTATGCTCTCTCTCTCTCTCTCAAATAAATAAATAAAGTCTTTAAAAAAATAAAAAGGATTCACTATATAGGAAGTTAGTTTGGAGAATACTACATAAAATTAAGACCTTAAAAGGAAACAACTTCAAATAAAATTTTTTTTTAAAGATTTTATTTATTTATTTGACAGAGAGAGACACAGTGAGAGAAGGAACACAGGCAGGGGGAGTGAGAGAGGGAGAAGCAGGCTTCCCGCGGAGCCTGATGCGGGGCTCGATCCCAGGACCCTGGGATCCTGACCTGAGCCGAAGGCAGACGCTTAACGACTGAGCCACCCAGGCGCCCCTCAAATAAAATTTTTGACTAGAAAAACAAACAGCAAGAAATGAGAGATAGCGAGAGAATGTATCTGTCTCCAGCATTAAAAAAATCATATAGAAAGGAAAACTCTAACAAAATTTGGAACATGGATTCAAACTACCTATATTGCTAGGGGCAAAAAGAATCAGTATTTAATTTAAAGTAGTTCTGGAGGATAAAGGCCCAAGATACCTCATAGAAACTAAGGTAAATCTCTGAGAAATTACCCTACAACCAAGACTTCAAAGAAATCACATTAACAAAATTTCAGTAAATATGATTTCAAAATTTAAAAAAAGTCTCAAACACATGGTCAAACAAGTAAAATCAGCAGAAATGACAAAATATAAAATTAGGATCCATACAGACGTTAATATTGGAATTGTGTGAAAAATACTACATAAGAGTATCTTAATATCTTATATTTTATAGAAATAAAAAATGAAATAAAATTATGAGTAACTCATACCAAGCATATCACCAGGGTGATTTGAAAAGAACTAAATAGGATATTTCAATGAGATATATCCTAATTAAAATAAAAAACTCCATGGCAGAATTCAAAGGAAGGTTAGACATAGATTAAGAATTACTGAATTAGAGGCTGAGCTTTAAAAAAAATCATCAAGAAGGCAGCTTTGAATTACTGAAAAAGGTTAGAAGAGAAATAACGAATAATGTACAGAAGCTAAGAGAACATAAATTGTTCAAAATTTATTATATTATTTGGGAGGACAATATACTGATTAATTACAGATATTTAAATATGCATGATATAATTTCTAGGAAAATCATTCAAAGTATAGAACTGTCAGGTATAACCTCTATTTTTGGGAAGTGTATATTTGTATGGTGAGGGTGAATTGAAGGTAAAAGACATTCACAGATAAACTCAAAATCTCAATCTATCAAAAAGGAGGCAAGAAAAACTCTAAGTGCATAAAATTCAAATTAAAAAGAAACCAATTATATCGAAATGCCCTATTATATTCAGATTTCTAATGTGTCTGTAGATCTCCAGTTAATAATTCGTTTAAGTCTCTGCCAGTGATGTAAAGCAAGAAAAATAAAGAATAAAATGATTGGAAAAGAAGAAACAAAATTATCTACAAGTAATAACTAAGAGTACACAATGGAAATTTATTTGAATTAATAGGATTTAGCAAGGATTATACGTACAAAGTTAATATGCAAATTAAGTTTGTATTTCTACACTATAGCAGCAAACAGTCATACATTACAAAAAGATATCATTTATAATAGAAACAAAAATACTTTGTACAGAAGAAGTAATCTTAATAAAAGGCATGTAAAACTTTTATGGAAAAGTTTATGAGAGTTTTTTAAAATGCATTAAGGAAAATCTAAATACCCTTCTTGAATAAGAAGCCTTATTTTGTAAAGATGTAAAATCTCCTGAAATTGGTTTATAGACTCACTTCATTTCCGGTCAAATCCCAACAGATCTTTTTTTCTGGATATTACTTCTAAAATATGCATAAAGTAAGAAAGAGACATAAAAAGCCAAGATAGTCCTAAAGAACATGATTGTAGAGTACTATGGGGTGTGTGTGTGTGTGTGTGTGTGTGAGAGAGAGAGAGAGAATATTGCCCTTTCATAATTCAAGACATATTAAAAAGTTAAGCTAATTGAGTCAGTGTTTTACAACTGTAGGGCAAGATACAAAATTAGACCAAAAGTATGCACACAAAGTTTTCAAACACCAACTCACGGATATAAGGAGACTGACATGACATTGGCATAGCAGATCAATAGGGAAGAATGGAATTATTTAATGAACAAATGTTAGCACAATCAATCCAACTAATTATCTAGATGGAGAAGAATGAAACAATATTTACATTACACTGTATTAAAAAATCAGTTCTAGCCAGAATCAAGACAAATGTCAGAGACAAAACTTTAATTTTTTTAAAAAAGAAAATATCGGAATAATATTTTAGACTAGGGTTTAGACTGGGATTTCTCTAGTAAGAAACATTTATAATCTCTTAAGGATTGAAAAAATGCCATACATTGAAATTCAGAATTTCTGTTTATTGAAAGACAATATTAAGAGAAAAATGAGCCAAAAACTAGGAGAAGATAGTTATATTTAATAAAAAAAATAGTACTCAAAATATATTAGAAATAGTCCTATAAGCCAATATGTTAAAATAAAAGTGTAAAAAATTGGCAAAATATTTGAATAGACTTTTATAGGAGATGAAATATAAATAAACAATGGTGTGCTCCACTTAATTAGTAATCAAAGAATTGATTATTAAAATTACAGTGAGGGGTGCCTGGGTGGCTCAGTCAGGTTAAGCATCTGCCTTCAGCTCAGGTCATGATCCCAGGGTCCTGGGATTGAGCCTTGCATCGGGCTCCCTGCTCAGTGGGTAGTTTGCTTCCCTCTGCCTGCCGCGCCCCCTGCTTGTGCTCTCTCTCTATCTCTCTGTCGAATAAATAAATAAATAAAACCTTTAAATAAATAAATAAATAAATAAAATTACAGTGAGATTCCATTATACATCCAGCAGGATTAGGAAACAAAACAAAAACAAAACTGAAAATCTCAAGTGCAAATGTCAAGTGTCAGGGATGTTCATAGGCCACTCTAGAAATAGCTTCCCTGCTATTGTTGACATACTGGTGACTGGGGCTGGGAATAGGTCTTTAAATAGGTTCGGAAAAGATTCATGTAAAAGTGTTTTGTAGCGTTATTTTTTGTTACTAAAAAAACATACTTTTCCTTAACTTTTTTGAGAAAAATATTAACATAATCGTTAACATTGATTCTTGTGTAAATGTAGATGAAGGAGATTTAGGAAGCAAACTAAAAATAGTCCTGAAATTTCTTAAAGTGACATTTCCATCATTTTAGATAATTAAATAAGTTGACAGATAATGGATTTATAATGCATATGGAAAATACCACACCTTCAGCACTCTGATAGAGCGATCATATGATCCAGCAATTGCACTACTGGGTATTTACCCCAAAGATACAAAAGAAGATGTGGTATATATATATACAATGGAATATTTTGCAGCCATCAAAAGGAATGAGATCTTGCCATTTGCAATGACGTGGATGGAACTGGAGGGTATTATGTTGAGTGAAATAAGTCAAACAGAGAAAGACATGATCATATGACCTCACTGATATGAGGAATTCTTAATCTCAGTAAACAAATTGAGGGTTGCTGGAGTGGGCGGTGGGGTGGGAGGGATGGGGTGACTGGGTGATAGACATTGGGGTGGGTATGTGCTCTAGTAAGCACTGTGAATTGTGCAAGACTGTTGAATCTCAGATCTGTACCTCTGAAACAAATAATGCAATATATGTTAAGAAAAAAAAAAAAAGAAGAAGAAGAAGGTAGCGGGAGGGGAAGAATGAAGGGGGGGAAATCGGAGGGGTAGACGAACCATGAGAGATGATGGACTCTGAAAAACAAACTGAGGGTTCTGGAGGGGAGGGGGTGGGAGGATGGGTTAAGCCTGGTGATGGGTATTGAGGAGGGCATGTTCTGCATGGAGCACTGGGTGTTATGCACAAACAATGAATCATGGAACACTACATCTAAAACTAATGATGTAATGTATAGGGATTAACATAACAATAAAAAAAGAGCACTTAAAAAAAAAAAAGTTAAGGAACAAAAATGTGGTCTGATTTCCCACCCTTTCATTTTATAACTCCTCTAGATGCAATTAGCTATGTCATTTAAGCACTGTCAGGCCCTGAGCAAATCATTCATTTATTCATTTATTTTTATTTACTTGATCATTTAAAAAACCCAGGGTTCTGGAGGGGGGTGTGGAGGGATGGGTTAGCCTGGTGATGGGTATTAAAGAGGGCATGTACTGAATGGAGCACTGGGTGTTATACGCAAACAATGAATCATGGAACACTACACCAAAAACTAATGATGTAATGTATGGTGATTAACATAACATAATAAAATAAAATAAAAAAAATAAACCCTTGTTGATGCCTATTCTATGGTAGGCACTGTGGGTACAAAGATGGGTAAAGCATAGACTTGCTGGATGTAGCTCACAGCTGTCCAGAACTGGAGGACCTTGATGTCATCAACAGGTAGGGTCTAAAATCATACTTGTTTCCTTAGTCTTGATTTACTTTTCTATCCTAGTATGTGTCTGAAATCCAGCCTATGTCCTTAACTTTTGGACGTCCTGAAAACCTGATTTTCAAGGGATGTTTGTTACTGCCACAGCAGGAAGAGAAGATCAAGGGAAGGTCTTGACAAGGATCCTATTCCAAGCATATTCCCAGAATCACATCAGTGTTTCTGTGCCCAGTACTTTCTGCTGTCTTCCCCTCACATTCCCTTCAAGGATCCATGGGATATCCCGAGAGAAAATGTATATTGGCCTGATGGGAACTCTTGCTAAAGCCAGGCCATTTTCATTTGTACAGTTCTTTCTGTTTTTCACTTCCTGTCATTCAGTCTGAGCCCTGAAATCTCAGCATGCTTCAAGATTCAAATCTCAGGATTTCAAACACTGTCTTCCTTTTAACTACTGCAGCAAACAAGATGCCTGTGAAAAAAATAGCCTGTGGGTAGTCACTGTATTGGCTTACATTTGGTATGCTTTCTAGTCTGATGTGAAGTCTTTTACAGAGAGTACCTATGGGAAACCTTTCTCAGAATGTGGTTACTTAACATTTCACTTTAGACAGCAGATGCTTTTTGACCAAGCAAGCAAAAAAAAAAAAATACCATCTTATCTAACTGAGGCTACCGTAACTGACTTTTACCATTTGAGCTTTGTTCTTCAGGATCCTACAAATACCTACTTACCATATTGTGTGGCTGGAGACTTCTAAAGTCTGTGATCAAACTGCTAACAGACCTTATTGAGGTTTGAAGGATGGAACTTTACTGAAGCATCAGGAATATGTGTGCTCCTCCCCTTAACTGCTGTATTGAAGAAAAAAAAATTATCTGGAGAGAAACAGACAGATCCTGTATGAATTATAGTCAAAGGATGCCATATGCATATTTTCAAAATTTCCCTTGGGAGAAGAATTAGATAATGACTAGATTTAATAATAGTAAAAATGAAGCAAAAATTAAGGCAGTCATCACATTTAATAAAATTTTTTAGTAAAACATAAACAACTTTTTATAGTAGAGCAGTGATATTTCAAAATGGGAAATTTGAAACTATAAGTATAAAGTTCATTTCCATACATATTTATAAGCTCCCTGTGTCTTTGAGACCTAAGATAGATGCTATGGGGGATAAAATGATAAATCAGAAATGTCCTTTGCCCTCAAAAGGATGGGATTTAAGGAGAGTAGATAATACTTGTAAGAAAATATCTAAAGCAAAATGTAGAATTATGGTAATACTCTAGTAGAGGTATGAACAAAATTCTCTGAGCTGAGAAAGTTTTCACTCCTGGCTATCTAAGTAAGGAAAGAAAAAAAAAAAAGGATAAGAAAAGAATTAGAGAATATAGGGTTCTAGAAATAATAAGTAGTCTAGGTTTGTTAGGATAATAGTAATTATCATATAAGGACTTAAATATTAGGGTATTATGAATGAATTTTATGTGACAAGTAATAGAATTGAAGGTTTTTAATAGTATGTGTGTTATATGATGGCATATATCATAATTATAACCTCATTTCTTTAAAAGTAATCTAGCTGTAGAGAGCAGATTAGAAATGGAAGGAAAGGGGCGCCTGGGTGGCTCAGTCGTTAAGCGTCTGCCTTCGGCTCAGGTCAGGATCCCAGGGTCCTGGGATCGAGCCCCACGTCGGGCTCCCTGCTCAGCGGGAAGCCTGCTTCTCCCTCTCCCACTCCCCCTGCTTGTGTCCCCTCTCTCACTGTGTCTCTCTCTGTCAAATAAATAAATAAAATCTTAAAAAAAAAAAAAAAAGAAATGGAAGGAAAAATGAGGCTGGAGACCATGGAAGAAGTTTTTGAATTGAGGTGTGAGGAAGTCTGGAAATATGGAAATATCTATGGAATGGAACAATAGTGATAATTATAAATGATATTTCAGCCACAGAATGAATAAAGTTGTTTTTTTTTTTTAGAACGTATAAAGTTTGACAAAATAATGGATGTGGGAGTATTAAAAGTGTAGAATCAAAATTTCAGTTCAGCAAACATTTTTTTTTTTTTTTTTTTTATTCTTATGTTAATCCCCATACATTACATCATTAGTTTTAGATGAAGTGTTCCATGATTCACTGTTTGTGCATAACACCCAGTGCTCCATGCAGAACGTGCCCTCCTCAATACCCACCACCAGGCTAACCCATCCTCCCACCCCCCTCCCCTCTAGAACCCTGTTTGTTTTTCAGAGTCCATCGTCTCTCATGGTTCGTCTACCCCTCCGATTTCCCCCGCTTCATTCTTCCCCTCCCGCTACCTTCTTCTTCTTCTTCTTTTTTTTTTTTTTTTCTTAACATATATTGCGTTATTTGTTTCAGAGGTACAGATCTGAGATTCAACAGTCTTGCAAAATTCACAGCGCTTACCAGAGCACATACCCTCCCCAGTGTCTATCACCCAGTCACCCCATCCCCCCCACCCCACCCCCCCCTCCAGCAACCCTCAGTTTGTTTCCTGAGATTAAGAATTCCTCATATCAGTGAGATCATATGATACTTGTCTTTCTCTGATTGACTTATTTCACTCAACATAATACCCTCCAGTTCCATCCACGTCGTTGCAAATGGCAAGATCTCGTTCCTTTTGATGGCTGCATAATATTCCATTGTATATATATACCAGATCTTCTTTATCCATTCATCTGTTGATGGACATCTTGGCTCTTTCCACAGTTTGGCTATTGTGGACATTGCTGCTATAAACATCGGGGTGCACGTACCCCTTCGGATCCCTACTTTTGTATCTTTGGGGTAAATACCCAGTAGTGCAATTGCTGGATCATATGGTAGCTCTATTTTCAACTTTTTGAGGAACCTCCATACAGTTTTCCAGAGTGGCTGCACCAGCTTGCATTCCCACCAACAGTGTAGGAGGGTTCCCCTTTCTCCGCATCCCCGCCAACATCTGTCATTTCCTGACTTGTTAATTTTAGCCATTCTGACAGGTGTGAGGTGGTATCTCATTGAGGTTTTGATTTGGATTTCCCTGATGCCGAGCGATACTGAGCACTTTTTCATGTGTCTGTTGGCCATTTGGATGTCTTCTTTGGAAAAATGTCTTTTCATGTCTTCTGCCCATTTCTTGATTGGATTCTTTGTTCTTTGGGTGTTGAGTTTGATGAGTTCTTTATAGATTTTGGATACTAGCCCTTTATCTGATATGTCATTTGCAAATATCTTCTCCCATTCTGTTGGTTGTCTTTTGGTTTTGTTGACTGTTTCCTTTGCTTTGCAAAAGCTTTTTATCTTGATGAAGTCCCAATAGTTCATTTTTGCCCTTGCCTCCCTTGCCTTTGGCGATGTTTCTAGGAAGAAGTTGCTTCGGCTGAGGTCAAAGAGGTTGCTGCCTGTGTTCTCCTTTAGGATTTTGATGGACTCCTGTCTCACATTGAGGTCTTTCAACCATTTGGAGTCTATTTTTGTGTGTGGTGTAAGGAAATGGTCCAGTTTCATTCTTCTGCATGTGGCTATCCAATTTTCCCAACACCATTTGTTGAAGAGACTGTCTTTTTTCCATTGGACATTCTTTCCTGCTTTGTCAAAGATGAGTTGACCATAGAGTTGAGGGTCCATTTCTGGGCTCTCTATTCTGTTCCATTGATCTATGTGTCTGTTTTTGTGCCAGTACCATGCTGTCTTGATGATGACAGCTTTGTAATAGAGCTGGAAGTCCGGAATTGTGATGCCGCCGACTTTGCTTTTCTTTTTCAACATTCCTCTGGCTATGCGGGGTCTTTTCTGGTTCCATACAAATTTTAGGATTATTTGTTCCATTTCTTTGAAAAAAGTGGATGGTATTTTGATGGGGATTTCAGCAAACATTTTTTAGTGCTTGTTATTTCAGAGAATATGTTGCTTTCTGGGTTCTTTGATTAGAGAATTTATAATCTACATAACTAAGTTGGCAAAGCATCACCAATAGCAATAGAGAAAATAAAATTGTCTCTGGGGATAATCTGATAAGTTTGGTTTAAGCACAAGTTGAGTTTGACATGGCAGACACATGGATTATATCACAAAGGTAGGTCAAAGAGAGACAGAGTCTAATGACTTTTTTCTCAAACACAGTTCTGTATAAAGGAAAGAGGGACATATGGAGAAAGGAAGAAATTGACAGAACCAAGTATCTTAGTTAATTTTTGTCCTTTGGCGATCTAGTGTTGTTTTACCCATGTCTTACCCAATTTCAGTTTAAAAATCTACTCTCCATTCTTGGTCTTTGTGACTGAGGTATAGTGACTTCAGACCTTCTTCATCCCTTGCCTTCCCTAATTCCAGGTATCATGGGTCCAGATCTGATCATCCAAGAAGTTCTTGGATGGTCTGGTGAAAGACTGATTTAAGAATGGCATATGATCAAAAACTATCATGTGAGAGACATCAAGACACCAATTCTTGTGTTTTTGTGTGTGCTAACATGGACGTGGACTCTTATACTTCTTCTATACCTACCTGGTGATTGATTGAAGGGACCCTGGAATTTCTTGGGTCTTCTCTCTGGGGACTGAAAATGAAGTCAATACAGCAGAATGCACAGCGGGGAAATGAGGAGAAACAGTCATCAAGGCAACATTTAATCCCTGTATCAGTCCATTCCAAAAGCTACTTCTACGTGTGGAATTTTTATTGAAATGAATCTGTGCATTCTTATTACTGCCTTAATTTTAAATTGGGCTTTAATCACTTGGTACTGAGTGAGTGTTAGATAATACATGGGTCTCATAGAGTAAGGGAAATGAATTAAAGTGAAATATGGGTCTTGAGACAATGGGGAAAAAAAGAAAGAATGGATAAATATTTATATTTAAGACGTAACATTAGAAGACCCTCCATGAGTCAAAAATAGTTGCTGAAGATGAAGGTGGTGCAAATTAGACTGGAGATTTGAAGAGTGTAGAAAATTTATGAGCCAGTTACTATGCAGAGTACACAAGAGAGCCAACAAGAAGTAATTGAATAATTGCAAAGTTACAGGGGAATCCAGATGAGCTGGCTGCCTTTATTTGATTTGGCTCAAATTAGGTCAACATACTCTCAAAATGCAGGGCAACTCAAAGTAAGGATTAAAAGGCAGGCAACGAGGCTTGCCCTGCATCTAGAATAGAAAATTCTGGGATTTTGAGGTGCTTAGATGAATAACATGGCTGATCGTGATGTTCAGGCGGATAAGGAGGAATATGTAGTTAAAATAGAGATGTGATATTTAGTATAAGAAAAGTAAGAGAATGAAGGACAAGTCCTTTATAGAGGAGGTTCTCCCTAGAAGTGAAAAGAATCAGAAGAACATAGAAATTTTTAGAATAGAGGATTTTAAAGTTCCCAGAGCTTGAAAGTTGGATAAAGCTCTATGATGTGTTGGGTTGAAGCTCTGTCACTGGGTGGCTCAAAAGGATGACATTTTTAAAAATGAGAACTTAAAAAATAAAAATCGACACCAGACTTAAAGGAACATCAAGTAGGAGAGGAACTTGCTAAGAAAATTGGCAGAGGCTCTGTGTACAAGATATCTGGAAGCCAAGCACAGAAGTTACTGAAGCTAGGACAGGGCTCTCAAGGTTATCAGCTAATGGGTCTTGTCTCAGGAAGGAGAAGGGGTTATGTAAAAAGAGGGAATGGATATCAAAGTAAGGAAAGTGGTGGAATGCTTCTCTGAGGGAGACCCTGCTGAGTAAGTTTATTTTCCTGCGTTAAAATGTACTTGGGTTTAGTTTCAATCAGATATAGTAAGACATGCAAACATGGAAATGATTGTCATGAAGGAAGAAGTTTACTTAAAGATTTCTACAAACAGGGGGAACAGCATGCCACCCAGGGCCACGTGGGGGAAGGACCACATGGTCAGGAGGCAGAGGGGTGAGAGGGAGGATGGTGGCCCAGAGCCTTCAGTAGAGTTGAAGGCTTCACAGAAAGAAATGGGTAGTTATGCTAAGTAAAGTTTAAGACTGGATAGTTTGAATCATTTTGACTGGCTCTCAGCTATAAGGGTGGTCCCCAGTAGTCTGGTACCTAGCTCTGGGGTGATTTAGGGCAGGAGAAATATTGGCCTGGTGTGTGAGTTTAATAAAAGAGATGGTTGGGGATGTGGGCTATGGGTTGGTTGGTTTGCATATCAAAGGCACACTCCCAGGGGAGTCATTTGCTGTCTTTAGCAATTAGCTAATCCTGGGAAGGGCAGTATCTTCAGGATCAAGACTTAAATGCCAGAGCATCAAGAATATAGACAAAACAAATTCTGTAACTGTGTATGGTGATGAATGCTGATTAGACTTACTGTGGTGATAATTTTGCAATATATACAAATATCAAAGCATTATGTTGTACGTCTGAAACTAATATTGTATGTCAAGTATACCTCAACAAAAAAGAATACAGGCAATAAGAAAATATAATCAATACATCTTTCATGGAAGAAGTCGTTAATTATATTTTCCCTTTCATTGGCTGGTTTAACTCTGAATGTAAATTTATAAAAATTTAAGATTCAATTAACTTTCTTGAAGCAGATCTTAGAATGGTGAAGAAATTTATCAGTTTAATAATAAAAATATTGCTCATTTTTATTGTTATGTTAATCACCATACATTACATCATTAGTTCTTGATGTAGTGTTCCATGATTCATTGTTTGTGCATAACACCCAGTGCTCCATGCAGAACGTGCCCTCTTTAATACCCATCACCAGGCTAACCCATCCTCCCACCCCCCTCCCCTCTAGAACCCTCGGTTTGTTTTTCAGAGTCCATCGTCTCTCATGGTTCATCTCCCCCTCCGATTTCCCCCCCTTCATTCTTCCCCTCCTGCTATCTTCTTCTTTTTTTTTTCTAACATATATTGCATTATTTGTTTCAGAGGTACAGATCTGTGATTCAACAGTCTTGCACAATTCACAGCGCTCATTATTTTGAGTGCTTGCCAGTTACTACGCTAAGAGCTTTATATACATTATAATATTTAATCCTCATAACAACCATACTTGGGTAAATACCCCTATTTACACCTAAGAAAACTGAAGCCTAGATAATTTAAGTAACTTGCCCAAGGTCATTGGCATATAAATCCAGGTCTGTCTGGATTCAAAACCCAAGATTTTCACTGTGATAGTTGCACATTTCCCTTGGGATGTTTCACTTACTGAGGAAATCACCCATTCCATTTCATTCAATGAAGGCACAGTTATGATAAAATAAAAAGAATGTAGAAGTTTGTATCATCCCACTGATTTGTTTAGAATAAAACCAAATTTGCATTGGTTTTTCACTCTAAATAAAAGCAGTCCTTACAGTGATACATAACATGCAGTCCATCTTAAGCTTTTATTTTCAACATGACAGTGGCATGTAATTTAAAGGAAAAAAATCAGCCTAACACTAAGTGTACAAGGCAATAAATCTCAGGTCCCCAGAGCAACATTTTTCTGCCACCCCCTTCCTTCAGACATAAAGAGATGTGGGACTCCTGCCAGGGAAATATAATAAAATGTAAGAACGGTTATAAATGAAATACAATCAGAGCCCTACAATCTGCTTCTTTGCTAGCTTGCTTTATTCCTTCCTTGAGGATTCTATTTCTTCTTCTTCACCATGGTATTCCATTTCCCTTGCTTTCATTTTCCTAGTCTTGCCACTATTTATAACATTTGCCCTTTCCCTTTTATTCTCTTTTATGTGTTTTCTTTCTTGTTGAAGAGGGGAAAAGCTGTGATTTTATTCCTATGTGTATTCTGACTTAGGGTTTGCTTTTTCTGTTGCCTTTTACTACTTTTTTTTTCTTTTTCTTTTTCTTTCTTTCTTCTTTTTTTTACTGGATATTTTTTTTCTTTGTCTTTTGCCTGTATTCACTTTGTATCGTTACTTTGATCTTACTCCCAGGTTGGAAGGGGCAGTTTCCTATGAATTATCATGTTTAGAGAATTTTTTTTTCCTCTTACCAAAGCAAGTCTTAACCTTGCTCTTGAGATCAAACATCAGAATCCCCAAGACTAAGTACAGTGCCAAAGTACATTGAAGGAGTGCACTCATTCACGTATGCAGGCAAGCATACATTTGTTCATTTATTCTCTCTTCTGTCTGTCCATCCTTCCATCCTCTTACCAAGTATTTATTGAGTATCTTATATCCACTTATTTGATCAGTCAATGAACATTCACTGAGCACCTATGATGTGCCAGGAACTAGTGGCAAAGGGAGGGAGAGGTGAGCTTGCCATAGAGCCTTTATTTATTTATTTATTTATTTTTTTAAAGATTTTATTTATTTATTTGACAGAGACAGAGATAGCGAGAGCAGGAACACAAGCAGCGGGAGTGGGAGAGGGAGAGCAGGCTTCCCGCTGAGGAGGGAACCCGATGTGGGACTCGATCCCAGGACCCTGGGATCATGACCTGAGCCGAAGGCAGACGCTTAACGACTGAGCCACCCAGGCGCCCCATAGAGCCTTTTTTTAAAACAATAATAAAATCAACTAAAAATCTGCCTTTTATCATCATCGTGTGTTGGGAATTCTAAACAATATTAGTGCTAAAAGCATCCTCCCAATAGAGACTGTCCATCCACTCCCACAACTTGCCCTCACCCAGCTAGGTGTGGCACTAACATTGAACAAAACAGATAAAAATCCCTGGCCTTTGGAAGTTTATATTCTAAGTACAGGAGAAAATATGTGTGTGTATATGTGTGTGTTTATGTGTAAATACGTAATTATTTATATATCTATATAATAGTGTAATATGTAAAATTATATTAATTTAATTAGAAATACAAATTAATCATACATGGAAAGATGAGGACAAATAGGAGATTGCGTATGCGAAGCCACATCTTGATAGAACAGGAATTGATAAATCCATCAAGGTATTAACCCGCTGCTGGTCATGACTGGGGCTAATTGGATTTCATACATATCTTCTCTTAGTGTCCTTAGATCTAATTGGGCATCAGAATCACTCAGGGGAGTTTTAAAAAATATAGATGCCCTGGCCCCGTTCAGAAAAATTCTAATTCCTTTGCTTCTAGAGTACAGCCTAGGTATGAGTGTATTTGTTGCAATTGCAGCAAAATCAGGCTTTTGTTGTTCTTCCAGAGAGACTGTTCATCAGTATACCATGGCAGGGTGGCAGGGCATGGTAATATATTATATATATATTATATATAATTATATATTATATAATATATTATATATATATTATGAAGCCTAGATAATTTAAGTAACTTGCCCAAGGTCATTGGCATATAAATCCAGGTCTGTCTGGATTCAAAACCCAAGATTTCATATATATATATGGGAAAGATGATGGCTTCCTTGGGGCACGAGAAAACCTATAGTTTTGGGTGATAGGGAAGCAGGAAATGTAAACATCCTCCTTCTAGACATATAACAAGATATTACCATGTATCTGCTCAATGAAGAGTGAATATGGGTTCCAGTTCTGACTAAGAGACGGAACTGGCAGGATTGCTGGCTTTTCCCCTGGGTTTTTTGTTTGTTTGTTTGTTTTTAAGATTTTATTTATTCATTTGACAGAGAGAGACACAGTGAGAGAGGGAACACAGGGGGAGTGGGAGAGGGAGAAGCAGGCTTCCCGTGGAGCAGGGAGCCCGATGCGGGGCTCGATCCCAGGACCTTGGGATCATGACCTGAGCCAAAGGCAGAAACTTAACAACTGAACCACCCAGATGCCCCATGGAGTTGTTAGAACTTTTGATCTTGCTTCTGGACCATTGCTTAGAGGCAAATAATGCTTGCCCCCACATGTGGGTCCAGATGCATTAAGAATAAGCAGAGTAGCTGATGAAGAAGCCCTGTATTTACGAGGAACTGAGATTAACTGGCATTCATCAAATGCTTCCTCAACTTCTCTTTTCAAACTCAAGGGTTTAGAAATGAATATCTCTTCTTCCTGGACTGTGAAGAGTAAATGCCTGATAAGAGGGTTTGTTTTACAGGATGGGGAGTGATTGAATCCAGTTTTCTTCAACACCTTTACCCTTGGATTTTTTCTACTCCACTCCTCAGGATTTATCAGACTGAGAGACATTGGGTTCTAGCCCTCCTTTAATTCTCATTGCCTGAAAACAGTAGCTGATGCCTCTGAGGAAAATGAACTCACAGGTCAAAATAACAAGACATGTAGAAGAAACAACAATTTTAAATTGTTCCAATGTGAGGGTATGATAAAAAAAAGCATTTTATTTATTTATTTATTTATTTATTTATTTATTTATTTATTTATTTTAAAGATTTTATTTATTTGACAGAAAGACACAGCAAGAGAGGGAACACAAGCAGGGGGAGTGGGAGAGGGAGAAGCAGGCTTCCCGCCGAGCAGGGAGCCCGATGTGGGGCTCGATCCCAGGACCCTGGGATCATGACCTGAGCCGAAGGCAGACGCTTAACGACTGAGCCACCCAGGGGCCCCCCAAAAAAGCATTTTAAACACAAAGTATCAGAAGGATTGTGAGAAACTCATTAAATCATTACATGTAGTACTTAAAAGAGGAAGTAGGGAAGACCAAAAAGTGTGAAAATATATTAATTTCTAATCTTATTAAAAGCAAGAGAAAGTTAATTTTAAAAAGAAAGTATTAAATAGAAATGTAAAAATGGACATAATGCAAAAATAAGGTGAAAAAAATAAGGTGAGAGTAACAGGTCTAAATATATCAATAATTATATAGAGGGCAAACTTTAATTGGTGCAAAGACAAATTCTGACACATGTGGCTAATAACCAAAATCTTTCTATATGCTAAGTACAAGAGAAACCTAAAACAAGGATAAGCAAAAATCAGAGGAGAAAGCAGAAATAAAGATATTACATATGCATACTAACAAAAAAGATATATTAATATTAGATAAAATATACTTTAAGGCACAAAATAATTGGGGTAGAGAGTGTCACTACCTAATGATCCAATTTCAATTTGCCAAGAATATGTAGCTATTATAAGCATATATATATTATATATATATATATAATAACCTCAAAATAAATGAAGCATAAGTTGAGGGAATTACAGGGAGAAATTGATAAATCTATAATTTTAGTAGTAGTTTCAACACATAGCTCCTATTTATTGATGGTTATGGAACCTAAATAAGCAGAGGATATATAGATCTCTACAACATAATGAACAAACTTGCCCCAGTGGGCACAGAGTTCCACATACAACAATAAAGAGACACATTATCAAGAACCATGCAAAATCATTAAAAGAATTGATCATGCAGTGCACCTGGGTGGCTCAGTTGGTTAAGCATTGGACTCTTAGTTTTGGCTCAGGTCGTGATCTCAGGGTCATGGGATGCACCTTGCCTTAGGCTCTGTGCTGAGCTCAGAGTTTACTTGAGATTCTTTCCCTCTCCCCCAACCTCTCCCCACGTTTACACATGCCTGCTCGCATGCACATGCACTCTCTCTTTCTCTCTCTCAAATAAAATCTTAAAAAAATTTGATCATGCACTAGGTCACAGAGAAAAATCTCAGAAAACTTCAAATATAGACATTACAAAGATCATAATCTTTGATCATAGTGTAATTCACTTTGGAGTTAATGACAAAAATATAAATGAAAGTGTCCCACAAATTTAGAAATTGTAAAAACATTGTTAAACAATGCATGATATAAAAAATAATTATTATAAAAATACCTGCAACTAAATTATAATGAAAACACTATGTGTCAAAATTTGTAGGATGCAGCAAAACAAATGCTTTAAAAGAAATATATACCCCAGTCGTTTTTATTAGAAAATAAGTCTTCCAGGGTGCCTGGGTGGCTCAGTTGGTCAAGCGACTGCCTTCGGCTCAGGTCATGATCCTGGAGTCCCAGGATCGAGTCCCGCATCGGGCTCCCTGTCAACGGGGAGTCTGCTTCTCCCTCTGACCCTCCCCCTCTCATGTGCTCTCTCTCTCTCAAATAAATAAAATCTTAAAAAAAAAAAAATACTTCCGAATTTGAGCTAAGGGCTCATCCTCATAAATTAGAAAAGGAAAAATAGACTAAACTTACCATGAAGATTGACAAAGCCAAATTATTTTTTGGAAAAAATTTTAAAAAGGGAGACAAACTTCTGTCAAAACTGATCAAGAAAAAAACGAAAGTAAGTAAATAATGCTAGTAATAAAAGGTGTTTCACTGTGGGTGATATGCCAAGAGTTTTGCCAACGATTTTGAAAACTTATGATTAAATTAAAATTCTTGCAAAAATATGTTTTGTTACAAGTGAATCAAGGAGGGAAAAGCAACATAAATAATACTATAGACATTAAAGTAATTGAAACACTAGTTTAAAGTATTCCCACAAGCAAAACACTAGGCTCAGAAAGTTTGCAAATTTTCCAAAACATCTTTCCAAGTTTGTTCAGTCCCTTATAGAAAAGAGGAAATGAGGAATGCCCTGTAATGGCTTCTATGAGTCCATTATTCACTTGGCATGAAAACTAGACAAAACTATAGAAAAAGAACAATTCCAAGTCTATTTCACTCATCACCATAGATGCAAAAAAAAAAAATCCTAAAGAAAATGTTAAGAAATCAAACCCCCAGATTTGTAAAAAAAAATAAATTAAAATAAATAATAATACACTACAATGATACCATTGTCATCCAAGGGATGCAAGGGTGTTTTAATAATAAACAATTCAGAAATCTAATCCACCAAAGGCAAAAATCATATGATCCTCACCACATAAAATTTATTTTTTTCAAATTTAACACCCATTTATGGTGATGATTACTAATAAATTAGGGATAAAGAGCCTTTCTTCTTCAGATATAGGGTGTAAGGAAACTTGAGCAAAAATCATCCTAAAGGAAAAACATGAGATTGTTTTCTCTAAAATAAAGCTGTCCATGGTATCAGGTGTCTATGCTCTGCCTTACATTCTCGTGGCTCACTTTCTACTCCGGTCCTTGTAGCAGTGAGCTTCACATGGGTAGAAACACTGCCTCAGCTAGCCCACAGAGTTTCACTGTCTGCCTTGGGCTTTTCCTCACACTGTGATGAGAGAGACCTGTGGAGGTATCAGTGGCAGGCGTGCATGTGTAGCCGGAAAGGGTGAATGGGTTAATATCTCATGAACAATTCTTGAGCAGTGGAGGACAGGAGACAGAGAATAATTGCTCCTCTTTTTCTTCTCTCAAGTGAACAATTGTGAGGTGTAGTCTTCATAGTATCTCACATAATCTCAACGGTACCAAATCCCACGTGTCGTAGAGGTGATCGATCAATTACTCACCTTTGTACTGGCTTTCCCTCCCTGTGTCTTTCACTCTCATCAGTCTTCTGCTTCTTTTCCTTGGAATTTCTCTACAAATGAATTACTTGTTTTCCTGGGTTAACCCTGGGTAAGACAAATTCTCTCATCATTCTATTCAGCATTATGCTAGGGGGCTTAAACTATGATTGAAAGTGTACAGATTGGAAAAGGAAATGCACACTAATGATACTTGCAGATGTTATGAGCATTTAATTAGAGAACTAAAATAATCCAAAGATATATTATTGAATGTAATAAGAGCATTTAGCAAGCTGGCTGGATATAAGAGTAAAATTTAAAATATTATATTTCTATACACCAACTGCAAATGGCTATTTAAAAAAAACAGTATATAATCAGTAGTAACAGAATACCTAAGTACATTAATAAAACATATTAAAATTTTTAAATTGTATTAAGGGATATTAAAGAACATTTAAATAAGTAGGGACATATATCATCCTGGGTAACAGGTATTCATATTATAAAGAAATCATTCATTCCAAAATCAATCTATAAGCTCAACAAAATTCTAATTAGAATCCAACAGTGTTATTTTTGGAACTTGATGATCTGAATCTTAAATTCTATAAACGATTAAAGGGCCAAGAATATTTAAGGCATTTCTCATAATGGTTGAAAGACCTAAATGTGAGACAGGAATCCATCAAAATCCTTGAGGAGAACACAATCAACCAGAGCAACATTGTGACCTTGGCCACAGCAACTTCTTGTTAGACATGTCTCCAAAGGAAAGGGAAACAAAAACGAATATGAACTATTGGGACTTTATCAAGATAAAAAGCTTTTGCACAGCAAAAGAAACAATCAAAAAAAAAAAAACACTAAAAGGCAACCTATGGAATGAGAGAAGATATTTGCAAATGACTTATCAGAGAAAGGGCTGATATCCAAAATTTGATCCAAAACAAGAACTTATTAAACTTAACACCCAAAAAACAAAAAATCCAGTCAAGAAATGGGCAGAAGACATGAACAGACATTTCTCCAAAGAAGACATCCAAATGGCCAACAAACACATGAAAAAATGCTCAATATCTCTCAGCATCAGGGAAATACAAATCCAATCCACAATGAGATACCACCTCACACCAGTCAGAATGGCTAAAATTAACAAGTCAGGAAATGACAGATGTTGGTGAGATTGCAGAGAAAGGGGAACCCTCCTACACTGTTGGTGGGAATGCAAGCTGGTGCAGCCACTCTGGATACAGCATGGAGGTTCCTCAAAAAGTTAAAAATAGAACAACCCTATAACCCAGCAATTGCACTGCTAGGTATTTATTCAAAGGATAAAAACAGTGATTGGAAGGGGTGCATGCACCCAGTGTTTATAGGAGCAGTGTCCACAAAAGCCAAACTATGGAAAGAGCCCAGATGTCCATTCACAGATGAATGGATAAAGAAGAAGTGATATATATAGACAATGGAATATTACTCAGCCATCAAAAAGAATGAAATCTTGCCATTTGCAATGATGTGGATAGAACTAGGGGGTATTATGCTAAATGAAATAAGTTAGTCGGAGAAAGACAAATACCATATGATTTCACTCATGTGGAATTTAAGAAACAAAACAGATGAACATGGGGGAAAGGAAGGGAAAATAAAATAAGATGAAAACAGAGAGGGGGGCAAACCATAAGAGACTTCTAACTATAGAGAACAAGCTGAGGGTTGCTGGAGGAGAGGGGGGAGGGGGGATGGGATAATTGGGTAATGGGCAATAAGGAAGGTAATTGATGTAATGAGCACTGGGTATTATATGCAACTGATGAATCACTAAATTCTACCTCTGAAACTAATACAGTATATGTTAACTAAATTGAATTTAAATTTAAAAAAAGAATAAGGCATTTCTGAAGGGCAAGTCAGGATGAGGGTATTACAAATTCAAACTTAGTTTGAAGCTAGAGGATTACTTGGGGGAAAAATGGGAAAAATAGGAATGTGCAAAAGTCCAACTTTGTTCCACCTGTTTGAAAGGGTGAAAGTGGTGATAAGTCTGGAATTTATATATAGGTCATATTATGAAATAGCAAAGATGTCATAAGATAAAACATTTATATTTAAGGTAGAGGGAAAAATTTTGGAACATGTCTAATCCGATTAAATTTTTGAAGACATTTTATAGGATACATTGAGGAGGAAGAAGATCTGAAAGAAAGACCAGATTGGGAGGCTTTTAAATTGTAGGAAGTGAATAAGTAATTATTATAAGTAGAGTAATAATGGGAAGAGAAAACAAGTTTAATAAAACCAACATATTGGGGTACCTGGGTGGCTTAGTTGGTTAAGCATCTGCCTTTGACTCAGGTCATGATCTTGGGGTCCTGGGATCAAGCTTTGCATCAGGCTCCCTGCTCAACAGGGAGTCTGTTTCTCTCTCTTTTCCGTCCCTCCCCCCTGCTCATGCTGTCTCTGTCTCTCAAATAAATAAAGTCTTAAAAAAACACCCCAACATATCATTTTAAGAACTGCTAATGGATTAAGGTTTGTAGTCTAAGATAAATTAAGACAATTTGAGAAGCTTCAGTGTGCCAGGCACCTGGCATATATTATTCATTATTTAAACAATTCATATTAGGCAGGTTTTATTGTTTTAAGATAATACCAAGAAAATCAAGATTTAGAAAGGTTATTTTCCAGAAACAGAGAAATAGGTAAATAAATGAGACAGAATTTATATCTTAGTTATCGTTAGTCTCCTGTACTAACAAACGTGTATATGTATCTCACATATATTACATCAAACCATTAATACCTTACATATTTTGTAAGGAAGACTAAAGTTTGTTTTTTATAAGATGAAGAAAAAAGTAACAATAATAGTGGTATATGGATATGGTGGCAATGTTGAGGGTGGCAGTGAAATGGTATTAGTTTGAGAAATACAGCAATATATTTTATAGCCTCTTGATACCATATACACTCTGAATAATTTCTAGAAGAGTTTAACAGATTAGCTGAAACTCAAGTAGCCCAGGGGGGAGAATTAGGCCCAGAAAGAACAATTTAAATTTATCTTCATATTCATAACTTAGAATTAGTTATTACTTTGAAAGAGTACCTTCAGGGGTTCTAAGTTCTCTCTGTCCCATCACTGATTTACTGGGTGATCTTTAGGAAATCAAGTCAGCTCTCTGCCCTTCTTTCTTTTTTGTTAGTAAAATGACGATTACAGTGCCAACTTTGTCTCACAGGATTACTTTGGTATCAGGTGAGGCTGTGAATGGATGAGAAGACTCTTCTACATGAATGGATTGCAAATAATATATCATTCATTCTAAATATTAAAATGTGCATGTGAGCAATGAATAAATTAAAAACCAAACTACTGGCCAAGAGCTAATAAAATAGGGAAAAACTATCCCATGGATGAGACAAATATTTGAAGAAGAGATTTTGTTCCTGTCTTCAAATAAAAATGTGACATTAATTGTGTCTGGAATAAGAATGGTTAGTAAGGAGCCCCTTTGGAAACCTTGCCTCCAATCCAAAGTCTATAATGTATTGTACAAAGCAATCAGGAATGGGGTGACTTTTTTTAAAAAAATTGCATAGAGTAAAATTCAGAAGTCATCCAAAATATACCATCTATATCCAGTTTGAATGTGTCAAATTAATTTTTTAAAACTCCTCATACCCCTCTATTTAAGACTTTCTATAGTCTTTTATATAGGTAAATTCTTTAAGTAGACACAATTGTCTCCATCCGTCTGTAACTTCTACCACTCAACTTCATTTAAACAAATTACCATTTATTTATTTTTTAAATTTTCCTAAGGATGGATGGATGGATACATATAGAGGATGGGTTTCAGTGACATAACAAAGGAAGTCTCAAGAATATATTTATAAAATTTCCTAAAGCCACATTCAGCTGTAAACATTATTGAGGAGAGTTTTTAAGCTATGTTTGCAGAGATATGATACTGTTGAACAATAATTTTAATCGAAATAACATCTGATATTCAAATGGAAATGTCGTAAAGGAAGTAGGAAACTTGTGAACTTTGAAATTTTTCTTTTGACCAACAAATGGATCTGATATATAACTTCCAGAAGGAATATAATTGATTTGAATACCCATGTTCTCAAAGGCCTTGCTTTTTGTTTCTTTTATTGTCCCAGCTAATTGTCTTAGGAAACCATTCTATTTTATGGTTCTCAGAGAGGAATCTGGCAAAAATTTTATACAGTACACACATGCACACACTGTGTGTTTGGGTGTATGTGTGTATGTAATTTTGAATTGAGAATGAAGTGTGTCTGGAAGAGGAAGGCTTCTAGTTTGCCCGTCTTCCCATCCATATATCCATCATCTTTAATGGCATTACTTGAGTATAAAATCAGGTTCTTCTTCCCTGTGGTTGGCTGGCTGTCTCCTTTTGGATGTTCTCAAGGAACCTCCCATTTAACATATATAAATTGAATTCTAACATCCATATCAGTTATATAATATATAGATATGCCACTCTAATGATTAGCTCTGTGTGATTTCCACTTAAATATTCTAGCCAGTAATCATAAAGCATTCAATAATAATATGAGGCCCATATTTGCAAACTTATAATGATTAGCATAGTTTGCATTTATTAGTGTACATTAACAGGTTTGAGATTAATGTTAGTATTTCTAAACCTTATGCTATTATATAATTGTGTCTAATTCTAAATTTGATATGGGGCATAAAAGTGTTTATGAGAATTGTCAAGTTTTTGAGTCTGTGTTGGGAAAATGCTTTCACCAGAATCTTGTAATTTCCACAGCTATTAATATATGTGAGTTTTTCCAGAGTTTGATCTTTGGACTCATTAATATTATGCCTGAAAAGAACAAAATTGCTACATAAGTATGTAGCAAAATATATGAATGAATTATTAAATAAAATGTAATTAATATTTTATTAATAACCATGAAGATCTGTTAGCACAGCATATTTCAAACTTGGAATAGCTATTCTAAATTGGTTGTTTTTGCTCTTATTATTATCGTTATCATCAGTGTACGTGGGTTGGGGATTAAGTAGAATCACTAAGGATAAAGTAAATCTCTCCCCCTCTGCAGATTTTTCCAGAGACTCTTTCATCTGAGAGAGTGACAGGTACATCTCTGACTTGCTTCAATATTCATCACTGCATCCTTCAGTTGTGCTGCATGAGGCATAAAAAATAGACTCAAATGAACTTTTTCATATTCATATTTAGGAGACATGGAAAGTACTGTATTTTTAAAAGTTTCCTTTGTAAAACCAGAAGTGACCATGACACTCAATTCTGTATGACTGATAAGTTTATTGGTTGTTTTCGTTAGATGTTTTTGAGAGTTAGGGTATATATTTTTGTTTTTTTCTCTTGTTTATTTTGTGATGTTTTTTGATGAATTGGAGTAGCAAATGAAACAATGGTGTGAATGATTATAAATCTGTTATTCTGTATTCAAGTATTTATTACATATGTGAAGTGGGATTATGTATTTTAAGACTGACTGCATGGCCAGAACAATTAGTGAACAAAAATAGAAAGTTTTTCTCTGGTTTTATGTAATAAACTTGCTGAGGATTCAGATAAATCTGTCAAACAAATACATACATTTTACATATATATGTATAAACAATAGATAAATAATATATATGCTATATATACACATATATAAGCAATACATATTAATAAGTATATATATTAATAAATATATGTATATTAAGATTTATTTATTTATTTATTTATTTATTTATTTATTTAGAGAGCGCACATGAGCATGAGGCAGGCTATGGGAAGAGGGAGAGGGAGGAGAATCTCCACCAGACTCTATGCTGAGCACAGAGCCTGATGCGGTGGTCAATCTCACCACCCCAAGATCATGACCTGAGCTGAAATCAAGAGTCAGATGCTTAACTGACTGAGCCACCCAGCCACCCCAAATCTGTCAAAAACAGTTATTCAAGTGGCTACTCAGTGTGAAGCATGTTATAGATGGTAAGATGAGAGATCTGGGACATCTACTTTAGAGCATTATCTTCATAAATAAATTTTTAAAACATTGAACAAAAGAAATAGTCAAGACATAATACAGCGAACACCTATGGTTGTAATCCAGGCAAGCATTACTGTTGTTTCCAGATCATTTTTATCTGGCGTGATTGAAGAAGGCATCAGGGAAGAAACAGATTTGAGATGTTTTCAAGGTTAGGGACTTTTAAATAGATGGAGATGAAGAACAAATAGGCAATTGTGGAGGGGTAGATATTTATTTACAGACAACTTATGAGAAATTAAAGTGGAAATGTAAGTTGGAGTGATACAGTGTAGGATCTGAATGCCAAACTAAATATTTTGGACTTTATTCTCTAGGCAATGGGGAGCAGTTGGATTACCAAAGTAGTATTTTAGGAAGATAAATATGGCATAAATATATCACAGTGGTTTTTTTAAAAAATATATTTGTGCAGGAAAGTTTTTACAAGAAGAAATACTGAGAGTAGGGAGACAAACTGGAAATCAGTGTTGGTATAATAAAGTAATATGTTGCTAGAATAATGTTTGTATTTCTCCTGTTAATTAGTGACCCCCTACTCTTACTCAGGTAACAGATAAGACATTTTTATGTTTATTGTTCCAAGAAAGGAATAACACAGACAGGAAAGAATACTTAAAATACTTAGGGTTTTATTTTTAAAGGTAGCCAGTTGAAATTAAGAAAAATTATGAATTTTAAAGCCTGTGCTTTTAAATACTCTATGCCTTGAAGAAATTTGGCATATACATTTATGTTATAAGAAAAGAACATTTTGAGCACATAGTGTATGAATCTGAAAACCCAGAAACCAGTTTTCTTGTTCAAGGCAAAAAAAACAGACATGTGGCAAGGTTTATTAAGTTTGGCTCTGTCATTATAAAGGGCATTTTTATGTTTCTAGTTAGAAAGGGCCTGATGCAATGTTGGAAATTCCTTGCTTATGGAGTGGTTCAGGAGAGCAGCACATTCACTTCTCCCCATCCCGTATCTGCCACCAAAAACTGCCTCCAGACACACACAATAAATAATTCATATACTGTCACATACACACATGCACACACACTTATACGTAGTTGACATAGAAGTAAGTCTGTTTGGGTAGCGGAGACTGCAGTTGTCTGCAGGTATTCGCAGCAGGAGATAAAATGGATCTGAGAAATTTTTAAGTATTATGGGTAGATTGGATATAAATGAGGACCAGAACCGCCCCCCACCGCCCCCGACCACTCCTCCTATTATCCCTAATACTCTTCCTGGCAAATAGAAAAAAAAAAGTACAGACCTTACTAAAAAAAAAAAAAAAAAAAAAAAAAAAAAAAAAAAAAAAATATTAAGTTGAAATAAAATTCAAGATAAATTATTGAGGAATAGATTTTTACCTTTTACATTTGTATTATTGTCTTAATCCTGCTCTTCATAACATTGTAGGTATATTTCTTATCTTCTCTCAGTTTTGATACTCTTGTGAAAATTAGTTAAAGCCAAGTGAAGTAGGGGCGCCTGGGTAGCTCAGTCATTAAGCGTCTGCCTTCAACTCAGGTCATGATTCCAGGTCCTGGGATTGAGCCCCGCATCGGGCTTCCTGCTCGGCAGGAAGCCTGCTTCTCCCTCTCCCACTCCCACTGCTTGTATTCCCTCTCTCGCTGTGTCTCTCTCTGTCAAATAAATAAATAAATAAATCTTTAAAAAAAAAAAAAGCCAAGTGAAGTAGATGCTAAGTTGTAAGATACCTTCCCTTCTCTACTGAGGCAAAATTGATATTCCTTTACACATGGAAGCGAGGGAAAACAAATAAGTATGATAGATGCTGGATACTGTTATTAGAAAACAACAACAAAACAATGTATCTTTTAAAAAATCTTTTCTCACCCTGAAAATATAGATTGTAAGAAAACATGTTCATTCCAAAAACAAGAAGTTATGACCTTAAGGAGTTAAAGTAGTGTAATTCAATATAGAATTGAATAGAAAAGTGAAACAGAAATGTCACTTTGTTGCAAAAGCAGTTATGGACTGAAAATATAGGATAAAGTTTAGATCAAGAAGCTGTAATATTGTTAAGTGTTTTCTGAAACTCCTAAAAGGATAACACCAAAGGGACAATTCTGACAGAGGATATGTTTAATTGCTCAATCCAGTTCTGGACAAGGAAAAGGGACTTATGAGAACACACTGGTATGCTTCACCTGGATTTGTGCCCTTTATAATTCATATGATTTATTGCCAGTGTACAAAAAGTAAGTAACTTCAGTTGAACAATCCTATCTAGGCCATGTCCCAGGAAGAGCACTGCTAAATTGTCAACACTGGACAGAGAAACAGAAAAAGAGAAGTAGGTCATACAGAGTCATGGAAAGTTAGCTTGAAGAATAGGAGAGAGTAGCAGCAAATCTGAGATAAAGTCAGGGTATGATTATCAAGAGAGCAAAGGACAGATCCAATTGTGAGAGAACAAAGTGAGAGGGAGGATAGTTATCAGTTAAAAATGTCAGAAATAAATGAACCATCAACCTAAAGGAGCTGGGTTTTGACTTGGACTGTCTAGGGGCTAGGGTGCTTTCAGAGGCAAATAATCAAAACTCTAAATCAAACTGACTTAAAAAATAAGGAAACATACTGGAAAATAACCCAGAGATATGGTGGTCTCCAAGCATTGGTTTGGTCAGAATACAGACTCCACTTCTCTGAAGTCCCTATGGACTGCCCATCTCTCTATGTTGATTTATCATCAGACTGACTTCCCTTCTGATTTGCAAAATGGCTAGTAGCTCCAACTGGAGCCATGTTTAATTCCTTGACCATATTCAGCTGATGTGAAAATTCCTCCTCCCATCAAAAACTAGTCTTTCCTTGAGTTTGATGTTCAGTTTAGTAAAAAGGGCCCCCAAATTAGTAGTAGCCCCCAGAGAAATGCGTTTCATTGACCGGATAAAATGTGGGTTCCTCAGTCAATATTAGTAAAGGGAGATGAGATCATCATGGTTAACTTAGAATAATCAGCTTCCCCTGGGTCACGGGGCTGCATGATTCAAGTTTCTGAAACAAAATGAGGGTTCTGTTAAGAACTGAAAATAAGATATCCACTAGAATACTTTTGGAAGAATTTTATAAAATACAGTGTTTCCTTGATTTCAGGAGAGACTTTTTTTCTCAGATTTTAATATCTCTAAAGTTAGGATGTATCTTACATTCAATGTCATATTAAGGTTGAATTGGCAATGATGTATTTTATCTCTTTCAGAGTGATATAGAATATAATGTTGCTTGTTAGAAACAATATACCATTATAGATCTCAGGGAACATGGCATTTTCTTTATATTAAAAAGGACTAGGTCTTCATATCCAGGGTATAGCTAGTCCTTGTGTTTCTGGAATTACTAAATAAATTAATTTAGTAATGCATGTGAAGAAATGGTCTTGTTAATCACAATTAATAAATGTATTTGAACTTTGCCTACTTAGTATCTTTTTTACCACCACTTTAGTCTGAGATCTCTCAGACAGATTATTTCAGTAGTCTCCTAACATCTTTCTGTACGCTTTACTGGTCCCCTTCAAACTATTTACCACATGGCAGTCACATGAATCTTTGGAAAGTTTAAATCTGCAATTCTCCCTCTGATTATGATAGAACAGCTTCTGTCAGACTGACATGCAGATAAAAATGACAAAAATAATAAACATAGTATTGAAAACAACCTTTGAAACTAGAGAGCTACCAAAAGCAGGAAGAAGATGGAAAGGCATTGATCTTGAAAGAAGTGACTGCACCGGATAAGATTTGAGTTTCTGCAACATGTTACCTGGGCACCCTCTCTCAAATGACTTACTTACTAGAGTGCAGGTGGTAAAAGAAGTGAGGGTGTGAGGACAAATGGGGGTGCTAGAACTCTAGCAGGAAGCCACAATCACTGGGGCTCCCGGAGTCAGATGACAGGGTGCAGGGCTGAGGCATCTGGAAAGTGAAGAGGGAAATTCCAAAAAGGAAGAACCCATAGGTGAGAAGCCTTAAAGTCTATGCATATGCTCCAACTAAATACTTGGATAACCCTAGACTGGGTCTTCGTGGAGGAACTCAGGGAACCTGGTGGAAAGCAACCTGTAGGGCAGACCATGTGGAGAGTCCAGCGAGCTTAGCCGCCTGCTAGTCAAATCAACAGCCACGAGAACAAGAGCAACATTCTTCAGAGGAAGATAAAAGACTGTAGAGTCTCCACAATATATTATCCACATGGTCCAGAATAAAATAATAGAATAGTAGTCATGTAATCAGAAAATGTGTAGCTCAGAGGTGAGAGAAAAAGCAGTCAGTAGAAACCAAAGTTGTGAGGCCACAGATGTTGAAAACAGAATTCTAGAACAGAAAAGTACAACCTATGAAATAAAAGGGTCACTAGCTGGACTCAAGAAAAAATATGATATGATAGAAGAAAAGACTAACTTGAAGACAGTTCAATAGAAATTATTCAATCTGAAAAGGACATATATTTATTGGAAAAAAAAAAGTCTCGGGGATTGGGGAGAAAATAACCAGCAATATAAGTAATTGGAGAAGAGAAGAATTTAGATCGTAGTATTTGAAGAAATAATGGGAAATGTTTCCCAAATTTCATTTATACTCACACACACACACACGCGCACACACACACACACACACACACACTTAAGAGTTCAAGAGTCTCAGGCACCTGGGTGGCTTAGTCAGTTAAGCGTCTGCCTTTGGCTCAGGTCATGATCCTGGGATTGGTCCTGGGATTGAGTTCCACATCAGGCTCCTTGCTCAGTGGGGAGTCTGCTTCTCCCTCTCCCTCTCCCCCTCCCCTCTGCTCATGCGCTCTTTCTCTCTCACTCTCTCTCTCTCTCTCAAAATAAAATCTTTAAAAAACGTTCAAGAGTCTCAGTAAATCTCATGCAAGATAAATACAACAAAAACCACACTTAGGCATGTCATAGTCAAACTAATGAAAATCAAAGATATAGAGAAATATCAGGAAAATAGCCAGAGAAAAGCAATATAATACATACAGGAGGAAAAAAAATGATATAACTTAGAGCTAACTTAGAAACAATAGAAGTCAACAAATAAGGTAAAAGGTAAAAAGAAAAAACAAAACAAAAAATACCTGTCAAACCAGAATTTTATATACAATGGTAATGTCCTTCATAAACATAGGCAAGATAAAGGTGCTTTCAGAAGGAAAACTCTCAGGGAATTAGTCCCCCAGTAGAGGTGTGCTACAAGAAAAGCATAGGGAAGTTCCTCAGAATGGAAAGATAGATCTACAAAAAGGATTAAAAATGACAAATACATTATAAATATAAAAGCCCATATATAGGGGTGCCTCAGTGGCTCATTCAGTTGAGTGACTGATTCTTGGTTTCTGCTCAGGTCATGATCTCAGGGTCCTGGGATCAAGCCCCACATCAGGCTCCGAGCTCAGCAGAGTCGGCTTGAGATTCTCTCTCCCTCTGCCCCTCCCCACCCCTCAAATAAATACGCGAATGTTCTTAAAAAGCCCATATATAATTTTTCTGTTATTTTAGTTATATAGTTATTTTTCCCTTCTCATAATTTCTTTAATCAAATAACCAAAGTTAGTATCACCAATATTAAGAGAAACCATTCCCATGTATCTCCTGGCATGCTACACAGAAAAGGAAGCATCGCTACTGTGGCATTCCTGCCAAAAATGTATTATTACCTGAGTCTAAGCATGAGCAAGCCTCAGATGAACTCAAATAGAGGGACATTCTACAGAATAACTAGTCTGTGCTTTTCAAAAACATCAAGGTAAAAAACAAAAAGAACCCATGGAAAGTATGAGGAGCTTTTCCAGATTGAGGGGGAATGAAAAGATGCTGCAAATGAATGCAATATATGAGCCTTGATTGGATCATGGATTGAAAAAAAATTCTCTAAAGAATATTATTGGAACTGATTGAATATAAACTGTTGAGAGGATAATAGTATTTCATGAATACTAAATATCTTCTTTTTGATTTTTCAGAAGTAATAAATCCAATCATGTCTTCCTTTAATATGAAATTCTCTTAAGGCTACGGTTGATTAAAAAAAAATCCAGTGTCATTTACATGATCTAAATGGCTCTGTGTGTTCTGTCTTCTGACTACCTAGTCCCTTTCTTATCAGCATCTTGTACGTAGTTCCAAGCACACAAACAGGCCTCATGTGCGCTCTCTCTCCCATCGTTATCTGTCTTTTCTTTCTCAATGATTCTGATGTCTCAGTTGTTCTTTTTTGCTTAGGGCCTTTGTGTCTATCTGGGCCCACTTGAAAATTTCACTACCTAACCCCAACTAACTCTTAAGAATTCACCTTAAAAACCACTTCCACAGAAAAATCTTTCCTTTTCCTCTCATACACTATCCTATCTTCTTTGTAAAATGTAGCATAACTGTAAGCAAATTATCTACTGTGTTATTAGGTGTGTACCAATCCTTTTCACTAGACTGTGAGTTTCATTAGGGTCAGGAGGCACAGAGATGGTGCTCAATAACATTTTTTTAAATGAGTATACAAGAAACAATGTTAAGTATGGAAAGGGATAAGGATAGGTGAGTGTTGTTAGAGTACAGAGTTGAAGAGGCCCTTAAATTTCTGTTGTGCTCCTAATTTCTTTCTGATGAAAGTGGTTACAAGTGTTGACACTTAAGAAAAATTGCTCTCATTTTGCATCATGTGATTATGCTTCACTAGCCTCAGCTTATTGACCAATGGATCACTCTAACAAAAGGCATGGACCTAGAGGTTAGAAAAAAATGGAAAGTTTCTAATTTTTGAGATGACCCTGAATGTGAATGCTGTATATTACTTCTATACGGGGTTCTATATTGAATGGTGATTGATTGAGCTAATAAGTTTCTTACTTGGGTAGGAGTTCAAATTTCAGACAGATAGAGATATAGAAATCATTTTTAAAGAATGGTAGTAATTGTAGAAGATGATACAGAAAAGAAAAGAAAATTAAAGTAGATAGACTAGCAGAGCACTGAGAACATCAGTCCTGAGAATGGTAGTCTCCAGAATAAAGGAAGCAGATGTCTTTTCTGATGGGTGACAGGATGGCACCACCGTGGGATTCTTGGTCCTTCCTATTGTTTATCAAAAGGCAAGGATGCATCCTACTGTTCTACTTAAGACCTAGCTGTGTGGCTTCTTGACATGGTTTCTTTTGTTCCTTTATTTCATGTCTATTCTTATAACCAACTATTTCTACCTTGGGTAATTTGATTGTGTGCCTCTCTGACTTCTGACACATCTTTTCTGTCCTTCTGACAGATCTTTTCAGAGAGAAAAACAAAGATTGTAAACTGTATTCTAAATCACTGCCTAAATTCAGGCAGGGAGTGCAAAGATAATCTTAAATCAGGGTACTTGGCTATAATCCTATTGCAAGGTTTTATTATTTATTTGGGGGTAAGATTTTCTTTTTTTCCTTTTTATTAACATATAATGTATTATTTGTTTCAGGGGTACAGGTCTGTGATTCATCAGTCTTGCATAATTCACAGTGCTCACCATAGTACCTACTGTCCCCAGTGTCCATCCCCCAGCCACTCCATCCCTCCCAGCCCCCTCCACTCCAGCAACCCTCAGTTTGTTTCCTGAGATTAAGAGTCTCTTATGGTTTGTCTCCCTCTCTGGTTTCATCTTGTTTCATTTTTCCCTCCCTTCCCCTATGATCCTCTGTCTTGTTTCTCAAATTCCACATATCAGTGAGATCATATGATAATTGTCTTTCTCTGATTGACTTATTTTGCTTAGCATAATACTGGGGACAGGATTTTCTTAAATGAAAATAACTTTTGCTCATAAATAGTAAAAAATGTATATTAATTTCTATGTGTATCATTAGTATTTTCTGTATTGCTGAGTTTACTAAGTATCTAGACTTACATGATTCACCTGCACAATATTATAAATAGAATTGTATATACTCAATAGATTATCAAAGACATTAGATAACTTGCCTAACTAGTTGCCCTATAATGAAATTCATATTATAGTAAGTTAAATAGAATATTGAATCATGAAAATTCACACAGACATGCATACAGACATACCCTCTCACGCAGTACATGTTATATGTTAGACTGAGAGATTGTGTTAAATTCACTCAGGAAATAGAACCTAATTACTACATCTCAGAATGATGTCAAGCAAGCAAATAGTTAACATATTAGTAAATTTATGTTTGTGGGAAGAGTGGGTTCTAAAAGTCTCATGGTTTCAAAGAATCAGACTGAAAGGTCTATACTGAAAGTATCATAGTGAACACTGGTAAAAGAGATATCACATCAATGATAATAATTCATACTATTTTCTATTTTATTTTTAAGTGCCCTGCATACAATGTCTGTAATAAAAAAAATTGTTTCTGGAAACAAAACAAGCAAGAGAGTGTATTTTGAAATTCTAAGAATAATAACACCTACATTTTACTGAACACTCACATTGAATTTTTTGTTTTCACAACAAACTACAAGTTAGTATTAATGTTCAAATACCCTACAAAGTCCAATAGCTAGAAATATCAATAGCTGGGATTAAAACTAAGTAGTCTAATTTAGAAACACTTGTATTTTCCATAACTCTGTATTGTCACTAAACAGTGTTAAGTTCTGAGGGTTCTAGAGGTGAGGGGGTGGGGGGATGGGTTAGCCTGGTGATGGGTATTAAAGAGGGCATGTACTGCATGGAGCACTGGGTGTTATGCACAAACAATGAATCATGGAACACTACATCAAAAACTAATGATGTATGGTGATTAACATAACATAATAAAAAACACAAAAAGGAAAAGAGAAAAGGACATTTTTCAGCAGTGGGAGAAAATGTGATTTGGGGATATTTTTCAAAACATGGAAACCATGGAGTAGATTTTTATAACTATTTTTAAAGGGTTTATTAAACATGTGGTAATACACACAATGCCTACCTAGTTCAGGGCACACAGTAAGCACTTAATATCTGAGTAATCAGATCAGCTCACAAATATATATTGTTTGGCAGGGGTGCCTGGATGACTCAGTCGTTTAAGCATCTGCCATGGGCTCAGGTCATGATCCCCGGGTCCTGGGGTTGAGCCCCAGGTCGACACCCCTCCCCCCACCTCAGGCTCCCTGCTCACCAGAGAGTCTGTTTCTCCCTCTGCCCCTCCACGTTCTTATTCTTTCTCTCTCCCAAATAAATAAATAAAAATCTTTTTAAAAAACATATTGATTGGCTAATATGTGTTAAAGATTTCAGTGCAGAGCAAATGTATGCTATTAGTATTATTATTATCTGATCCAATCTTCCTCATAGCAGCCATACTGAAGTTTTTATAAATAAAAATCATGTTAAACAATCATGAGAGACGCTAAAGAAGACCTAAATAATTGGAAAGCTATAACATCACATTGACTTGAAAAGATTCAATATTGGTTATGCCTCTGATCTTGCTTCTCAGAGAGCATAGCCTTGAGTATTTCCTCAGTCACCCTTGGATTAAAGTGGTTTGGGTAGGTTTTTTTTGTTTGTTTTTTTTTTCTGTTTTCTTAACCACACTCAGTTGTTAAACTCTACTAATTGCAAGGTGGTTGTTCTATGGTTTCTACTAATGCTCTGGGGCACAAATTGCTTTGCAGAGTAATGACAACAAAGTTCATCTTCTTTAAAGAAAAGTTCCTGGGGTCAAGGTTTGAGGTTTTTTCCAACCCCAGGAGGGCTCTAACTAGCTCTCTCTTCCTCTCTCCCCATTTCTCTCTGGAAAATTAGCTGGCCTCTACTCTAATGAATCTATCAATGTCTTATCTGCTGCTTTTCATCACAACATCCACTGTTTTAGAAGATGCCCTAAGGCTTGAACTTCTCTTCACCCTATTGGAAATGAAGTCAGTTCTTGGGAAGGGATTTAGAGCTCTTTGTTCTACAGCCAGCTTCTCACCTTGAGTAAAATCTCTGAGCCATGATTCCGGAGGTGAGGATAGGGGGTAATGCCATTCTCTTCCCTGTGTGACATTCTCTCTTCAGGAGCTGAGTGCTGGATGGATGTGGGAACAGCACCTCCAGGTTCTTCAGCTTGCCTCTCTTGGTTTTGAAATGCCCACCCCATGAGATGGGGCACGGATGATTGGGCCTCGTATCCTCAGCAGATCTGAGGCAGAACAGCCGTCTAACAAGTGGGGACTGGATGGAAGAAAGTACTCTCTGCCTCTTCAGCCAGAATATAGCCTCAGTAACCTGCAAGCAGGTCATTCTGTCCCTCCTGGGAAGATCACCTTCTGCATGGGAGCCTAGGGAAGAGAAATCCAACCCTGTGTTCTTGGCCTTCCCAGTCCAAGTGGAGCTTATGTCTTGCTAGCTGGGAAGGGGGAGGAAGGGTTTGGGTCTTGGTTCAAATGTCACAGCTTCTGGCAGTTCTTACCAAGTTTTAGTAGATTTTCTTGAACAAATCCTTCTTCACTTGCTGTAAAAACCATACTGCCATTTCCAAAGACTTTAAAAAGACTTTCCAAAGACTTTAAAAATGATTGTTTAAACAATTTTCACCGGTAGAGCTGGGAGTGGGTTTGTGGAATCCCTCACGCTGCCAAGTCAGAATTGGAACTCCCCGAGTTCTTGTTGCTGGTTTGTCAGTCATAAAAGCAAACTCTCCTTCTCTGTTGTCTAGCCTCTCACATATGCTCATAGTGAATATATTTTGCAGTATGCCTGCTCTCTTTTTCACTGCCTCTGTGAAAATGTGGTTGAGGTGTTACTGTGAACTTTGCTTCATCCTCCACACACATATGCCCATCCATCTGTAAGTACTGCAAAGCACTACTACGTCGTTCTTCATACACAGATGCCATTAACCACTCCTTTCCGACTCTGAAGACACTGGTTTAGAATGGCTTCCAAGCAAATTGTATGTGGGTCATAGTTATTTTCTTTCAGCATGCATTTAAGTTATAATAAATGGTATGGCTTTAAAGAAAAATATATTGTTATTAAAAACAAACACTAAAACTAGTCCTCTCTGTCTACCTTCCCCTACCTTCTAATCAGTGAAAGAAAAGAAAAAGGAAGGGGGAAAAATACCCATGCCTTTAGGAGTCATAGATGAATACTTGAAGGTAATGTTTAGTCAGGGCTATCTGTGATATATACTTCTTGGTGTTCATCATGACAGTTTTGGTAAAGACAAAGTCTAGAAGTACCCAGTAGTAATCCCCTGACATAATCTGGAACAATGTGGTGTAAAAGACAAGGCCCCTACTCAGGACTATCTAAAATCTTGACACAGAATAAGTGAACTCTAAACCTCTCAGTGCTCTGTTTATATGCTCTGTATTTTTGTTGACTTGGAGTTCTTTCCCTGGGATGGGGTCTTTGGGGTGTGATTACTAAAGTAGTGTCTACACCCTATCATGCCTACTATCTTTCACATGATAAGGTGAGCCTACTACAGAAGAAAGTGGAGTAGGTAGAAAAACCTTTTTAAATTAACAATTAGAGGGGCGCCTGGGTGGCTCAGATGGTTAAGCGTCTGCCTTCAGCTCGGTCATGATCCCAGGGTCCTGGGATCGAGCCCCACATCGGGCTCCTGGCTCAGCCGGGAGTCTGCTCCTCCTTCTCCCTCTGCCTCTCCCACTGCTCAAGCTCTCTCTCTCTCTGTATCTCTGTGTCTCAAATGAATAAATAAAATCTTTAAAAAAATAAATTAATTAACAATTAGAGGTATATATGTATAAATGTGCATGTATGTGTGTGTATAGTTTCCTATTTTACATAGATTTTATAGATCATAATTATCAATAAAAAGGTAAGAGAAGGTAGATAAAGTTCTTGCTGTAATCTTTTTAAAGATTCTAGCACTAATTATGCTCTGGCCATTTCATAGCCCAAATGTTTTGTCTCCTTTTTTCTGTGCTCTTCCTTCCCCTCCCCCTCTCTACGTTCTCCAGCAGCTGCATCCCGCTCATTTTCCTCCACTTTTACTGTAATAATGTCTTATGAAGACAAATGGTCTGGACTAATACAGGCTTTAGCACTACATGCCACATCTAATTTGAGATGTGTGCTGTGGTTACTGGTGTGGGAACACGGAAGAGAATGTGGACTGAATTAATCACCAAAGCATACTAGACAATAAACCAAACGAAGCAGTATTTTCCTCTTATGGTTTAAAAAAGTGTACTGAATTCGATGAAATAGGAACCTTTCCTTAAATGTTGTATTTATTGGGAGGAAATGAGTGTGCCTAGTGGCTATGCTTCTCGGCTCTGGTGGACTGGTTCCCTAAATTCAAATTCCAGCTTTGCTATTTATAAGCTGTTTAAACCTAGGGGAGTTATTTCCTGTGTTCATAACTATTTTCTCAATGGTTAAAATGGGGTAAGTAGCATCTACCTCAAAAGATCATTGTATGGATTAAATAAATTAATTCATGTGAAAGTGCCTAGAACAATGCCTGAGACATACTGAATACTCAATAAACATTAGCCATTAATATAGTCATTCAATATGTTGAAGGTTGTATAAATTATCATTGCCTTTCATTCATAAATATCTTTTCCATTTCATTAATTGTATTTGTTCACAGAGCATTTTCCAGTGTCTTTTTATATTTTTTAAGTGCACAGATCCTATTTAGGTATAGTTCTTGCATCTAAATAAAGCAGAGAAATTACTTCCAGTCTCTGTATCAAAAATCTGTTTCTACAGTTAAAAACTCTGCCGGCTTTTTTTTTTTTTTTAATTGTGCTCACTGCCTGTGCCAAGTGTAGGGCATTCAAATTTTTGTTGAATGTATAAATGACTCCATGATGTGATTAATAATTAAATTGCAAAATCAATTTCCCATTTTCTTTTTTTGAACTTTGGCTTCACATTTCTTAAACACGTTTCTTATCTAACTAGATTATAACTCCTTAAAAAAGGGGGCTCTGTTTTATATTTCCTCATCTTACCTGCAAAATCTATTGATAATGGAAATAGAATATATATATGCAACAATATATCTGAAGTTCTACAACACTTATCAGTGACAAAACCAGGCCTCACGGCATCAATGGAATTGGTGTTCCTTGGAAACTTCATCTAGATTGGTTCTGCTTTTCTTTCCTTTTTTTTTTTTTTTTTTTTAAGAGAGGGGGATGGATGGTCATTGGGAGAGGTAGAGAGGAAATCTTAAGCAGGCTTCATGCCCAGGGCAGAGCCCAACGTGGACTCGACGCAGGGCTTGACACAGGGCTTGATCTCACAACCCTGAAATCATAACCTGAGCTGAAATCGAGTCAGATTTTTAACTGACTGAGCCACCCACGCACCCTCTTTCCTGTTTCTTAAGGTACATGTAAAAAACTTGCAGTCCTCTGGTTTGGCCTTGATGCAAAAATGGCATTCTTGGGAGGGTTTTGCTGAAACAGAAGACTCAGGTTGTATTTCTGTGACAGTGAAAGAGATTTGTTCATATCAGATTTTGCTTTTGAGGCATGGATGCATGGGAGTGTTCATTATTGTAGTTTCAGGCCTCAGTTAATAGAGCACAAGGCAAGAACTCTGTTTTTAAACATTTTAGATTAATTATTGGTGGTCTGAAAAAATGTGGACTTTCAGCCAGAAATATAGCAAAGAACAAACACAGTCCAATGAGTCAATAAAGAAATATTAAAATGATTAAGTATGATAGCTATAGCATTACCTCCAGGAGCTAGGTTTGGATAGACTTCATTGATTTTTCTTGCAATCTTGTCCAAATTGCCTTTACTCTCTGTACTTTCTTGCAATGACTTGCTAATATTTTGAATTCCACTTTGCAGAGATCCTTATTTGCCTGAGTTTGAGATCTGTACATAGCAAAACATTTTGCAAATGAAAGGAAAGACTGCTTAAAATTTTATTAGCTGGAGCTGAATTCACTGGATCACAGCTATGATAATATATTCTTCCCAGCAAAACAATAGTTTTTTTTTTTTTTTTCTTTAATCCAAGAGGATTGAGATGTTTATTTGGGCACCCTCATTTGGTTGGCATGCAAGACAAGAAGGCCTTACATTTCTAATAATAAAAGTTGTGGATATCCTGTCTTATGGAGACAAGTACTTGGGCTTCATATAGGAAGCGATAATTCCAAAGAAATTCAAGTAAATTAAATATCTGAGAACCTTCTATATGCCAAACATTCTATATTTCACATATACTGTCTTATTCAATTCTAACAATACTCTGTGGTAGGAAGTATTATGTTCCTGATTTTAAAAATATGGACCTAGGGTTCAGGGTAAATAACTAGTCCACAGTAATGAAACTAATAAGTAGCAACAGGATTTTAATTCAGATATTTTGACTTTTTCTAGTTCATTACCTTGCTTCTACACTTAGTGCTCTATGTAGTAAAATGTCATATTTATTTTTACAGACTAATTCAATTTCCCCCTCAGAGTATACAGAATCTAATTAGTTACAATGATTTAATATTATAATTGCATTTTTCAAATCCACACTGTACTTGAGCAATCCTAATAAAAAGTCCATAATATATTTGATCAATAAGATATTTTATGAAAGGTGATATGGATGTGAAATCAAATGCCTTATGTATAATTTGCATATTCTGAGTGATCATTTGACCCTGAAATCCTCAGCAGCAGCAAGTTGACCCATATGTCACCAAATAAATAATTTGATGTTTGGAATTTGGAATTTGACTTGTGATAATGCCTGGGATTTGAGCTTTGATCCATTGTCATTAGATATTAATGATCTGTATCCAGGTAATAATAAAGTTTATGTTAGCTTTTATTGGGATTTTGTTTACAAGGATGGACAATCACTAAACCTCTTTAGGTTCGCAAAGAGAATGTCTTAAATGAATTGCTTTAAAGATATGAAGTTGAATTCATATTATGTAGTGAATGAGAATGAACTGCATAGAATTTTCTGTTATTTTCTTTTTCACACAGTCTTTTTTCTTTAGTCTTCTACCTGGGTATCAGAATTTGTCTGAGGCTTATAAGTAGATAGCCATATATTAAAAGGGCACTATATAAAATATAAACCAGGTTATCTAAAAATAAACCAGTCTTGTATGTGACACTTGGATATACACTGGTGAGACCTAACAAATTCACACAAAAATTCATACAAAAGCCTGTTCTAAAATAAGAGTACCCATAATCACTTCTAATTTATTCCATTAGGACTTAAACCATATGGTCCATGTTTATGAGTCAAAACTGAATATTCCTCCCATTCTCTGTTCAGAATACGATGCAGGGGAAAGTATCTGTATGCAACACTGAGCAGTTTTAAAATTCAGTGGTCATGCTTAAAATGCACTATAAAGGTCACTGCTTGAAAAGGAATAAATGTTGTATCCCAAGGTATCCCTTCTTTGTTATCTCCTGAAAAGCTCTTGGATGCAATATCACTGTAAGATTTATAGAATACGTAACACCATCTTCCAAAGGGCAAAATTCATTCTGCTCAAGTATTCAAGGTTTAATGACTTTCCTTTGGAAATTTTGGTTGCAGAGAGAGGCCGATGAGTAATTTGAAATGATCTAGAGAGATTTCAAAAATTCCACTGTGCATTCTACAAAACACAAACACTTTATATAGAAATAATTTAATCAAGTACATCTAATTAGGCATTATATATTGAAGCTTTGCATCAGTGATTGGAGTTGTATCAGTGGACCAAGTCCTTTTACTGAGTTCGATAGTCTAAGTTCTTGACTAAAGATAAATGCTTTCTTTGCAGCCAAATGATACTTCACCTTGCAAATTTCCTCTCCTTTTAAATGTTAATTCCATCATGAAGGCAGAGACTGTTGTTCATAAATACTATAAACATCTACCCTTTGCTTTGTTCAATCTCAGTGGTTATTCTCATGCAGTTAGCATCTCATCTTGTGTCTGTAATTACTGGCAATGACAACATAAAATTTTAAATATTACAATTTAGGAAAATAAACACTGGAATGGCTTAGTGACTTCTTTGCATAGTCCACCCCCCAGTGTGTTTCTGAGAAGACAC
Source organism: Neomonachus schauinslandi (assembly GCF_002201575.2). NCBI lineage: Eukaryota > Metazoa > Chordata > Mammalia > Carnivora > Phocidae > Neomonachus > Neomonachus schauinslandi. The sequence goes on along the minus strand of NC_058413.1, from coordinate 70,203,725 downwards.
AAGTCATAGTTCAATAAATGAACAAGTTTATTGAAATTAATATTTCAATAAATATTTACTGAAATGCCTTTGTGTGCCATGCTCTTTGTTGGGTGCTTTTACTGATGATTCAGCTCAGCTCCATTGAATCAAGAAGTGTCTCTCTCTCTCAGTTCTGTCTCCCTTGCCTCTCTCTTCATAGATACGTAATATGTAGCTTAAGAACTCCAGAAATATGTTTTGGAAGTTTTAAAGGAGAGCCTTATTTAAAAAAAAAAAAAAAAGATCTTGATTATTGGAAAAGGAAGAATAGAATATGCTATTTTCCTAATATTATGGATATTATATATTTTTAACCTACAAAACTCCTTTGGACTGAACACTTGTGGCAATAAACAATGAAACAGCAACATTGTAGAGAAGGGAGAGTGTGATCCAGAAGCAAACCAATCAAAGTAGCACTTGCTAAGTAGAAGAAGGAACACAAAAGGAAATCACTGTTTACACTGAGCAGGTGCTGGGTAGATGCTGAGATATCTATAAAAGAATGAAAAAAGGAAGAAAATGGGATTCATGCTCTGCTGTTCTTAGAGTGAATGCTACAGCTAACTATTGACCTAAAACAACAATGCCAACCCCACTGCGCATGGCATATCGGGCCCAAGGCTAAAGTCACAAATACAGTACTGACTCTGTCTGGGAACTTTAAAACCCAAGAAGGTCATGGTAAAGTCAGCCTGTTCTTTTTCCTGACAGCCAGTGCAGAGAGCAGGGTACAAACTTCATTTGTTCATAGCTGTGGAATTCACTGAATGTTTCTACGTAGAACAGTTGCCCGTGATGGAGATGATCACCTAGAAGCTCTCAAAAGAGGAATTACAGAACTCAGGCTGGTTAGTTCATGAAAGCAAGAGCTCCTAGACTGTGACCAAATAGATCCTACAAAGTACATGTTACTCTAATGGGGTTGGGAGAGATATCAAATTCATGTTATTCCAACTACGTAGTTGGCCAGTGGGACTGGGTCACTGCCAAGTAGTAATTCACATTTGTGAGATTGGTGTACTGTCCTACCATAAATCATCCAGCAAGATAGGTGCTTAGCCTTCACTTGTCTTTTCACCAACTGGAAAGTGTCTGGATTTTTGGAGGAGGTAAGTGGGAGGTAGAAAACTCAGAGAAGTTTCTTAGGATTCCAACTTTGTTCAAAGTTTTTTTCGCAATAGCAACACTAATGAATTATAATAGCAAACATATACATAGAGTGTCCTATGTACCAAGCACTCTTCTTTTTTTTTTTTATAAAGATTTTATTTATTTATTCATAAGAGTGTGCCAGGCACTCTTCTAAGAACCTTACGAATAGTAACTACTTTCATTCTCGTAACAACCCTATGAGGTAGATACAAATGAGGGAACTAGTAATCAGTAGAGATAGGATTTGAACCTGTTGAGTTTGGCTCCAAATTTTGTGCTCTTAAACATCTCTACTGACATTCTAGGAATAGGAATAGACAAGTCACAGTAATATAGGTACGTTAGTTAGGAATCTTGATGGCAAACAAGATAAAGAGACTGGCTAAGAGAAAGTCTAGGGTCTGAAAGGGTAACCGCACAATGAACAGAAGACTGGGGTGCAGAAGAACTCAGGAGGGACAAAAATTAGGAAGGAATACAATAATTTCAGAGCCATTACCTCTGAGATGATTGACCAACTTTTAATACTGAATTTGCAGCCCGGTAAAAGATTTGAAGTCTCAGAATTGGCAGAGTTCAGACCATGTGCCTGCCCACAGCTTAATGTGTCTGGGAGAGGGACATCTCTCTCCTTTTCTCCCATACTCAGAAGGTGATTCTGGAATGATGTCTCTCCTAACACTGATGAGACAAAGGGCTTTCTCAAAAAGAAATAAAGATTGTTATTAGCAAGGGGAGTGGATATTGGGCAGCCAATATAATCCAAATGTTCTTCACAATGGACAAGTCCATATGCATGTAATTGTAATCTTGTTAAGTGCTAGGCACAAAGTTGGATGATGTAAGGAGCAGCTCAGCATGGTGTGATTGTGGAAAAAGAACAAGTTTCCAGTCAGACACACTCAGTGGATGAGCTATTTAATCTTTCTGACCTTGGTTGCCTCAGTTATAAAATAGTGTTAGTAATTATCTATTGCACAGAGTTGTTGTGGAGATTAAATGAAGTAACATGCAAAGCATCTTTGTTAGTATGCTCTCAGTAATTGTTCAATTTCTGAGTCCTTGTATGCTAGTAGAATTTAATAAAAATGGCTACCTTTTATTGGATGCTGTTTATACTGTCTACTAAGCTTTTAAAGTACTGTTTCTTCCTTTAACCTTACAAATATCCTGTGAAGATGGGTTCTATCATACTCATTTATAGATGGAAAAACTAAAGCTGAAAGAAGTCAGCTGATTTCTCCAGTGTCATCTTGCTTGTAAGTGGTAGTGGTAAAATACAAACCTAGATCTATTCCTAAAATCATTTTTCTTAAACCCCCCAAAACACCATATTTGATGTAAAAAAAGAGACTATAATATTATAGCACAAGGATGATGTTGATATTTTACTATTTATTTGCTGTTTCCAAAATGCCCCAAAACTCATTATTTTACTTGAAATAGTATTCATAGTTTACTAAAATTAGTGAAATGTAAGAACTTAATAAATTTTATTTTTAATTTTTTTAATTTTTTATTTTTTAAAGATTTATTTATTTGAGAGAGCGAGAATGAGAGAGAGAGAGAGTACATGATGGGGGGAGGGTTAGAGGGAGAAGCAGGCTCCTCACCGAGCAGGGAGCTCGACGCGGGACTTGATCCAGGGACTCCAGGATCATGATCTGAGCCGAAGGCAGTCGCTCAACCAACTGAGCCACCCCGGCGCCCCAAAACACTTAATAAATTTTAAATACAAACCTATAAACACAAAAATTATATTAAAACAATTTCTAATAATACAAGCATGTTATATTCTAAAATAAATTATTTTAAAAAAGCTATTTTTTAAGAATAACAACACAAAAATAAAATAAATTATAAAGAATTGAAAATGGAATATTGTCATTAAATCTTTCTTAACAAAGAATAATTGTTTCAGAGTTGAGATATGAATATATTTTGGGCAAATTTTTCAGCTGCTGAAAAAACTCTAATTTTAAACTAATTTGGTAAATTGAGCTATAAACCAACTTCAAATATTTTCCTCTGACTCAAATTAATAAGCCTTGGTGTTACAGAATTTTCGAATGCAAATACAGTAAAGCACGGAGATTCACCAGACATCCCCACTTCCATTTCCAAGGCCACTCCTTACTTTTAATAGAGAAAGAAGGGTTTTGCCCCAGTGTCAGAGAATGTTCTCCAGGATCTTTCCTCAGAAGTCCTGGTCATTTTCTTTGCTCCCACACTAAGGGCATCTCTACAGCTGATGCTGAACTTTTTATCAATCCCCATTGTCATGGCCCCTTCTCAGAGCTAGAGGCATTTTAGGTGAGGAGAACGATGGAGGCAGTGTTTAGCCCAGAAGAGCCATAATGGATGCCTGGGTCAGATCTGAGGGTCCTCTCCTGTCCTTCCTGAACAGCAGTAGAAGCTGTGACACAAAACTGTCTTTTCAGTTGAGACACCAAGGACATGCCTTATCTCTCTGGAAGGATCGGATCTCCATTCCTGGTTGGTTGCTGAAGTATCGGTATATCACCAAAAATAATGCTATATTCTGCATTTAAAAATATGTACTATAGGGGTGCCTGGGTAGCTCAGTCCGTTAAGCCTCCCACTCTTGATTCTGATTCAGGTCATGATCTCAGGGTTGTGAGATCAGCCCCCGGATCGAGGCTTGTGCTCAGGCTGAGTCCGCTAGTCCCTCTCCCTCTGCTCTTTCCCCACCCTTGCTCATGTTCTCTCTCTCTCTCAAATAAATATTTTTTTATTATGTTAATCACCATACATTACATAATTAGTTTTTGATGTAGTGTTCCATGATTCATTGTTTGTGCATAACACCCAGTGCTCCATGCAGAACGTGCCCTCTTTAATACCCATCAACAGGCTAACCCAACCCCCAACCCCCCGCCCATACAGAAACCCCTAGTTTGTTTCTCAGAGTCCCTAGTCTCCCATGGTTCATCTCCCCCTCCGATTTCCCCCCCTTCATTCTTCCCCCCCGCTATCTTCTTCTTCTTCTTTTTATTGTTATTTTAATCACCATACATTACATCATTAGTTTTTGATGTAGTGTTCCATGATTCACTGTTTGTGCATGACACGCAGTGCTCCATGCAGAACATGCCCTCTTTAATACCCATCAACAGGCTAACCCAACCACCAACCCCCCGCCCCTACAAAATCCCCCGGTTTGTTTCTCAGAGTCCATAGTCTCTCATGGTTCATCTCCCCCTCCGATTTCCCCCCCTTCATTCTTCGCTTCCTGCTATCTTCTTCTTCTTTTTTTTTTTTTTATAACATATACTGTATTATTTGTTTCAGAGGTACAGGTCTGTGATTCAACAGTCTTACACAATTCACAGCGCTCACCATAGCACATACCCTCCCCAATGTCTTATCACTCAGCCACCTCATCCCTCCCATGCCCCACCACTCCAGCAAACCTCAGTTTGTTTCCTGAGATTAAGAATTCCTCATATCAGTGAGTTATATGATACATGTCTTTCTCCAATTGACTTATTTCGCTCAGCATAATACACTCCAGTTCCATCCACGTCATTGCAAATGGCAAAATCTCATTCCTTTGATGGCTGCATAATATTCCATTGTATATATATACCACCTCTTCTTTATCCTTCATCTGTCGATGGACATCTTGGTTCTTTCCACAGTTTGGCTGTTGTGGACATTGTTGCGATCGGGGTGCACATACCGCTTCGGATCCCTACATTTGTATCTTTGGGGTAAATACCCAGTAGTGCAATTGCTGGATCGTATGGTAGCTCTATTGCCAACTTTTTGAGGAACCACCATACTGTTTTCCAGAGTGGCTGCACCAGCTTGCATTGCCACCAACAGGGTAGGAGGGTTACCCTTTCTCCGCATCCCTGCCAACATCTGTCGTTTCCTGCCTTGTTAATTTTAGTGATTCTGAATGGTATCTCATTGAGGTTTTTATTTTTTTTTTAATTTTTATTGTTATGTTAATCACCATACATTACATCATTTGTTTTTGATGTGTTCCCTGATTCATTGTTTGTGTATAACACCCAGTGTTCCATGCAGAACATGCCCTCTTTAATACCCATCACCAGGCTAACCCATCCTCCCACTCCCCTCCCCTCTAGAATCCTCAGTGTGTTTTTCAGAGTCCATTGTCTCTCATGGTTCGTCTCCCCCTCTGATCCCCCCCTTCATTCTTCCCCTCCTGCTATCTTCTTCTTCTTTTTTTTGTTTTTAACATATATTGTATTATTTGTTTCAGAGGTACAGGTCTGTGATTCAACAGTCTTGCACAATTCACAGTACTCACCATAGCACATATGCTCCCCAATGTCTATCACCCAGCCACCCCATCCCTCCCACCCCCCACCACTCCAGCAACCCTCAGTTTATTTCCTAAGATTAAGAATTCCTCATAACACTCAGGTCATATGATATATGTCTTTCTCTGATTGACTTATTTTGCTCAGCATAACAACCTCCAGTTCCATCCACGTCATTGCAAATAGCAAGATCTCATTCCTTTTGATGGCTGCATAATATTCCATTGTATATATATACTGCATCTTATTTATCCATTCATCTGTCAATGGACGTCTTGGCTCTTTCCACATTTTGGCTATTGTGGACACTGCTGCTATAAACATTGGGGTGCACGTACCACTTTGGATCACTACATTTGTATGTTTGGGGTAAATACCCAGTAGTGCAATGGCTGGATCGGTAGGTAGCTCTATTTTCAACTTTTTGAGGAACCTCCATACTGTTTTCCAGAGTGACTCCACCAGCTTGCATTCCCATCAACAGTATAGGAGGGTTCCCCTTTCTCCGCATCCCTGCCTACATCTGTCGTTTCCTGACTTGTTAATTTTAGCCATTCTGACTTGTGTGAGGTGGTATCTCATTGAGGTTTTGATTTGGATTTCCCTGATGCCAAACGATGTTGAGCACTTTTTCATGTATCTGTTGGCCATTTGGATGTCTTCTGTGGAAAAATGTCTGATCATGTCTTCTGCCCATTTCTTGATTGGATCATTTGTTCTTTGTGTGTTGAGTTTGATAAGTTCTTTATGGATTTTAGATACTAGCCCTTTATCTGATATGTCATTTGCAAATATCTTCTCCTGTTCTGTTGGTTGTCTTAGGGTTTTGTTGACCGTTTCTTTTGCTGTGCAAAAGCATTTTACCTTGATGAAGTCCTAATAGTTCATTTTTGCCCTTGCTTCCCTTGCCTTTGGTGATGGTTCTAAGAAGACGTTGCTGCGGCTGTCGAAGAGGTTGCTGCCTGTGTTCTCCTTTAGGATTTTGATGGACTCCTGTCTCACATTGAGGTCTTTCAACCATTTGGAGTCTGTTTTTGTGTGTGCTGTAAGGAAATGGTCAGTTTTATTCTTCTGCATGTGGCTGTCCAATTTTCCCAACACCATTTGTTGAAGAGACTGTCTTTTTTCCATTGGACATTCTTTCCTGCTTTGTCGAAGATGAGTTGACCATAGAGTTGAGGGTCCATTTCTCTATTCTTCCATTGATCTATGTGTCTGTTTCTGTGCCAGTACCATACTGTCTTGATGATGACAGCTTTGTAATAGAGCTTGATGTCTGGAATTGTGATACCGGCAGCTTTGCTTTTCTTTTTCAACATTCCTCTGGCTATTCGGGGTCTTTTCTGGTTCCATACAAATTTTAGGATTATTTGTTCAATTTCTTCGAAAAAAGTGGTTGGTATTTTGATGGGGATTGCATTAAATGTGTAGATTGCTCTAGGTAGCATTGACATCTTCACAATATTTGTTCTTCCAATCCATGAGCATGGAACGTTTTTCCATGTCTTTGTGTCTTCCTCAATTTCTTTCATGAGTACTTTATAGTTTTCTAAGTACAGGTTCTTTGCCTCTTTTGTTAGATTTATTCCTGAGTATCTTATGGTTTTGGGTGCAATTGTAAATGGGATCGACTCTTTAATTTCTCTTTCTTCTGTCTTGTTGGTGTATAGGGATGCCACTGATTTCTGTGCATTGATTTTATATCCTGCCACTTTACTAAATTCCTGTATGAGTTCTAGCAGTTTTGGGGTGGAATCTTTTGGGTTTTCCACATAAAGTATCATATCATCTGCAAAGAGTGAGAGTTTGACTTCTTCTTTGCTGATTTGGATGCCTTTTATTTCTTTTTATTGTCTAATTTCTGTGTCTAGGACTTCTAGTACTATGTTGAATAGCAGTGGTGATAGTGGACATCCCTGCCGTGTTCCTGACCTTAGGGGGAAAGCTGTCAGTTTTTCCCCATTGAGAATGATATTCGCTGTAGGTTTTTCATAGGTGGCTTTTATGATATTGAGGTATGTACCCTCTATCCCTATACTCTGAAGAGTTTTGATCAAGAAAGGATGCTGTACTTTGTCAAATACTTTTTCTGTATCTATTGAGAGGACGATACGGTTCTTGTTCTTTCTTTTATTAATGTGTTGTATCACATTGATTGATTTGCGGATGTTGAACCAACCTTGCAGCCCAGGGATAAATCCCACTTGGTCATGGTGAATAATCCTTTTAATGTACTGTTGGATACTATTGGCTAGAATTTTGGTGAGAATTTTTGGTGAGAATAGGTATTGATTCTTCTTGAAATGTTTGGTAGAATTCCCCTGGGAAGCCTTCTGGCCCTGGGCTTTTGTTTTTTGGGTGATTTTTGATGACTGCTTCAATTTTCTTAGTGGTTAGAGGTCTGTTCAGGTTTTCTATTTCTTCCTGGTTCAGTTTTGGTGGTTGATACATCTCTAGGAATGCATCCATTTCTTCCAGATTATCTAATTTGCTGGCATAGAGTTGCTCATAATATGTTCTTATAATTGTTTGTATTTCTTTGGTGTTGGTTGTGATCTCTCCTCTTTCATTCATGATTTTGTTGGTTTGAGTCATTTCTCTTCTCTTTTTGATAAGTCTGGCCAGCGGTTTATCAATCTTGTTAATTCTTTCAAAGAACCAGCTCCTTGTTTCGTTGATCTGTTCAACTGTTCTTTTGGTTTCTATTTCATTGATTTCTGCTCTGATCTTTATGATTTCTCTTCTCCTGCTGGGCTTAGGCTTTATTTGCTGTTCTCTCTCCAGCTCCTTTCAGTGTAGGGTTAGGTTGTGTTTTTGAGGACTTTCTTGTTTCTTGAGAAAGGGTTGTATTGCTATGTACTTTCCTCTTAGGACTGCCTTTGCTGCATCCCAAAGATTTTCAAAAGTTGTGTTTTCATTTTCATTGGTTTCCATGATTTTTTTAAAATTCTTCTTTAATTTCCTGGTTGACCCATTCATTCTTTACTAGGATGCTCTTTAGCCTCCATGTATTTGAGTTCTTTACGACTTTCCTCTTGTGATTGAGTTCTAGTTTCAAAACACTTTGGTCTGAAAATAAGCAGGGAATGATCCCAATCTTTTGGTACCGGATGAGACCTGATTTGTGACCTAGGATGTGATCTATTCTGGAGAATGTGCCATGGGCATGAGAGAAGAATGTGTATTCTGTTGCTTTGGGATGGAAAGTTCTGAATATGTCTGTGAAGTCCATTTGGTCCAGTGTGTCAGTTAAAGTCTTTATTTCTTTGTTGTTCTTTTGTTTAGATGATCTGTCCATTTCAGTGAGAGGGGTGTTAAAGTCCCCCACTATTATTGTATTGTTGTCATTTGTTTCTTTGCTTTTGTTATTAATTGGCTTTTATAATTGGCTGCTCCCATGTTGGGGACATAGATATTTATAATTGTTAGATCTTCTTGTTGGATAGACCCTTTAAGTGGGATATATTGTCCTTCCTCATCTATTAGAGTCTTTGGTTTAAAATCTAATTTGTCTGATATAAGGATTGCCACCCCAGCTTTCTTTTCATGTCCATTAGTATGGTAAATGTTTTTCCACCCCCTCACTTTCCATCTGGGGGTGTCTTTGGGTTTAAAATGAGTCTCGTGCAGACAGCATATTGATGGGTCTTGTCTTTTTATCCAATCTGATAGCCTGTATCTTTTGATTGGGGCATCTAGCCCATTTACATTCAGGGTAACTATTGAAAGCTATGAATTTAGTGCCATTGTATTGCCTATAAGGTGACTATTACTGTATATTGTCTGTGTTCCTTTCTGATCTGTGTTGCTTTTAGGCTCTCTCTTTGGTTAGAGGACCCCTTTCAGTATTTCCTGTGGGGCTGGTTTTGTGTTTGCAAATTCCTTTAGTTTTTGTTTGTCCTGGAAGCTTTTGATCTATCCTTCTATTATCAATGACAGCTTAGCTGGGTATAGTATTCTTGGCTGCATATTTTTCTCATTTAGTGCTCTGAATCTATCCTGCCAGTCCTTTCTGGCCTGCCAGCTCTCTGTGGATAGGTCTGTTGCCAATCTAATATTTCTACCATTGTAGGTTATAGATCTCTTGTCCTGAGCTGCTTCCAGGATTTTCTCTTTGTCTCTGAGACTCGTAAGTTTTACTATTAGATGTTGGGGTGTTTACCTATTTTTATTGATTTTGAGGGGGGTTCTCTGTGCCTCCTGGATTTTGATGCCTGTTTCCTTCCCCAAATTAGGGAAATTGTCTGCTATAATTTGCCCCAATATACCTTCTGCCCCTCTCTCTTCTTCCTCTGGGATCCCAATTATTCTAATGTTGTTTCGTCTTATGGTATCGCTTATCTCTCAAATTTTGCCCTCATGATCCAGTAGTTGTTTATCACTCTTTTTCTCAGCTTCTTTATTTCCCATCATTTGGTCTTCTATATCACTAATTCTCTCTTCTGCCTCATTTATCCTAGTAGTTAGAGCTTCCATTTTTGATTGCACCTCATTAATAGACTTTTTTATTTCGACTTGGTTAGATTTTAGTTCTTTTGTTTCTCCAGAAAGGGTTTCTCTAATAACTTCCATGCTTTTTTCAAGCCCAGCTATAATCTTTAAAATCATGATTCTGAACTCTAGGTCTGACATTGTAGTAATGTCCATATTGATTAGGTCCCTGGCAGTCGATACTGCCTCTTGTTCTTTTATTTGGGGTGATTTTTTCCATCTTGTCATTTTGTCCAGAGGAGAATAGATGAATGAGAGAACAAAATGCTAACAGGGTAACAACGTCCCCAGAAAATATACACTAAACAAATCAGAAAAGACCTGAAACCGGGTGAAAGGAAAGGGAAAGAAATAAAAAAGAAAAGAAAAAAGAAAAAAGGTAAAAACAAAGAAACAAAAACCAAACCAAACAAAACAAACAACGGAATATGATCAAATATGATCTGGCTGGTGCATAGATCAGTGCTACACAGTAGATTTGGGGCATATTTTGTTCTGTTAGAAGAAAGTGCCTCCCAAAATTTTAAAGATAGAAAAACTTATATATATACAAAAATAAGGGTTAATACAATGAAGGGATGGAATATGACTGTAAAGATGAAAATTATAAATGATTTTATAAGGGAACTTGTAAGAAAAGAGGTTACTGAGAAACGCAAGAAGAGGATTTAAAAAAAAAAAAGGTAGAGAATGTGATCAGGCTGGAGACTAGGACAAAGCCATACACTAGAGATTAAGGGTATATTTTGATCTGTTAGAAGAAACTGTATCCCAGAATTTTAAAGAGAGAACAACTTATATATATATATATATATATATATATATATATACCAAAAATAAGGTTAACTACTATGAAGGAGTAGAATATGACTTTAAAAATGAAAAATAAAAAAGATTTTTTATAACCGGGATTGATAAGATGTTGGTTGAAAAAGGGAAAAAGAAAAATTAAAAAAAAAGAAAAAGAAAGTTAAAAAAATTAACTTTGATAGACTAAAGAATCATGGGAAAAAAGCCATGAATTCTTTGTGCAGAATTCCCATAGCACTGGAGTTCTCCCGTTCTCATTTATCATTAAACGTGTTCTTGGCTGGCTGTTCTTGCTGATTTTCTGGAGGAGGGGCCTGTTGCCGTGGTTCCCAAATGTCTTTGCCGGATGCAGAATTACCCCCCCCTTGCTGGGGGCCAGGGCTAAGTAACCTGCTCGGGTTTGCTCTCAGGAGCTTTTGTTCCCTGCAAGGTTTCCGTACAGCTTTGGAGGACGAGAGTGAAAATGGCAGCTTCCCAATCTCCGCCCTGGAGGAGCTGAGAACTCGGGGCCCCACTCCTCTGTGCACCCCCAGAGAAAAGCAGTCAGTCACTCCCGTCTCCCTGGTCTCCAGCTGCACTCCATGCTCACCCGGCTTGTGACCGAGCATTTGTGTCTCTGGCACATGACCCCGTGTGGAGTCTCCATACCCAGCAGATCCCTGCCGTGTGCTCCTGCACCTCTCCTCCCAGGGGAGGAAGGGGAGTCTCCTCGGATCTGCCGCATTTTGGGTCCCTGCTGGAGGAGCAGTGGCCCAACTGTGCCACGGATCACGGTTTATGGCAACCCGGAGCTGAGAGCCTGTGCCTCAGCTCCGTCTCTGCAGCTGGCTTCTCCACTCCGATACCTGGGAGCTCTGCCGCACTCAGGCACCCCCGTCTTTCTGTGACCCCGAGGGTCCTGAGACCACACTGTCCCATGAGGGTTCCACCCCCCGCTTAGCCACTGGAGTGACGTCCCTCAGCGGAGCCGACTTCTAAAAGTTCTGATTTTGTGCTCCGCTGCTCTATCACTTGCCAGAAGCGGGCAGTGGAGGCCCCCTCCCCCGCCGTCTATCCTCCCGAACATCGCCTCAGATTCACTTCTCCGCACGTCCTACCTTCCAGAAAGTGGTCGCTTTTCTGATGAGAGAGTTGTTGCTCTTCTTTTCTTCGATCTCCTGTTGAGTTTGTAGGTGTTCAGAATGGTTTGATCCCTATCCAGCTGAATTCCTGGGACCAGACGAAATCCAGGTCTCCTATTCCTCTGCCATCTTGCTCCACCCCCTCAAATAAATAAATATATTTTTAAAAATGTGTAGTGTATATGGAAACAATACTGCAATTACTAATTGGCTTATGATTGATGCCTTCAGTTCAACATCCCCAAATGAATAAACAATTAATAACAGCCAGATAAATGCATATGGTGGCATTAGATACATTTCTGATTGTGCAGAAATCTATAATACCCCCTTAATCTATATTCTGTCTTTTTTTGGTAATTAATAGAATGATTCTTTGGCAACTTGAAATCTAGAAATGAGTTAATGAAATGGTTTTCCTTCACTAGAAATGATTTTGGCTGTTATTGGCTCTGTATTCTAGATCTTAGCATTTTTGAAGAGAACATTGGATTTATATCTAATCTATGATAGAATAGACTCAACACTCAGTCACCTAAGACAAAAGTTCAACTCCTGTAAGTGACTGAAAGTATTGATGTCAGCGGAGACTTTTATAAATAACTGCCAAATTTCTACTTACTTGGTGTAGCTTGTCACCCCTGTAAGTCAAGAGCAACTAGAGAAAGTTGACAACAATTTTAGTAACTGTTTTTATGCTGCCCTATGGAAGGCATCATTAAATCTATAGTGATAGTCCAGGCAGAGGGGGACACATAGCATCTGCTATAGAGAAGCCATGTTGTCTAGTAAGTATTTCTCAACACCCTGACCTTGGGTCCTCATGTGTTTGCCAAATTCGTATGGGTCCCAGAAATGCAGAACTCTCTATATTATCCATAAGCCTATAAGCTAATAAGGCCATAGGAAGTTGAATGCCTGCTTTATTTTCTTCAGAAAATATTTGTCACAATAATTTTGTTTGGGTACGTAAAAAGGAAGGCCAATTACTGGCTCAATAATTAAGAGAGGGAACATATTTTTATCATAAACAAAATACCTTAATTCCTATTTGAAACATTAAAAGCCCCCAACAATTACTAGTGGAAAACAAATGAACACATGCACCTTTCCTTCTTTCCACTTGAGAATCACATCTGCCATAAGAAGCATTCCCATTTCTACTGATTTAAAATTGAGGAGTTAAAAATCCCAGAAATATAAGATAAATCAATGGAGGATTTATCAGATAACTCCTTTCTATCTTAGGTAATTACATAACCCTTGTGAAAACTTGACTTTATCAGCATTTTTACCAAAATATCAGCATGAAGTTTGTGATGCATGTACTTTCACTCCTAATAGTGAAGCTTTGGCAAGATAAATTTTTAAGGTTGGCATACATTTTCAGGATGGCATATAACTTCAAGCACATGAAAATGTTTTCAGTTATTCAGTCAGAAAATGAATCATGCTGGTGGTATCATAAATGCATACTTAGTTGTTGCATTATGAGCTGTAAAGTCAAGACATCAACCTACTTGGTGCATGTGTGACTAAGCAGATCTACTCCAGCAGTGTGCTTATGTGTGCACTAAAATATTCTGATTAGATTTTATACAGTAAATGATTACCTGGAACACAGTCAGACATAAAATGAAGAATGCATTGCTTAGGAATTGAAAACCTATAATTTACCCTCAATTCTTTTCTTTTTAAGATTTATTTATTAGAGAGAGAGAGCAAGAACAGGGGGAGGGGCAAAGGGAGAGAGAGAGAAAATCCTGAAGCAGACTCCCTGATGAGCATGGAGCTATACTTGGGGCTCAATCCCAGAACCCTGAGATCACAACCTGAGCCAAAATCAACTGACAGTCACCCAGGTGCCCTACACTTAATTCTGACATTGATCTTCTAATGTGGTCTTAGACAAGACACCTAGTAGACTTTCAGGATCTTAATTTCTTAATTTCCTTATCCATAAAATGTAGGTAATGATATTTGCCTTCCCAATTTTTGAGGGATGTTGTGAAGGTCAATTGAGGTAATATATGTAAAAGTGCTTTTAATCATGTATTAATATTATTGTATAGGTTTTAAAAATTTAACTAAAAATCTTTTATCTTTTAAGTCATTTTGAAAGAAGTTTTTCTACAGTATACTCAGCCACAGTCATGGATTAGTAAATAGAGCACTGTCAACATAAATTTCAGTCGAAGATTGGCAATTGCCGTTTACTTTATAGGTGATATGGTAACATAATCATCTTAGGTTGGGTTCCTTGGAAGCAAAGCCTGAGATAAGTATTTATGTGCCAGTGATTTATTGAGGGAGCATGGAAAACAGGATCAGCAAAATAGTGGTTTCAGTTGAGCATAAATTGCACCACATAAGTATATCACTTTGAGGCAAAGGGACTCACCTTTGGTATCTCCATCTCAGTTAGTCATTGCCTGCAGACTACCCCTAGGGTAGGGCATGACCTCACTGGCATTCCTCAATTGCCTCAATGATCATTCATGCCAAGGAGACTTCCAACAAGTGACAGAAATTCTCAGGAGGGTCCATCTGCAAGCTGTTAACAGCCAACCCTTGCAGCACTTGGACATGAGGACACCTGACTGCTCACTGGGATTTGGGTGGGCCACCAACAGCCTTTACTCCACTCACCCAGACCTTTGTACTCCCAGACTCTTTGTATATGTAATAGCTCTGCTTACCCTCCAGGTATATCAATTTTACTCAAACATTTAGATTCTACTTTTTCCTTTCTGGAATTCATGATAAATACAATCATGTTCACTGAATGGTGAAGTGGTCAAGATCTCTGTAGATAAAACTGTGGCAAAGAATCAAAGAAGGACCCTGTGCTCTGTCAGGGGAAACTATTTATATGTTTTTTGTTATTGTGGAGGAAAAAAATGTCCCCCGGAAGAGTGGTGTAGCACAGGTCAGAGATCACATTCATTGTCTCAGAAAAGAGGGAGTATCTGGTATAGCAGCCATGATTGTAAATACCACTTGATTAAGTTTTACTCATTTGCCTGCCATCCTCCATGCTTCATCCATCTCCTGCCCAGATCATAAGCTAGTATTTGTATGAATCCATATTCCTAAATCTTTGGTGACAATAATTTCTGTGATCCCTTCAAAAATCAGGCATTGCTTTTGCTTTACTCTTTCAACAGGGACTTCCACATTACTCTTTCCAAGGTGGAATGGGATAAAGTTAATCCTTTTACCAGAATTCACTAAACCCCGTTTCCACATTTTACTTTTCCCTATGGGACTTATCATGATTCAATATATTTTTAATTTGAGTCTGCTTTTTGTTAGTGTCTGCCCACAAATTTCTAAGCTCTGTGAGGGCAGAGATGATTTTTTTTTGTTCACTGCAGTTTGGCCAACCCCTAGAAGAGTGCTGGCCACAGAGTAAGCATTTAATAAGTATATGTTGAGTGGGATCCTTACTCTAAATTTTATAAACAGACTTCTACCTTCAAATTTAGTTTGCACAGACTAATTTGGAGACAAGCTTCAAGCAACCAACCAAGGAATAAACAACTGAATGCTACCCAGCCTCTCAAGCTCTCATACCAACTTGTTAAGTACATACATATCAATAATTTCAGCACAATCTAAATTTACATTCTTTCCTTATTACTGGTTTAAAACAATGAAAGTTGGGGTGCCTGGGTGGTTCAGTCAGTTAAGTGCATCTGACTCTTGATTTCGGCTCAGGCCATGATCTCAGTGTCCTGAGATCGAGCCACACCTCAGGCTCATAGAGTCTGCTTAGGATTCTTCCTCTCCCTCTCCCTCTCCCTCTGCCCCTCCCCCTGCTCTCTCTCTCTCTCAGGAAAAAATTAAAAACTAAAAAATAATAATGAAAGTCATTTCCCATATAGAATCTCCAGGCTTTAACAAATAGCAAATAAAGTCTTAATTTTTGTGGTGTGTAAATCTTCAAATCTCAGGTTTTATTTTACAGTTAGTCTCTAGGATTTACTAGAATTCCATGCTAGGTATGTGTTTGTGGTCAATGAAGAGACATATGAATGAGCTTGAATATTGATCTTGTTACAGTCTTTGGTTTAAAATTTAGTTCGTCTGATAGAAGTATTGCTACTTTGGCTTTCTTTTGATGTCCATTTGCATGATAAATGTTTCTCCATCCCCTCACTTTTTAAAAAAGATTTTATTTATTTATTTATTTGAGAGAGAGAGAGCATGAGCAGGTGAGAGAGGCAGAGGGAGAAGGAGACTCCTCACTGAGTAGGGAGCTGGATGTGGGGCTCAATCCCAGGACCCATGAGATCATGCCCTGAGCTGAAGGCAGCTGCTTAATTGACTGAGCCACCTAGGTGCTCCTCCATCCCCTCACTTTCAATCTGCAGGTGTCTTTAGGTCTAAAATAAGTCTCTTGTAGGCAGCGTATAGATGGATCTTGGTGTTTTTTTTTTTTTTTATCCATTCTGATGTCCTATGTCTTTTGATTGGAGAATTTAGTAAATTTACATTCAGAATAATTGTTGATAGATATGTTTTTAGTGCTATTTTATTACTTGTTTTGTCATTGTTTCTGGAGATTTTCTCTGTTCCTTCTAGTCTTTGTCATTTTTGGTCTTTCCTTCCCACTCAAAGAGTCCCCTCTAGTATTTCTTGCAGGGCTGGTTTGGTGGTCACAAACTCCTTTAGTTTTTGTCTGGGAAACTCTTTATCTGTCCTTCTATTCTGAATGATAACCTTGCTGGATAGAGTATTCTTGCTTACAGATTTTTCCCATTCAGCACATTGAATATGTCATGCCACTTTCTCTGGCTTGCGAAGTTTCTGTGAGAGATCTGCTGCTAACCTTATTGGTCTTCCCTTTTAAGTTAGGGACTCCTTTTGTCTTGCTGTTTCTAGGATTTTTTTCTTTATCACTTTATTTTGCAAATTTAACTACAATATGTCTTAGTGTTGACTACTTTTGTTGATTTTGATGGGAGTTCTCTGTGCCTCCTGGATTTGGATGTCTGTTTCCTTTCCCAGATTAGGGAAGTTTTTAACTATAATTTCCTCAAACTTTCTGATCCCTTTTCTCTCTCTTCTTCTTCTGGGATTCCTATCATATAAGTATTACTGGATTTGATGGAGTCACTGAGTTCCCTACGTCTGCTTTTGTGATCCAAAATTTTTTTTTCTGTCTTTTGTGGAGTTTCATTATTTTTCATAATTCTCTCTTCTATATCACGTATTCATCTCTCTGCTTCTTCCATTGTTGTGGTCATTACATCCAGTCAGTTTCAAATCTTGGTTATTATATTTTTCATTTTGGCCTGATTGTTTTTTAGCTCTTTTGCTCTCTCTGGTAAGGATCTCCCTGATGTGTTCCATGCTTTTCTCAAGCCCAGCCAGTGTCTTTATGATTTTTGCTTTAAATTCTGGATCAGGAATATTACTTATATCTGTTTTGATTAGATCCCTGGCTGTGATATTTTCTTGTTCTTTCTTTTGGGATGAATTCCTCTATCCTGGCATTTTGTCTTTACATAGTAAATCTCTCTGAAAGAGGACTATAGAGTCTTCAAAATGGCCAAAACAACCTCATCAGACAGAAGGCAGAATGCTTCAGCTGGTATGGAAGTTTCAGGTGATGGGGTGCTAAAGGTTTTAGTAATATTTAGAGTTTTTCAAATTCCTTCTAATCTTTTCATTCCAATTCTTGAAAAAGATGTTTCATTTTTCCCTCATAAATGCCTTGTGAATTTAACTGAAACTTAAGTTCTCCACATGCAAGGTCAAACTTTGCATTTGGCTTTCAGCTCTCTTAACCATGCATCTCTAGGATATAAGTGATATGTTAGTACAGTGATCGAGAGTCCATAAGCTTCAATTTTCATGTGCTGTGCGTTTTAGAATATGAGTTTGATATTCTTTCTAATCTGTCTAAAATCACTGGAAGTAGACTCACCCACCACCACCACAGTCTTTATTTTCCTCATGCCCTTGAAGGACTATTATCTAAAGCTTTGACTTCACTGGATACTTCATTCTGGTGTCCACAACATATAATTTTTTATTTTTTTATTAAAATTTTAAAGATTTTATTTATTTATTTGATTGGGGGGGCACAAGCAGGGGGAGAGAGAAGCAGGCTCTTCACTGAGCAAGGAGCCTGATGCGGGTCTTGATCCCAGGACCCTGGGATCATGACCTGAGCCAAAGGCAGATGCTTAACCTGACTGAGCCACCCAGGTGCCCCAACAACTGATAATTTTATTACATGTTTTGCCATTGCATACTAAGGGCTGACTCATGTAGAGATAGTTGAATTTTCTCTGCTTTCATCCTAAGTGGACCAGCTAACCAATCCTGGATTTAACCATTTTCCTGAAATTTGGTGCTGACACCAGTTTTATTAATCATCATTCTTGGTAGCTTATAATGCAAAGTATCTTTCTTTAACTTAAAGAAAAATAATTGTGTGAACTAGTATCAAGCCACACGTGGAATTAATTAGAAAGCAGGAGGGGCACCTGGGTGGCTCAGTCGGTTAAGCGGTTTCAGCTCAGGTCATGATCTCAGGGTCATGAGATTGAGCCCCATATTAGGCTTCACGCTCAGCGTGGATTCCTCTTGAGATTCTCTCCCTCTCCCTTTGCCCCTCCCCCTGCTTGTGTGCATGAGCTCTCTCTCTCTCTCAAATAAATAAAATCTTAAAAAAACTATAAAGCAGAATTGGTTCAGGCAGAAACTAAAGGGGAGCCCAGCTTTGCCATGTGAACACTTACTTTAGAATGCCACTATATCTATTGCTTTTAACCTTAGGAATTTGGTGCAGTGGTTCTGGACCCTGTTAAATCTGAGCACAGACCACCATATCACTGAGTGTTCAATTGAGCCATTGATGTCATTAAAAATAATCTCTTGTAGGGCTGCCTGGGTGGCTCAGTTGGTTGAGCATTGAACTCTTGATCTCAGCTCAGGTCATGATCTCAAAGGTAGTGAGATTGAGCCCTATTAAAAAAAAAATCTCTTATGGAATGCTATGCCTTTGTGTGAAGTTTTCAAGCTTTAAAATCTTGGAGGGAACATACAGTTGGCCCTGTACTTTAACTTCTGGGGTTTGGGGAAAGGTGTTATCCTCCTTAGTTGACTTCTGTAGAAGGAGATAGAATTCCTCCACAAATAGTAAGGAACTCAGTGTGAAAAAATCTAATAAAACCATCATGGTAAATGCTAGTTGAGTTTCAAAAAGGTCAAAGGACTTAATCACAGTAAAGCAGGAAATGTGTGATACAGGTGAAAGCTAGTGGTCAGATATCCTAATTCCTAGTCCAGTGATTATTTCACTAAATTAGATCATCTTTAAGGCTTGGTGGAGTTAACCAAGAAATGGTTAACAGACTTTCTACAGTGCATATACAGGAAGGTGCATATACTCCCTACTGCAGTTATGCATTACAATTCAAAGTATTAAAAAATTGTTACCTCAAGCAAATAGTTACACTTCTCTGAGTTTCTCTAGTTCTAAAGCGGTGATCATAGGCCTATTTGCCAACCTAGAAAGTTGTTATAAAATATACAGTATAACACTCTATATTACTATATGGAATGTTTTTTGTTTTTTGTTTTTTGTTTTTTTTTTTAAGATTTTATTTATTTATTTGTGAGAGAGAATGCGAGACAGAGAGCACGAGAGGGAGGAGGGTCAGAGGGAGAAGCAGACTCCCTGCTGAGCAGGGAGCCCGATGCGGGACTCGATCCCGGGACTCCAGGATCATGACCTGAGCCGAAGGCAGTCGCTTAACCGACTGAGCCACCCAGGCGCCCTATATGGAATGTTTTTAACCTGATTTGTGATAGTATAAACAGGAATGGTTTGTAATATGGGTCTACACATTCAGCCAATACTCAGTTTGGCAGTACTTGTTTTTGAAATACTGAAATGTTTCCATACTACTGCCCCAAAGTCACTTACGGATCCACCTGCTTCTTCCACAACCTTTCCAAGAAGGATCCATCATTTAAAGGAGTAACAGTAAGTAGGGATCCCCCATAACTCTTCTCCAATGCAATGAGCAGTGTCCATTCTAATTGCTGTATATCTACCTGACTAATTGTTAAATATTTTGAGTATTACCCCATTCATTCTGCATTATATTATATGCACATATAATATATCATGATATATATATACACACATATATAAAAATATACTATATGATTCATATCCAGTATGTATGTGTATGTATATGTATATATAAAACCCATTGTTACTTATCATTGTCAGCTCATAATGTAGATATTAAAAAAGGAAATAATGCTTTTGAGGAGCAATTGATATAGGGATTCTATTTTTCCTTTTTTCTTTGGATGAATTGTACAATGTTGACTATTTACTTAGATGCAATTAGTTTTCTAATTATTCTTCTTGGCTGCACTCAACCAAGATAAAAATCACCATTGAATTGTGAGCCTTGTAGAGAAATATGAAGATTGTAACTCTTACAAGTAGAAGTGGTTCCTGTATAGCATCCTTTCAATAGAGAGTTATACCCTCTATTTTCAGATTGATTTTCTCAAGTGAGTCACAGCAAGTTAATGGACATCTGCCATTAGTGACCACAGCTTTCTGTTATGGGCAGTAAAGGACATCACTGAGTACACCATGACATCATGTTCTCTGATACTGGGAGGGCAGGGAAAGAAGAAAGTGTCCTTACCTGTCCTTTCACTTGCATTTATAATCCACATGAATCTCTGCATCTAGCTTTCTCTAGCTTCCATGAACAATTCCATCCATAAGTGAAATACGCAGCTTCCTATATTGGTATTACTGGGGTGGGGAGGGCTGAAAATACCTACACACTTCTCCATTTGGCCATGAAACTTGCATTTCCTGTTAGATGCCCAAGACTGTATCTGTTAAAACATTCAAAGTATCTTATGTGATGACTCCAGCCCTTGGAAACTTTACAGAAGATGTCATTAATAGCAACCATTTATCACCATTTGAATTGTATTACCAGTAAAATCATCATAACTTGTATTAAACAAGACTTCATTAGGAACTTGGACGGTATAGCTACATACTGGGAAGCAAATATCCAATGGATCAGTTACTCTATTCTTATTACTATACTAACTGCAATTCCTAACTACTTTACCCTTTCTCTGACAATCATTTATAATCTCTTCTCTATGGTCTGGGACATTAGTGGTTACAGATAGTAAAATCACCGATGGGAGAACCTGAAGCAAGATGACAAACTCAGAAGCCCCAGTCTCTCCTTTCCACATGGGAATATCAAATAAACTGCTGAAGACTGGCTAATAAAACTTTGTCAAAGCTCAGGAAATCAGTCAGGGATCTGCAGTAGACAAGTGAGCACTCAGTCGACAAAGTGTTACCTTCAGAGTAGTGGGGAATTTTGTTGGTATTTGTGCTCACCCTTGCTCCACTCCTTCCCCTGCAGGACATGGGGTACATTGAGGGAAGCAGCCGTCTCCCAGTTCCCTTGCACAAGCTGAGTGTAGTGGGCCTGATCTGCAGTGTTCTAACCAATTTGGGGACTGCCTGATTGATCTCCGTGTCTCAGAGCTCAGAGCCAAATGTGACACAGATCAGATCTCAGGTTGAGAGAAGACTCTGGATGCTAAGGGCACACTTAGTGAAAACTGCAAGAGGGCTACTGACCCAGAGATACCTGGCGCTACAGATTATTGATTGGGAAATACAGTCGAACAGCTAAAGCCCCAACAAGAAACAGGGATGAGAATACTAAGGAAATTAAGACATTTAAAAGAAGCTGTGTATACCAGAGAAGCACACACATAGGCCCAGAGAGGACACATGCTTAGGAAAGGCCTGGCAGAAAGCTTTAGCCTTCACCATGGGCTGATGTCAAAGCTCAGAACATGCCCTGCTAATCAGTGAAGGTCTTTCTTGGATATGACACCAAAACACAAGCACAAAGAAAAAAATAGATAAATTGGGCTACATAAAAATTAAAAACTTTGGTGGCATCAAAGGATACTGTCAACAGAGAGATAAAGCACCCAATAGAATGAGGGGATATATTTACAAATCATATATCTGATTAAAGGGTTAATACCCAGAATATATAAATAGCTCCTACAACTCAACTACCAAAACCAACAAAACATCCATATTTAAAAATGGGCAAAGTACTTGAATGGAAGTTTCTCCAAGGAAGATATACAAATGGCCAATCAGTGCATAAAAAGAGGCACACTATCTTTAGGGAAATGCAAATCAAAGCCACAATGAAGTACCACTTCACACCCATTAGAATGGCTTTTATCAAAAACAAAACAGACAACAGCAAAAACAAAAACAGAAATGACAGATGTTGGCAAGGATGTGGAGAAATGGGAACTCTTGTGCATTGCTGGTAGGAATGCATAATGGTGCAGCTGCTATGGAAAACAGCATGGAGGTTCCTCAGAAAGTTAAAAATAGATTCAATATGTGATCCAGAAATTCCATTTCTGGGTATATACTCATAAAGTTAAAGCAAGAACTCAAACAGCTATTTGTACACCCATGTTTACAGCAGCATTATTTGCAATAGCCCACAATTGGAAATAACCGAGGTGTCCACCAATAGATGAATGGGTAACAAAGTGTGGTATATACCTATAATGAAATATTTTTCATCTCTATAAAGG
Source organism: Neomonachus schauinslandi (assembly GCF_002201575.2). Classification (NCBI taxonomy): domain Eukaryota; kingdom Metazoa; phylum Chordata; class Mammalia; order Carnivora; family Phocidae; genus Neomonachus; species Neomonachus schauinslandi. Next base: position 70,181,152 of record NC_058413.1, on the reverse strand, counting down.
GAATTCTGACACATGCTACAGCATGGATGAACCTTAAGAACATTATGCTAAGAACATTATGCTAAGGATACATATTTCCCAATGATAGTGCAGATTCTTTTCTTTGAGTTAGGTGAACTTAGGACAGGATTTGACAATTTTAATATTATAAAATTGGAGCAACATCTATAATTCCTACTTTGCTTAAGAACAGAATGTAAAAGGATATGAGCCTGTCACAAAAGGGCAAATAGTGTATGATTCCACTTCTGTGAGGCACCTAGAATGGTTAAATTCAGAGACGGAAAGTAGAATGGTGTTTGCCAAGGGCTGGGATGGGAGGAGAATGGGAGTTTAATGGAGTTTCAGTTTGAGAAGATGAAAAAAGCACTGTAGATAGATGGTGTTGAGAGCTGCACCACAATGTAAATGTACTTAATGCCACTAAACTATACGGAAAAAATGGTTACAGTGGTAAATGTTAAGTATATTTTATCACAATAAAAAAATTGTAAAATACACTGATGGTGTGAACTCTACCTCGTCTTGAAGACAAGTTTGTATTAAACTGTGTCTGATTTGTGTTACAAAATAATGAAATAAGCAAAGGAAAAAAAATACATGGAAGAAGAAGACCAGCTCAAGTGAATTGCAGACATGTGGGGTAAATAATAAATAATTAGAAATATGTGCACAGGCCAGAAAATGAGATTATAAATTACACTTAGGAGATAGGATCTTAACCTGAAGGTAGTGGCAGGTTATTGATGGGTTTGAAGCAAACCAAGCATGATCAGATTTCCCAGTTAAAATGATCAGTCTACAAGCTTTGTAGAATAATGATTTTCAATAGACAATCTTGGAGGTCTGGAGGCTCCATGGAATGTTACAGCAGAGCAATGGACATGTATGAGGGCACTAGATATTTAAGATGTAAATCTACAGGATGTGGAACATGATTAGAACCTATCTGGGTATAATGAAGAAGAAGAACAGTATGATTCCTGGTTTCTATTTTGATCCAGTAGAGCAGTTTTATCCTTCACTAAGATAATGAATCAAAAGGAAGAATATGTGTAAAATACAAAATGATTGAGATGAAGAAGATAATGATTTATTTAGGTTTAACTTTGAACTTCTAAAAACTGAGGGACTTTGTGAGACAACGGGGTGAAATGTTTAGTAGGAAGTTTAATATATGAAATTTTAGAGGAATACCCATTTTAGTGGTATATTTTTGCCAGTTACCAGTTCACAAGTAGTAGTCGAAACCATGAGTATGTTTTTAATCACCAAGGGAGAGTATAAAATAAGAGCATACTAATAAGAACAGAAACCTTGAGAATGCCTGCATTAAAAAAAGATCTTTATAAATCCTCAGTAATTAAGGCAGGTGGTACTTATACATTGAAAAAATCAGACAAGTGGAACCATATAAAAAGTTCAAAAAAGAATCAAATACTCAATGGAAATTTAGTATATGATAAAATTGAAGCTCAAAAAAAGTGTAGAGGGGGATGGACTTTTAAATAAATCATATTGGATCTTTGGGTAGATGTCTAGACAAAATAAAGCTGTTTCTATGCTTCAGTTTTCTCTCAGCTTTACATCTATTCTTATAACCTCTGCTATGCAACTCTGAACCTCAGATTTGTAAATAATATTTACTCCTCACCAGATGCTTCATGTTAGGTTATATCCATGAGTGGTGAGCACTAGACAGAAACTGTTGGGCAGGGTGATGAGAGAAGGGAGTACTTTCTTCCTTTTTTTTTTCTTTCTCTGTTCTTGTTAATACCACCCAGCAATGGCTGTTTCCTTGGGATGAGCTTCTGCTTCTTTTGAAGCCATCAGATTCATTGAGTTTTCTTAGGGGTACAACCACTGCTGGGCAAGTGGTCTTTAGAAGTCCAAACCCAGATGTGCAGAATCACTTCTTTGAATTCCTAGGTTCTGAGAGCCCCATCTAAACTCTTCTTTTTGTATCTTTTGGCCTAGGACTATTAGCTGCTTCTTCTAATCATTATTTGTTACCTCAATGATTCCTTTGAATAGGAATTTTTAATTTTTAATAGTTTTTTAATAGTTTTACTCTTCAACCTTTCTGTGACCAACTTTCTCTATTAATTTTTTAGTTACAAAATGCCTTCCTGTTTCTTGTTATGGCAGCTAAGAGGCTTGGAAGTCACCATTCTGTCCTAACAGCAAGTGAAAAACTTAACAAACTGAAAAATCAGTAACTCTTCATAGATCCTTAAGAGAAGGTTTTAGTCAAGGCAAACTACTGCCCTCAAAATTGTGGAGACTGACAGATAGGCAGAATCACAATTTACCTGGGCCTTTTATAATGATAAAGGGATTAATTCTCCAAGAAGACATAACAATCCTTAGTGTATATTTGCTTAACAACAGAATGTAAAAGGATATGAGGCAAAAACTGATAGGCAAAAACTGATAGAACTGTAAGGAGAAATAGATGAATTTACTATAATAGTTGAAGATTTCCACACCCCTCTATCAGAAATGGATGAATCTAGCAGGCAGAAAATTAGTAAGGACATAGTTAAGCTCAACAACACCATCAATCAACTGAATATAATGAACATCTACAGATTACCTCATTCAACAATATCAGACTATACATTCTTTTCAATCTTATATGGGACATTACGCAAGACAGATCACACTGTGGGCCATAACAAATAAATTTAAAGGAACAGAAATCCTATAATGTCTACTTTCAGACTACAATGGAATTAAACTAGAAACCAGGAACAGAAAAGTAGCTGGAAAATACCAAAATGTGTGATGATATAACAACACAACTCTAAATAACATATGGGTCAAAGAAGAAATACCAAGAGAAAATTAAAAGTAAATTGAATGAAACTGAAAATGCAACTTAGCAAATATGTGGGATACAGCAAAAGCAGTGCTTAGAGGGAAATTTATTGAATACATATATTAGGAAAAAGAAAGATCTAAAATCAGTAATATAAGTTTCTACCTTAAGGAATAGAAAATAAGAGTAAATTAAATCCAGGGTAAGAAAAAGAAAAATTATATGAACTGGAGCAAAATCAATGAAATTGAAAACAAGAAATCAATAGAGAAAATCAATGACATCAAAAGATGGCTCTTTGAAAAGATCAATAAAATTGATGAGACTTTAGGTTAACTAAGAAATAAAGAGAAAAGGCACAAATTACTAATATCAGAAATGAAAGAAGGATCATTACTACATGGACATTAAGAGGAGAAAACTTGGAATGCTATGAACAACTCAATGACCACAAGTTTAATAACCCACGTGAAATGGCCCAATTCCTTGAAAGACATAATCTGGCAATACTCATACAAAAAGTAGACAATCTTAATAGGCCTATATTTAGTAAAAAAAATGATTCTATAATTAATAACTTTCAAAACAGAAAGAACCAGGCCAGGTGGGTTCAGTGACCACAAGTTTGATAACCCACGTGAAATGGCCCAATTCCTTGAAAGACATAATCTGGCAATACTCATACAAAAAGTAGACAATCCTAATAGGCCTATATTTAGTAAAAAAAAATTGAATCTATAGTTAATAACTTTCAAAACAGAAAGAACCAGGCCAGGTGGGCTCACTGATGAATTCTACCAAATATTTAAGAATTATACCAATTGTCTACAATTTTTTTTAGAAGATAGAAGCAGAAGGAATACTTCCTAACTCTTTATATGAGACCAGCATTATTACCCTAATACCAAAACCAGACAAAAACTCCAGAAGAAAACAATAGATTATTTAATGAATCTAGATGAAAAAATCCTCAACAAAATATTAGCAAACTGAATCCAACAATGTATAAAAGGAATTACACACCACAATCAAGTGGGATTTATTCCAGGTAAGCAAGGCTGGCCCAAGGCTTGAGAGTCAGCACTGGAACACAACCAGTGAAGGACAGAATTTAAAATATCCATTTAGAAACTATGACAGTAATTTGAAATTGACAAGACATTCACGCCTTTGTTCATTTTTCTGGTTTTCATTTCACAAAATTAATCATCAACTACAAATTGAGATAAAAACTCATCTTCCTCACACATGGTTTGAGAAGTACTGGATAAGATTTGGGATTTGCAGGCTTGTGGATATCCAGGTGACTTGGGGTGAGTGGGGAGAACTCAGATGTGAGCAGGAGATGCCAGCATGAGATATAAAACCAGGTATAATAAGGTATAAATCTGCAGATTCTGGGGGAAGACTGACAGGACAACTCAGGAACCAGATGCCGGAACCTTTTCCCCTCTTATCATGAAGTGATACTAATAGTAGACTGCTGCTTTCTGTATCTTTATATAGAAATACAAAAAATAAGAGTGTCTTCCACTTCTCTGATTACTATGTGGAAAAAGTGTCCCTAGAGCAACACAGCTGACCTCTTAGATCCTCTACCCAGGAAAAGAAGAGTGATTTCTTTTTGAGATTGGTGGAAGAAAGGCATGCCTTTTCCCCTCTGTTTTGGGGGACCACTTACCCTCAAGAAACACACATTGTATATAATTCCTTTCTGGTGTGATTTTTGAAGGCACAGTTTCTCAAAGGGTTTAGTCTGTGATGTACACTCCCCTCAGTTGAACAAGTAAATCTATCTCATTCATGAATAAGTGTTATCATGTCAACTTGGCTGACAAATTTAGTCATATTCTCTAGTATTATCAGTTTAATCAGTAATAAAGGTGATTGTTTTTATCTCAATTTGTCAGATTCCAGTATCTATTTTTCAGTTGGCCCTGAAGAAAGGTCTTTAAGCAGTTCATGGATCACAAAAGTCTAGAAACTCAATGCCTTAAACAGAGTAATAAGCGTTTATGGCTCTTTTCACGAGTTCACTTAGCTTTCTACTGATCAGAAACATGTATCCAGTTTCCATAACTTTGTGCTTTCGCAAATGGTTAGCCTTATATACTGTAGTTTCCTCCCATTGAATTACAGTATCTGTCAAGTAGAACTAATCAAATTGCCGTTTTGCAAAATTGTAACTTTGTGGCTAATAAATAGTACTATGTCAGCAGAAAGAAAAAGTGCTCAGAGGTAAGAAAGTTATACATGAAGAGTAATAAATTACTGAATTCACATGGTCATTTCAGGCAGGATGGGAAATAAAGTCATGCATTCATGGCATTGCTAGGATATTTGCTTAATAACCAATGATAAATCTCCATTTTTCATCATTCATAGACTCAATGAGCTGTTATGCTTTTATGAATTGACATACCCAAATTTCTTCATTAAAATTTATTTTATATTTTATACAATTCTTAACAACTGATTTACAGACTATATATTTCTTTTCCTAAGACATAAGTAGGTTTTAAAAATATTTTTTAATTTTTTGAAGCTGTCTGGTAGACATAGCTTTTTAAACTTTACCAACTATATGTGTTTCTCTTTAATACCATAATGTAACTTTCTACAGAAATAGTTGGTTTATTAGGAAAAATAAAATGTTGGACTGAAAAAACTGCTTCCCCAAAATCTTCAAAACTTTTCCCACTAAACAAACCATAGATAGAAGGAAGGTATTTTTCTAATAGGTTTTTAAATATTTTTATATAATTACTGGCAAAGAGAATATACTCACAAAGATCTATAGATCATTGAGAGGCATCCTTATTAATTCAGAATAAGAGAAAAGCTACAATATAAGTGAAAAGGTAAATACCTTCCAAGACTTCATCACATAGTCAAAAGAAGTTTGGTTAGGTTTTGTATTAATTTGACCACATTATTCATTCATTCAGCATTCACTGAATACTTACTATCCGAACAGCACTGGAAGTACAGCATGGTCTTTGCCTTGGAAAAACATGATAAATTACAGAAATGAGATATATAAACATGCAATTGAGATAAGGTGTGATAAATATTCTAGAGAAAGAGAACACTGTGAAAGTGCAGACACAAGACAGTTTTCCTTGAATTTACACAGTAAGGTGATATTTAATTTGGATCTTGAAGGATGGATATGGATTTCTCAGAAGAATAATTTCTATAAGTGGGCTTTTTCAGTAAGTATATCACTTCAAAATCTGTGTTATGTTATGGAAGCCAGAAACATTTCCCATGTAACTTGAGATAAGGATAGAGGGATGTTTGAAAGTGACCATGGAGAGAAAGTTTGGTGCCAAATGGGAAGATCTTATATTGTAATTCATTCTGGTGTGGAGCCAAAGAAATTTTAATGCAGAAACAGAAAATGGTCATACCTTTCTTTTAAAGATAATTTTGTCAGCACTGAAGATGATTGAGGAAAATTTTAAATAAGGTTTAAAAAATATATATATATATGGTGTTCATTCTATAATAGAGACTTAATAATTTTCAACTAAAATACCAAGTGAGGAACCACTGCCAGATAATATTTTATATGCATATTAGAACAGAGTAGAACCTAACTGAATAGTATAGTCAAGATTCAGGTACATTTACTAAAGAGTGAAAGTTATTACCTAAAGAGTGGGATATGGTATTGTGCCTATAAATATGTAACATTTTCTTTTTTTGTCCTATCCTTATGCTTTGTTATATTTTTCTTTTTTATTCTTTAGAATGAGAGTATATTTATATTTCTAATTGCTTCTGCCTCTTCTTCCATCTTAGCATCTTCTGAACTAAATGTTCTGCCTTCTATTTCCACTTTTAAGGGCCCATGTGATTACATTGGGCCCATCTGGATAATCCATGATAGTCTTCATATTTTAAGATCAGCTGATTAGCAACCTCAAATGCCATTTGCAACATTGATTCCTTTTTTTTTTTTTCACGTAATGTTACATATTTATAGGCATAGCACCAGGAGTAAAGATAAAGGAACCAAAATCCTGCCTATCACAGGATCCAAGCTTATTTTTTTTTTTTGCATGTGCATGTCCAGTTTCCTAGCACATTTTTTTGAAAAGACTATTTGTTTACCATTGAATTACTTTTGCATCCTGTTGAAAATTAATTGATCTATAGGTTTGGGTGTTATTTCTGAACACTATTCTGTTCCATTTGTCTGTATGTATTCTTTCACCCACACCACAATATCCTGACTACTGTAACTTTATAGAAAGTTTTGAAGTAGTGTGTGCTCTCTAGCTTTGGTCTTCTAGTTTCCTTTGCCTTTCATAAATATTAGTATCAGCTTGCCAACTTCTACAAAACAAATCCTGGTATGATTTTTATTGGAATTACACTGTATCTGCAAATCAGTTTGGAGGCAGGGAATTGACATCTTAATAAGTTTTAGAATCTTCCAGTTTATGAACATGGTATATATCTTTATTTATTTAGGTCTTTGATTTCTTTGTCAATGTTTTATAGTTTTCAAAATACAAAATTTGGGGTAATAGTCTATACTTAATAATTATAAATTTTGGTACTAATATAAATGACACTCAGTTATAGTAGTGGTAAGGCCAGATATCTTTGCCTTGTTTTTAATCTGTGGGAGCTTAACCTTTTATCATTAAGTATGATACCATCTATGGGTCTTTTTTGTACATACCCTTTATTAGGTTGAGGACATTCCTTTCAATAGAGATTTTATCCTTGTGGAGAGATTTTATCAAGAATGGTTGTTGAATTTTCTTAAATGTGTTTACTGCATCTATTAAAATACTCATATTGTTTTTATCCTTCAGTCTCTCAGTATGAATTACATTAATTCAAACATAATTGATTTTAAATTTTAAACCAACTTTGCATCTCCAAGATAAAATCCACTCAGTTATGACATATTAAGTATTTTACATATTGCTAAATTAGATGTGCAAGTATTTAATTGAGAATTTTCATATCTGTATTCATTAGGCATATTGGCTTCTAGTTTTCTTAAATTGTGATGTATTTATCTATTACAAGTAACAGGGTGATGCTGACTTCTAGCAATTAGTTGGGAAGTGGACTTTCCTGTCCTATGTTGGAGGAGTTTGTATAACACTGGTATTTTTTCTTCCTTAAGTGTTTGGCAAAATGGTAATGATATCCTGTAGATTTCTTTTTTTATTATGTCATGTTAATCACTAACATTACATCATTAGTTTTTGATGTAGTGTTCCATGATTCATTGTTTGCCTATAACACCCAGTGCACCATTCAGTATATGCCCTCTTTACTACCAATCACCAAACCCCTCCCCTCTAGAACCCTCAGTTTGTTTCTCAGAGTCCATAGTCTCTCATGGTTCGTGTCCCCCTCTGATTTCCCCCTCTTCATTTTTCCCTTCCTACTATGTTCTTTTTTTTTTTTTTAATAAAATGTATTATTTGTTTCAGAGGTACAGGTCTGTGATGCAACAGTCTTACACAATTCACAGCGCTCACCATAGCACATACCCTCCCCAGTGTCTATCACCCAGCCACCCCATCCCTCCCAGCCCCCACCACTCCAGCAACCCTCAGTTTGTTTCCTGAGATTAAGAATTCCTCATATCAGTGAGGTCATATGATACATGTCTTTCTCTGATTGACATATTTTGCTCAGCATTATACCCTCCAGTTCCATCAACCTCGTTGCAAATGGCAAGATCTCATTCCTTTTGATGGCTGCATAATATTCCATTGTATATATATACCAATTCCTCTTTATCCATTCATCTGTCAATGGACATCTTGGCTCTTTCCACAGTTTGGCTACTGTGGACATTGTTGCTATATACACTGGGGTGCACATACCCCTTCGATCATTACATTTGTATCTTTGGGGTAAATACCCAGTAGAGCAATTGCTGGATCATATGGTAGCTCTATTGCCAACTTTTTGAGGAACCTCAATACTGTTTTCCAGAGTGGCCGCACCAGCTTGCATCCCCACCAACAGTGTAGGAGGGTCCCCTTTCTCTGCATCCCCGCCAACATCTGTCCTTTCCTGACTTGTTAATTTTAGCCATTCTGACTGGTGTGAGGCGGTATCTCATTGAGGTTTTGATTTGGATATCCTGGATGCTGAGTGATGTTGAGCACTTTTTCATGTGTCTGTTGGCCATTTGGATGTCTTCTTTGGAAAAATGTCTGTTCATGTCTTCTGCCCATTTCTTGATTGGATCATTTGTTCTTTGGGTGTTGAGTTTGATAAGTTCTTTATAGATTTTGGATACTAGCCCTTTATCTGATATGTCATTCGCAAATATCTTCTCCCATTCTATCAGTTGTCTTTTGGTTTTGTTGACTGTTTCCTATCCCTATGGTCCATTTCTGGGCTCTCTATTCTGTTCCATTGATTCATGTGTCTGTTCTTGTGCCAGTACGATACTGTCTTGAGGATGACAGCCTTTGTAATAGAGCTTGAATTCCAGAATTGTGATGCTACCAGCTTTGCTTTTCTTTTTCAACATTCCTCTGGCTATTCGGGGTCTTTTCTAGTTCCATACAAATTTTAGGATTATTTGTTCCATTTCTTTGAAAAAAGTTGATGGTATTTTCATAGGGATTGCTTTAAATGTGTAGATTGCTCTAGGTAACATTGACATCTTCACAATATTTGTTCTTCCAATCTATGAGCATGGAATGTTTTGCCATATTTTGTGTCTTCCTCAATTTCTTTCATGAGTATTTTATAGTTTTCTGAGCACAGATCCTTTGCCTCTTTGATTAGATTTATTCCTAGGTATCTTATGGTTTTGGGTGCAATTGTGAATGGAATCGAGTCCTTAGTTTCTCTTTCTTCTGTCTTGTTGTTGGTGTATAGGAAAGCCACTGATTTCTGTGTATTGATTTTTATATCCTGCCACTACTGAATTCCTGTATGAGTCCTAGCAGTTTTGGGGTGGAGTCTTTTGGGTTTTCCACATAAAGTATCATATCATCTGCAAAGAGTGAGAGTTTGACTTCTTCTTTGCCGATTTGGATGCCTTTTATTTCTTTTTGTTGTCTGATTGCTGTGGCTAGGACTTCTAGTACTATGTTGAATAGCAGTGGTGATAGTGGACATCCCTGCCACATTCCTGACCTTAGGGGGACAGCTCTCAGTTTTTCCCCATTGAGAATGATATTCGCTGTGTGTTTTTCATAGATGGCTTTTATGATATTGAGGTATGTACCCTCTATGCCTATACTCTGAAGAGTTTTGATCAAGAAAGGATGCTGTACTTTGTCAAATGCTTTTTCTGCATCTATCGAGAGGATCATAATGGTTCTTGTTCTTTCTTTTATTAATGTATTGTATCACATTGATTGATTTGCAGATGTTGAACCAACCTTGCAGCCCAGGGATAAATCCCACTTGGTCGTGGTGATAATCCTTTTAATGTACTGCTGGATCCTATTGGCTAGTATTTTGGTGAGGATTTTTGCATCCATGTTCATCAAGGATATTGGTCTGTAATTGTCCTTTTTGATGGGGTCTTTGTCAGGTTTGGGGATCATGGTAATGGTGGGCTCATAAAAGTAGTTTGGAAGTTTTCTTTCCATTTCTATATTTTGGAACAGTTTCAGAAAAATAGGTATTAATGCTTCTTTAAATGTTTGGTAGAATTCCCCTGGGAAGCCATCTGGCCCTGGGCTTTTGTTTTTTGGGAGATTTTTGATGATTGCTTCAGTTTCCTTAGTGGTTATAGGTCTGTTCCGGTTTTCTATTCTTCCTGGTTCAGTTTTGGTAGTTGATACATCTCTAGGAATGCATCCATTTCTTCCGGATTATCTAATTTGCTGGCATAGAGTTGCTCATAGTATGTTCTTATAATTGTTTGTATTTCTTTGGTGTTGGTTGTGATCACTCCTCTTTTATTCATGATTTTATTTATTTGGGTCCTTTCTCCTTTCTTTTTGATAAGTCTGGCCAGGGTTTATCAATCTTGTTAATTCTTTCAAAGAACCAGCTCCTTGTTTCATTGATCTGCTCTACTGTTCCTTTGGTTTCTATTTCATTGATTTCTGCTCTGATCTTTATTATTTCTCTTTTCCTGCTGGGTTTAGGCTTTATTTGCTATTCTTTCTCCAGCTCCTTTAGGTGTAGGGTTAGGTTGTGTATTTGAGACCTTTCTTGTTTCTTGAGAAAGGCTTCTATTGCTCTATACTTTCCTCTTAGGACTGCCTTTGCTGCATCCCAAAGATTTTCAACAGTTGTGTTTTCATTTTTATTGGTTTCCATGAATTTTTTAAATTCTTCTTTAATTTCCTGGTTGACCCATTCATTCTTTAGTAGGATGCTCTTTAGCCTCCATGTATTTGAGTTCTTTCTGACTTTCCTCTTGTGATTGAGTTCTAGTTCAAAGCATTGTGGCCTGAAAATAGGCAGGGAATGATCCCAAACTTTGGTACTGGCTGAGACCTGATTTGTGACCTAGGATGTGATCTATTCTGGAGAATGTTCCATGGGCACTAGAGAAGAATGTGTGTTCTGTTGCTTTGGGATGGAATGTTCTGAATATGTCTGTGAAGTCCATTTGGTCCAGTGTGTCATTTAAAGTCTTTATTTCCTTGTTGATGATTTGCTTAGATGATCTGTCCATTTTAGTGAGGGGGGTGTTAAAGTCCCCCACTATTATTGTATTGTTGCCATTTGTTTCTTTGCTTTTGTTATTAATTGGCTTATATAAGTGGCTGCTCCCATGTTAGGGGCATAGATATTTAGAATTGTTAGATCTTCTTGTTGGATAGACCCTTTAAGTAGGATATAGTGTCCTTCTTCATCTCTTATTACAGTCTTTGCTTTAAAATCTAATTTGTCTGATATAAGGATTGCCACCCCAGCTTTCTTTTGGTGTCCTTTAGCATTGTAAATGGTTTTCCACCCCGTCATTTTCAATCTGGAGGTGTCTTTGGGTCTAAAATGAGTCTCTTGCAGACAGCATACAGGTGGGTCTTGTTTTTTTATCCAATCTGATAGCCTGTGTCTTTTGATTGGGGTATTTAGCCCATTTACATTCAGGGTAACTATTGAAAGATACGAATTTAGTGCCATTGTATTGCCTGTAAGGTGACTGTTACCGTATATTGTCTGTGTTCCTTTCTGGTCTATGTTACTTTTAGGCTCTCTCTTTGCTTAGAGGACCCCTTTCAGTATTTCTTGTAGGGCTGGTTTCGTGTTTGTAATTCCTTTAGTTTTTGTTTGTCCTGGAAGCTTTTTATCTCTCCTTCAATTTTCAATGACAGCCTAGCTGGATATAGTATTCTTGGCTGCATATTTTTCTCATTTAGTGCTCTGAATATATCCTGCCAGTCCTTTCTGGCCTGCCAGGTCTCTGCGAATAGATCTGTTGCCAATCTAATATTTCTACCATTGCATGTTACAGATCTCTTGTCCCGAGCTGCTTTCAGGACATCCTGTTTGTCTCTGAGACTCGTAAGTTTTACTCTAGATGTTGGGGTGTTGACCTATTCTTATTGATTTTGATAGGGGTTCTCTGTTCTTCCTGGATTTTGATGTGTGTTTCCTTCCCAAATTAGGGAAATTGTCTGCTATAATTTGCTCCAATATACCTTCTGCCCCCCCTCTCTCTTTCTTCTTCTTCTTCTAAGATCCCAATTATTCTATTGTTTTGTCTTATGGTATCACTTATGTCTCGAATTCAGCCCTCGTGATCCAGTAGTAGTTTATCTCTCTTATTCTCAGCTTCTTTATTTCTCATCATTTGGTCTTCTGTATCACTAATTCTCTCTTCTGCCTCATTTATCCTAGCAGTCAGAGCCTCCATTTTTGATAGCACCTCATTAATAGCCTTTTTGATTTCGACTTGGTTAGATTTTAGTTATTTTATATCTCCAGAAAGGGTTTCTCTGATAACTTCCATGCTTTTTTCAAGCCCAGTAGTATCTCTAAAATCATCATTCTGAGCTCTAGCTCTGACATCTTACTAATGTCCATATTGATTAGGTCCCTGGCAGTCGGTACTGCCTCTTGTTCTTTTTGTTGAGGTGATTTTTTCCATCTTGTCATTTTGTATAGAGGAGAACAGATGAGAGAGAGAACAAAATGCTAACAGGGTAAAAAGGTGTATGAATGAGAGAAGAAAATGCTAATAGGGTAAAAACATGGATATTTAGTGGATATTTTCCACTGAACAAATCAGAAAAGCCCTGAAACCAGGGGAAAAGAAAGGGAAAGAAATAAAAAAGAAAAAAGAAAGAAAAAGAAAAAGATTAAAACAAACTAACAAAAACAAAACAAAGAAAACAGAATATGATCAAATATCATCAGGCTGGTGCATGGATCAGTGCCACACACTAGATTTTGGTTGTATTTTGGTTTGTTAGAAAAAAGTGCCTCCCAAAATTTTAAAGAAAGAAAAACATATATGTACATAAATAAGGGTTAATACGATGAAGGGATGGAATATGACTGTAAAGATGAAAGTTATAAAAGATTTTATAAATGGAACTTATAAGAAGTTGGTTGAAAAAAGAAGAGGTTTAAAAAAAAGGGGGAGAGAATATGATCAGGCAGGAGCTAGAACAAAGCCATACACTAGAGATTTAGGGTATATTTTGATCTGTTAGAAGGAACTGTATCCCAAAATTTTAAAGACAGAACAACATATATATATATATATATATATATATATATATATATATATATATATACACCAAAAATAAGGTTAGATAGTATGAAGGGATAGAATATGACTCTAAAAATCAAAAATAAAAAAGATTTTTTAAAAAAGGGATTGATAAGATGTTGAAAAAGGGAAAAAGAAAAATTCAAAAATTAAAAAAAAAGACAGTTAAAAAAAATTAACTTTGAAAGACTAAAGAATCATGTTAAAAAATCCCTGGATTCTATGTGCAGTATTTCCCTAGCGCTGGAGTTCTGTCGTTCTCATTGATCGGTAAACTTGCTCTTGGCTGGCTGTTCTCGCTGATCTTCTGGGGGAGGGGCCTGTTGCCGTGGTTCCCAAATGTCTTTGCCGGAGGCGGAATTTCCCCGCCCTTGCCGGTCCAGGCCAAGTAATCTGCTCAGATTTGCTCTCAGGAGCTTTTGTTCCCTGCAAGCTTTCCGTACAGTTTTGGAGGATGGGAGTGAAGATGGCGGCCTCCCAATCTCCCTCCCGGAGGAGCTGAGAACTCAGGGCCCCGCTCCTCAGTGTGCCCCCAGAGAAAAGCAGTCAGTCACTCCCGTCTCCCCGTCTCTGGCTGCACTCCATGCTCGCCTGGCCTGTGACCATGTGTTTCTATCTCTGGCCTCCAACCCCTCTGGAGTCTCCGAACCCAGCAGATCCCTGCAGTGTGCTCCCGTGCTGCTCCTCCCCAGGGAGGAAGGGGAGTCTCCCTGGATCTGCTGCTTGTTGGGTCCCTGCTGGAGGAGCAGTGGCCCAGTTGTGCTGTGGATCATCGTTTATGGCAACCCCAAGCTGAGAGCCCGCGCCTCCGCTCCGTCTCTGCAGCCGGCTTCCCCGCTCCGATACCTGGGAGCTCTGCTGCACTCAGGCACCCCCGGTCTTTCTGTGACCCGGAGGGGCCTGAGACCACACTGTCCCAGCAAGGGTTCCACCCCCCTCTTAGCCACCAGAGGGATGTCCCTCAGCAGAGCTGACTTCTAAAAGTTCCAATTTGTGCTCCACTGCTCTATCACTTGCTGGTAGCGGCCGTCAGAGGCTCCCTCCCCCGCCGTCTATCTTCCTGAATATCACCTTGGATTCACTTCTCCACACGTCCTACCTTCCAGAAAGTGGTCGCTTTTCTGTTCAGAGTTGTTGCTATTCTTTTCTTCAATCTCCTGTTGAGTTCGTAGTTGTTCAGAATGATCTGATCCATATCTAGCTGAATTCCTGGGACCAGACGAAATCCAGGTCTCCTACTCCTCCACCATCTTGCTCCTCTATTTTATTTTTTAAAGATTTTTAAAAAAATTTATTTGAGACAGAGAGAGAGAGATTGCATGTGGGAGAGAGAGAGCACAAGTGGAGTGAGGGGCAGAGGGAGAAGCAGACTCCCCACAGAGCAGGGAGCCCAATGTGGGGCCCAGTCCCGGGACTCTAGGATCATGACCTGAGCCAAGGGCAGTCACTTAACCGACTGAGCCACTCTGGCACCCCTAATTTTTTTTTAAATTTCAGCTTCATCTAGGTATAATTGACATTCAAAATTGTTATTTAAGGTGTACATTGTGGTGATTTGACATACATATAGGTTATGAAAAGATTTTCCCATCTAGCTAAGTAATCCATCTATCATTTGACCTATTTATCTTTTTTTGTTGAAAGAAGTTCTAAGCAAATATCAATTAATACAGCATTATCAACTAAATTTATCATACTTTACATTTTATCTTCAGACCTTATTCATTTTATAGCTGAAAGTTTGTACCCTCTTACCAACCTCTCCTTATTCACATCCCCCAAATGCAGCCCCTGGCAGCCATTATTCGTTCTCTGTTTTTATAAGTTTGACCTTTTAATTTATTTAATTTATTTTTTTTTTTTTTAGATTTTACATATAGGTGATATCATGTAGTGTTTGTCTTTTTTTACCTGACTTATTTCATTTAGCATAATGCCCTCAAGTTCCATCCGTGTCACAAATGGCAGGATTTCCTTCTTTCTTATAGCTAAATGATATTCCATATATATCACATCTTCTTTATCCCATTCATCCATTGATGGACATTTAGATTGTTTCCATATCTTAGCTACTGTGAATAATGCTGCACTGAGTGTGGAAGTGCAGATATCTATTTGATATCCTGCTTTAATTTCGTTAACTAGAATTGCTAGGTCATACGGTAGTTCTAGTTTTAATTTTTAAAAAAAGGTTTTGAAGGGGATGCCTGGGTGGCTCATTCAGTTAAGTGTCGGACTCTTGGTTTCAATTCAGGTAGTGATCTCAGGATTGTGAGATCCAGCCCTGTGTTGGACTCCATGCTCAGCTGGAGTCTGCCCAAGGATTCTCTTTCTCCCTCTGCTCCTCCCCACTGCCTGCCCCCCTTTCTTTCTCTCTCTCTCTCTCTCTCTCTAAATAAATATTTTAAAAAAATTTTTGAAGACTGTCTAGTATGTTTTCCATAGGGGTTAAACCAATTTATATTCCCATCAATGGTGCACAAGTTTCCTTTTCTCTACAATCTTGCCAACACTTGTTAATTCTTTTGCTTCTTTCTTTCTTTCTTTCTTCTTTCTTTCTTTCTTTCTTTCTTTCTTTCTTTCTTTCTTTCTTTCTTTCTTTCTTTCTTTCTTTCTTTCTTTCTTTCTTTCTTTCTTTCTTTCTTTCTTTCTTTCTTT